>NC_080840.1:56726860-57033193 GCF_030435755.1 Ochotona princeps
CTGACAACTGACCCCAGGTGCCTGTTAATGAGGACTCTGGAAGGTCTCTATTGAGTTCCTGCTACACACTGGGGATCTGGATTAAGTTCCCAGCTCCACCCCAACTTTAGATTTACTCAAGGTCATACCATTAGGGATGGGAACTATGTCTCTTTGCTAGCTAGATCAATGGAGTAATAGATAGATAGATCAATAAATGTGAAGGAAGGAAGAATCAAAGAATGGAAGGAAGTGATAAATCAAGAAAGGAAGAAACAGACATTTATAGAAATGTGATCACTGACAGAATGGAATCTAGAATGAAGGCCATTACTTTCAGTAGCAGACCAGTGCTTTCTCATTGCAGCAAATATTATCTTGAAGCATGTTGAAAACCTATTCCATAGTGCCTTTTTAATTGCTATAACTTCAAAGTTAAACAAAAAGTTGTGCAATGACCCAATATTTCTGCTCCTTGTTATAAACCCAAGTAAAATTAAAATATTTTTGACATCTGTAAATGAATGCCCATTACACCAATATTCATGATAGTCAAAAAGTTTAATCAGTCTGTGCCAATCAACTGCTGAATTAATAGGTAAAATATGGGATACCCACACACTGCAATATTATTCATCTATATAAAAAATGCATTGTTTATACAAGTCATGCTTATATGTGTTGCTTCAATGTGGACAAATCTCGAAGAGTATACTAAATGAAAGAAGTCAGAAAACAGGCCCAAAGACCCAGCAAGTAAGCTGATAGTTGCAATAGCTGCAAAGAGAAACAAATTGTACAACACCCACTAATGGAAATGGGGTCTGCTTTTTGAATGGTGGTAATATTCTAATATCAGGTAATGGTATTGGTTGAACACGCTGAGATTACAAAAAGCATAAGTTTAAATAATGGGAAAAATTTCTGCATTCCATTCTAGGTAAATTATATATCAATAAACTTAACATTAGGGGAATAAAGGTCAGCAACAATTCACTTTATGAACATATGAAGGGTTGGTAAGGTAAAGAAAATAGAAAAAGACAAACCTCCATCCTTATAATCAGAGGTATCTATTACTTGGTACAAAGGCATCAGTGCAAATGTATCAGTGATACCGAAAAAGAAACAATTAACAGCCTACCAGAACAATCTACATAAACAGAAATAAAAATAAAAAAGGAAGGAGTATATTCATATTATCTGTAATAAATGCTTGTGAAATACAGTCCTGAGAGACCCCAAGGCTACCCTGGACATCACTGGAGTCGATGAAAGTGTATCATATAAGATCTTGAGTAGTCTTTCCTCTAAGACTTCCACTGTGAAGAGCCACTCAATCAGAAACAGTGCTAGCAAGAGGTACACTGACTGCCTACTGTGGATATCAGGCACATGCAGATGATTCTCATGCTTCTGTCCATGGACAGAGGAAACAGCCACCATGTGCTCAGTATTCTCAGCATCATACAACAGGAACATGTGTAGCCCACCACATAGACCTCTACAGAAAGCCTGCCACTCCACCAGTCACAGAGCCCTACACAGAGGACATATGTTCCCAACACTCCCACAGTGGGGCATTTGATCAAAAACCCATACACAGGCCTGTTTCAGTGGTCACTCACCCACTCAATCAATATTAACGAGGCATCTGCGTGCACCAGGCACTGTAGGGGTATGAGAAAATTTGCCTGCCATGTAACCCATGCTTTCTCCACTACAGTCACCAAGTAACTTTCTCCACCCCTTCCCCATGCACCAAACATGCTGCCTCATTCAAGTCTTCACACTAGCTGCTCCTTGTGGTTTGAAAATTTTCCAAAGACTCATTTTTCATACTTACGATTTTTTTTATAAGTTGCACATTTGGGGGGGCTGCTGTTGGGTAAAGGGGTTAAACCACCAATTGTGACAAGGTCATCCCCATCCAAGGGTTATCTGGTTCACTTCTGATCCAGTTTGCTACTAATGTGGCTAGGAAGGGACAGCCAGGTAGCCTAAGTTCTTAGGTTCCCGCCATCTGAATAGGTGACCTGGATGAAGTTCCAGGTTCTTGGCATCTGCCTGACCCAGGCCTGACCCACTGCCATAGGTATTTGAGGAGTAATACAGTGGACGAAAGATTTGTCTCTCCAATGTTCTGTCTTTGGAAAGAAATTAATCTAATCATATTTTCTCAGTGAGGTCCAGCCACTGTGAACATCTTATTTGAAATCACAACCCACTTGCCTCTACCTTTTTCCTATTCATGATAATCAGCTGGTCTCTCTCTTTTTTTAAGATTTATTTATTTTTATTACAAAATTAGACATACAGAGAGGAGGAGAGACAGAAAGGAAGATCTTCCGTCCGATGATTCACTCCCCAAGTGAGCCGCAACGGCTGGTGCTGCGCCAATCTCAAGCCAGGGACAAGGAACCTCACCTCTCCCAGGTCTCCCACACGGGGGCAGGGTCCCAAAGCTTTGGGCCATCCTGGACTGCCTTCCCAGGCCACAAGCAGGGAGCTGGATGGCAAGTGGAGCTGCCGGGATTAGAACCGGCAACCACATGGGATCCCAGAGCATTCAAGGCGAGGACTTTAGCCGCTAGGCCACGCCACCGGGCCTTTTTTTTTTTTTTTTAACATGCTATTATGCCTCATCCACAGTCTCCAAGTCCCAAGAGAGAGGGGGGCCAGTGTTCTGTCTGTACAATTCACTGCTGTCTCTCCAGTCCCTACAACAGTGAGCACTACATGAATATCTGTTGAATGAACAGAAATACTAACACCTTAAAAACACTTGGCTACAAGAAAATCACTTTGGGCTGGCTCTTGGATGACTTTATTTTCAAGTACCTGCTGTCTCAGGCATAATCCAAGAAACGCTAGCAGCTTCCCTGGGCCTCTGAGATGTGAAAGTGTGAATCCAAGGACACAATATCACTCAACAGCAGACAGTGTTTCTTAAGATACCTGAATGCCACTCAACTGTGCTTCCCACCCTGGCTATTCCCGTTTATACTTGTCAGAGTGCTACGTGGGTGTATGTAAAATGTTTATCATATAATGGTGTGCATTTTCAAAAAGAAAAAGAACAATTTTCAAAGAGACTGGAAAAGACGTGCTGGGGAACAGGTTTCCTCCAGTGATAGAGTGTTCTTTGAAGATCACAATCCTCAGAATCGCTAGGGGAACATGAGCTTACTTCAGCATTTCACTTCCTCATCTCCTTCTTTCACTCCCCCACCCTCTCAAGAAAATAAAGGACAGAAAAAACAAAAAGACAATTCCTGGACCTTTCCTCCTAAGCACAGTTTTTCATTAGGTATTGTTAAAGTTTCCTTTTCATAAGGTATTGTTAAAGTTGATTTTTGCTTATAATTCCTATCTAATCATATATAGTCACAGGCAATAAATAAACAAAAAAAATGCACCTCAAGGCCATTTCCTCATGACAGTTCTAATAAACAGAGAAGTCTTTATTATTAAAATGTTCACTTGGAAATGTGTGAAAATTGTAAATCAGCAATATCTGTATATGACAAGAGATTACCAGGATACCAGTGGGGCCTGGGGAAGAAGCACCTTTGTGAGCTCTTGTACAACAGCACAAAAGCCATAACTTGGCTGAAAGCAGATGCTGTTTTCCATTCTTGTCACCAGTTAAGTCACTTGTACACACACATTGTCTTAAACCATTTCAACTGAATTCCATGGGTTTGTCTGTAAAATTCAGAGATTAAGATTAGCCTCTGAACAATTGATTGGCTTTTTAAAGGGAAAAAAATTGCAAGCACTTTCAGCCAAACAGTAACAAGATCCCATGGATGCCTTCCTTGTTTTCAAACCTGAGCTTTACTTCTCAGCACTGTGGAGTTTGGAACAAAAATGTTTAAGCCTCTGGAGTTCATGGTAATGGTTTGCGCACCAAGAAATTGAAACATTACATCCAGTTCACACACAGACACAATCAGTACAAGGGACAGATGAGCTTTAATTTTAAATAGAAAAATAAGAAAATAGGAACCTGTGAGAACACTTACTACAAGCATCAGTTACGTAAATCTATCCATTACTGCACTGTACCTCAGAAGAATGCGCAAGTACTGTATGTTAATCAGAAAGTTCAATACAAAGCTAAATTTTTAAATATTAGCTAAATTGGAGCCAGTGCCATGGCATATCAGGCTAAACTTCTGCCTGTGGCACCAGTATGGGTGCCAGTTCTAGTCCTGGCTACTCCACTTTTTATCTGGTTCCCTTGTAATGGCCTGGGAAAGCAGCAGAGAAGGGTGAAGCCTTTGGGCCCGTGCACCCATGTGGGAGATCTGAAAGAGGTTTTAGGCTCCTGGCTTCAGGTTGGAACAGTTCTGGCTGTTGTAGCCGTTTAAGAAGTGAAACAGTGAATGGAAGATCTCTCCCTCTCTCACTCTGCTCCTAACTTGCCTTTCAAATAAGAATAAACCTTCTGAAGAATTCAATCTATCATTACAAAATAAACGTTTTTTTGCTTCTACGTGTATTAAGTGCTTGCCTAATGTTCTGATAAAGTTTTTTGAGATAAAAATTGTTTTTCCTGGTGATCAAGACATTTGTAACTTTTTCCTGATGAATGAGTTTTCAAAAACCTGCTTCTGAAAAAAATTTCAGGCACTGTAAATCTTATTTAAACTAATTCAAAAATGTATTTAAGGTAGTAAGTTGTATTCCTATCAGGATTTTCAAGCTCTCAAGCATGTATTTCAACTGGAAGTAGTTTAAAGCATTTTAACAAAATGATAGACATGTATCTATTTTTAAAATTTATAGACGTTTGTCTATCCACATGGATTTTACTCCATTGCTTTAGAAAAGCAAAACCAAACTGTATAATTTTGTGCAATTAAAAAAATAAATACAATAAAAATAAAGTTGAATATTTTGCTTTTAAATTTAAAACTAAGAAAATGAGGTGGCTCCTCAATAAGAGTCACCTTTATATGCACAAGTAACATTATATTTTCAAAACAAGAAATGTGTTAACTACAGCTGTCATCAATTTTAAGGTAAAAAGCACCAAATGACCAGTAAAGCATTTATTATACGATTTCCTACATTGTAATGCTCTTGATATCTCTTAAAGGCCCACATGCTGAAGTTTGATATGAGTTTTGTGTTAATGGATTAAGGATAAAAATTAATCCACTTGTGGTGTCTAAAGGTGGAGCCTTGGAAAGTGATTAGATTGATAGGTTTTTCCAATGGGAGGGCCTGTGATTGAGACATGGTGACATTACAAGGCAGACCACAGGCATAAACTACATAGACAATAGGTCTCTTGCTCTGCTACCTGGCGTAAGATCGTCCCTCTGCACATACTCCATCATCCACTGCTCTCATCAGACTCCAGTTGAATCTGGGACTGTGAACCTCAAAAACCAGATCCTGAAATAAACCTTCCTTCTGAAGTAGCTTCTCCCAAATGTTTCACTTCTGTTAATGAAGTGCTGACCAACACATACACAGAACCAGGAATGACCAATGGCCACAACTAAAATGTTACATGGACTGCAAGTACTTATCTCTATAGGGTTTTTTTTAAGATCCATCTGCTTAACCCTTTAAAAAATTATTTTCAGAGTACTCATTATTTTCCAGGACTGTGCAAGATGTGTGGAATAAAAATGGTGATATCTTTGCTTTCTTATGTCTGTTCTTAAGTAGGCCTATATCCTTGGTCAACTGAGTTTAATGCACTACTATATGGCAAGTGGGTCAACAGGAATCCTGTTAGGTTTCATTCCCAGTCCTCTGCAGCTCAGCTATCAAGGCCTACAAATCAAATCAATACAAGAACCCCCCAGTCCAAGACAGCCACAGGAGGCACATATCTTTTGATGAGAGAGAAGAATGAGAAAGAGAATAAACAGAAGAGGAGGGAAAACAGGATTCCAAGGGGTTTTTCAGTCTCATGCCTACATTAAAGCTAATTGAGCCAAAGCTGCTTTCATTTCTATAAGCTTTTCTATTTAGGAACAAAACAGATCATAATTTCTTTATCAGAGTACAGGAAGCACCACCCATAAAACAATAAATTCAACTTTCAAAATTTGGAATGTACTCTTTGTTTTAAAAAATGAAGAAAATGAAAGAGACTAGCTAAAGGCATTTGTAATAATGTATGTAAGTGTACATCTTCTCATTCAATCTCTACTATGATCTTATCCTGCTAAAACACTGCAAAGCCATCACTTAAGATTGTATGTGTATCTATATGTGGTTGTGTGAGGAATGTTTAATGAAAAATAATCACAATTACATTGACTACACTGAGTCTGCAAATAAAACTAAACAAATACTTTTCAAACTCAAACTAAGAACTGTTTATAAGGTGTTGAAATGTTTCCACCCAACAAAAGATGGCATGTAATTTTGTAAATCAGCAAATATTTTATATTAAAGAACACTTGTGATCTTTTTCATTTGAGGCACCTTCAAACAGTTCATATAGAAATGTAATAAAAAGATAAATTTATTTTAGTGCAATAAAATCCATGTGTAGATTTTTCATAATAATCATTTCCATTGACTTTATGAAACATCTTCATATTTGTAATATAGATTGGCCAAAAGCCATACATAAATGCCAATTATATGTTTTTTATAATCAACGTTATAGCTGACATAAAACTGACAAGGAGCTTGGTAGTGGACAAAACTATAAATTAAAAATTCCTGTTGTCATACTTGCTTTTTTCATACCTCTAAATCATAAAAGATATTTTGATCAAGAAGTTAAATTCACAAGAATAAAACTTCAAGTGAACAGAAGAGCAACACAATTAGACAATTTATTAGTTTTAGAGGCAGTTGTTACAATTTCTTAACTGGATTATATTTTTGTTTTTCTTTGTATTGTACTTTGGGGTTTAAAATGATACCTGCAATTATTCTCAAAATCCAATTTAAGTGACTAATTGCAGAATCAAGAAGGAAGTTTAGTACCTAAATGTTTCCAAAAAATTTTACATTCACAGCAAGGGTTTCTTTACTAAAGCCCAAGTCATTCTAAGGGCTCATGGACAGGGTACAGGCATTTGTGAGCTTCCAGAAATAACACAGAAAAGTCTTTCCATGGTGTGCCTCATCCATTTTTGCCAAATTGAGGGAGACCTGGGAAGTCCCCGCCCTCTCTCAGAGATTAGGATCTCAGAAATAGAGTTCAGTAAGCTCCAATAGTTTTTAGGTTATTAGTGGTGAGTGTCAGGTTCCAAGGTTGGAGGGGTGGAACAGGAGCATCCTAGCTAGTACTGAACACCTGCTGCGCTTGACTTGGCACCAGGCATAGCATTTCCCAAGCTGTTCCTGGCTGCAAGAAATTTCCATCAGAGGAATGGAGGCATAAATTAGAACTCTAAAGAGGGGGTGCACTATGCAAACCTTGCCGTTTTCCTCTTTAGGGTGCTACACTTTTCAAAGACAAGGTAGTGTCCCTTTTGTTGGATCCTGGATCATCTCATTGATCCTGAAAGGCAGTCAGAACAGTATTACCACTCCCATTGGAAAAATAAGAAACTGAACATGCCATAATTGCTCACAGCCCAGCCTAATCTCTTGTCTTTCTACTTTTCATTGGTTGAGTTCTTTGTTTACTGTAGCATTAAGCCTTTGGCTGTAATGTACATTAAAATCCATTACCTAAAAATAACAATAAATATATTAGGTTGGGTTTTTTTGTTTAAGAAAAAAACCTGAAGCAGGAGAAGGCATTCTTAGGTTGTCTCTGTGTTCTTTAGGTCACGAAGAATCTGTGCCTCTCTTCAAGGAGGACAGTTTTTTAAAAAAAGTTTTTGGAGCCTTCCTCTGTGGCTTTTAGGTGGAGAGTGGTATGCCAACACTTGCCTGATACTGAGAAAGAACTGACATTAAGAAGATTCCGTGGGAGAAGGTGAGCCCTGCTATGTCCCTAACCTCTTTCACCTAAGGAACAGATCAGGGCCCAGCACAAGCAGCCTGGGCTGGACTCTCAGAGGCCTGAATTCCAATCACCTTCTATTTCCAAAGGATTCAATGGTGTGTTCCTGGGAAAGTACATCTGCCTAGCAGCTCCAAACTCACCCTGCAGAGAACTGTTCCAAGATCACATGGGGAGAAAAGAAGATAAACATCAGAGACCCTTGCTTCACACTCCCCAAAACAGCCTCATTTGGAACAAGTATTTTTTTTAATTGCTTTAAGATATTGTTCCAGGCCCGGCGGCGTGGTCTAGCGGCTAAAGTCCTCGCCTTGAAAGCCCCGGGATCCCATATGGGCGCTGGTTCTAATCCCGGCAGCTCCACTTCCCATCCAGCTCCCTGCTTGTGGCCTGGGAAAGCAGTCGAGCACGGCCCAAAGCTTTGGGACCCTGCACCCGCGTGGGAGACCTGGAAGAGGTTCCTGGTTCTGGGCATCGGTTTGGCGCGTACCGGCCCGTTGCGGCTCACTTGGGGAGTGAAACATCGGATGGAAGATCTTCCTCTCTGTCTCTCCTCCTCTCTGTATATCCGGCTTTTCAGTAATAATAAAATCTTTAAAAAAAAAAAAAAAGATACTGTTCCATAGACTCTGGGGTTTCCCATCCCTCTCCCCAAGTCCTTCCCTCCTCCCTATCAATTTCCCCTCTAGTATTAGAATGGGTGGTCTTCCATGAACAATCATTTATTTAATTATTTTAAAGATTTATTTATTTTTATTGCAAAGTCAGATATACAGAGAGGAGGAGAGACAGAGAGGAAGATCTTCCGTCCGATGATTCACTCCCCAAGTGAGCACAACGGCCGGTGTGTGCCAATCCGGAGCCAGGGGCCAGAAACTTAAGGCTTTGGGCCGTCCTCGACTGCTTTCCCAGGCCACAAGCAGGGAGCTGGATTAGAAGTGGAACTGCTGGGATTAGAACCGGTGCCCATATGGGACCCCGGCACGTTCAGGGCGAGGACTTTAGCCACTAGGCCACGGCGCCAGGTCCCCAAGAACAATCATAAGTCCATAATTCTGCTATTGTGTTTCCCAACATTGTAGGCATAGACAAGTTGTTATTTTGATCTCTCCCTTTATGAAACATATATCAGTCCCCATGGGAGTTCCAAATTCAAGAGTGGGGAAGGAGTACCAGTTGTTTTCCTTTAGATTTCCAACAAGAATCTCAAGAACTAAGTGATCTAATTGAAGTCAAACCCCCAGCAAGAGGTTTGCTGTCAATGGCAAGCATGTTTTTTCAAATCCCTCCCTGCTACTCAAAAATAAAGCACCATGAAACACTCTTAGAAAATCAAATGTATTATTTGGCCATTGTGACAAACTGTTTAAAGTACAAACTAAGCCAGAAAGTCATTCCAGGTGTGGTTCACACATTCTCAAAGAAGCAGGTCTAATCCCATTTTGTACAAGTTTAACTGCACTACTGTGAGTTATTTAACATGTTTAGGCTTTATTTTCACTTGTAAAATGAGGGTTTGAAGACGATGATCCCCAACAGCCATCCAACCTGATCATTCCCTAAGTATTTGAGCTGAAACCAGTCTACAAAAAATCTAAATCATTCCCTGTACTTTCTACCATACAATTACTGTTTTCCACCATCATATTTTTTACCTTTACCTATAATTTATGCATTTTACCATAATATGATGTTTTAATGTGGGTTCTTGCCAAAAAATATCATCTTCAACCCTCTTTTTTGTTTCCAACTTCTACCAAAAACCCAGGACTTTTTGCTCATTGGAAAAATCCTTAAGAAAGCAAAAGTCAAGTTACAAACTTGTATGTAACACAACGAATACACCCAGCAAAGAATTCATATTCAGAATCTATAGATAGGACCCAGCATAATGCTTCAGTCACTAAATCTTCACTTTCCACACACCAGGATCCCATATGGGTACTGATTTGTTTCCTGGCTGCCCCACTTCCCATCCAGCTCTCTGTCTATTGCCTGGGAGAGCAATAGACAATGTCCCTAAGCCTTGGGACCCTGTACCCATGTGGGAGACTCAGAAGAAGCTCCTAGTTCCTGGATTCAGATCAGCTCAGTTTTCACCATTGTGGCCAACTGAGGAGTGAACCAGTGGATGGAAGCTCCTTTTCTCCATATCTCCTTCTCTCTGTAAATCTACCTTTCAAAATAATAAATATAAATAAAGTAAAATAAGTCTTGAAAAATAAGAATCGATAGAGAATTTCTACAAAGAGTTACAAAAAAGACTAAAAATCCATTGTTTTAAATGGGTAAAGAGGTAATTAGGCATTTTTTCAAAAGAAGACAGGCAAAGTATCATTGAAGATAAGAAAAGGTACTGGGAGCCAAACGCATTATCCTAGCTGCTAAAGTCCTTGCTTTGAATGCACTGCGATCCCATATTGGCACCAGTTCTAATCCCAGCAGTCCTGCTTTCCAACCAGCTCCCTGCTTGTGGCCTGGGAAAGCAATGGAGGATGGCCCAAAGCCTTGGGACCCTACACCCGTTGGGGAGACCTGGAAGAAGCTTCTGGCTCCTGGCTTCGGATCGGCTCAGCTCCGGCCATTGTGGCCACTTGTGGGGTGAATCAGTGGACCAAAGATCTTCCTCTCTGTCTCTCCTCCCTCTGTATATCTACCTTTCCGATGAAAAGAAATAAATCTTTAAAAAAAGAAGAAAAAGAAGAAAAGGTACTCAGCCCATCAAAGAAATACAGATCAGAGCAAGAGGAGGGGGAAGTGCACATTAATTGGCATTTCATCGTTTGGTAACTTTGGTCTTGCTCTTACTGCTCTACTATCATTTAGAATATTCTGGAATGTTCACCTCTGTGAACCACTTTCATCATTAACTTTTGTTTTACTTCTCTATCCTTTTCTCTATGCTTTTTACTAGTTTCATCCTATTGTGCTATTTATTGGTATGGTATTTGTCACTACACCATAGAACAACCACTACAAAAACTTCACTGAAGGAACTACAAAAAAAAAAAAAAAAAAAAAGCAACATAGAAAACAGATTAAAAACAACTATAGAGATGTATATGTTATATACAAAAATAAAGGAGGCCATTACTGTTAATTAGCAAGCATTGACCTGCTCACAGTGAAAACACAAGCCTGTCTTCACTGTTTAAGTAGACTGTAAGCTCCCTGGGCTGAGCCCATGTGTGAGTTTGTGAATAGTTTCAGGTAGACAGCAGGAATATAACAACTACCATTTGGCTGCTTCTGTACAATTAAAGCTAATGCCAATACTTTCAGAGCTTATAGGAAAAAACATGAACACATTTTTAAATCATGAAAGAACCCTTGCTCTAGGCCTGCAAAAACCTGTGCACCATTTGGAAATTGGGCCATGTTAATTACAATGTCACAGAGAACAACACGTATTTTAATCAACTTCAGTTGACAACGCTGCAACCACATCATAGTTGATGCTGATTCCAAACCAGCTAAAGAATTACTTCCAGGTTTTAAGAAGTTGCCGCTTAGTGAGGCCAGTTATAAGTGCAGCCTACCCAACTGCTGCCAGAGCCCAACCCTAAAGAATATGGACTTTGTTATTAGGTAAACTTTGTGGAACCAACATGCTCAGCCAAGGGTGATCTCCAGGACGGGATTCTGGGTCCCAGTGGAAGGCACCTCCCAAAGGCTATGCTTTTCCTAACAATTTTCTAAACTACTGGCAAGAATTTCACTTCCCTGCCCTTCAGCACAGTCAGCAAACAGCACCAAAGTTTTGCTTGGCACTTCCTTTTGACAGCATCTTGCAGTTTACACAGCTGGTCCTCTATTATAAAAGTTGTGGGTGACCTTTAGTACATAATAATGCCTTCAACCTCTGAGAAGCTGGTTGCCATTTTTGCCCACTAACCACAAGACTTCCTGAAGGCAGAGGATTCTCCACCATTAAAACTGAGTGACAAGGTTTCTTGATTTGCTTAATGAAGTAACCATGGGGTAGCTATGCTTCAATAGTTATTTCAGAATTAAAACTTACCGGTTCTTTGTGTTAATGTTTTTCTACAAAGTATACAGAAATACAGGGCTTTCAAAAGTTATATTGTTAATTAAACAATTTTGGTAACAAAATTGGTTATTGATGTAGAAAAAATACTTCAAAGAGATATTATGAATGTCTTAAATAGCAGACAAACCAAACGTTTTTATACTTGGAATGTAGGGGGTTGAAATTGTACTACCTGGGATATCAGCATCTCATGTGGGCATGGGTTCCATTCCTGGTTGTTCTACTTCCTATTCTGGTCCGTGGTACATCACTGAATGGCATGTCTCACCTCGCATGAGGATCCCTAAGGCATGATGGAGAATGGACCTCAGGCACCAACACTGACTCGCTGGCAATGACTGAACAAATGTCATTAAAAACTGAGTCCAATGTGGAGTTTTGGCTCAAGAAAATGAGGTCATTATGTCTATCCCAAGAACAGGAGGCATAATGGCAGAACAGATAGCCCAAGAAGTGAACCATCCAATTGCACATAAAAACCAAGAAAATGAGCAGGTCGTTTTTATGTGTCTTAATAGATTAATCATGAACATGTATCTGCAATAGAATAATAATTTCTAAAGGAGAGACCAGCAAAAGGACATAGAATTGTTACATGCAGGTAGACATTTTACCCCAGAATAATTTGAATACTAAATCAGTTTATCCACCCACATCCTTGAAGAATAAGAACTTTACCTTTACTCCCTATCTGGCCCCTTTTATTCACCAGTCTCATCACCCTCCCTCCATGGTTGCAGCATGTTCTTAACAGGTAAAGTGCCTACAACGGTGCCAGTGTGGCTGATCTAGCAAACAGTAGGATAACAGACACTGGCATTCAAACAGTAAAATGGTCCTTAAGGAACTAGGACTTGAAAAGGCACCTTGCTGACTATGTGCAAAGACCGGAGCAAACTACTCAGAAATGGAAGACCATCATGCAGGCTTCTGAAATGCTTCTTCGATACCACATATAAAAAGCATTTTATTTCCATCACAGTAAAAAAAAAATAAATACAATGGGTCTTACTAGATATTATGCATATATACGTCTCCTCAAGTAAAATTTTATATAGTGAAACACAGAATTGGTTTAAAAGGTATTTTTGTCTATAAAGAATTAGATCATAGAAAATTTCAAAATGAAATTGTTTTTAACTTACTAAGCTTCATTATAAATTATCAGCACTACATTAAAGCACAATAGCGTTGCACATTAGCTCAAGTAGCTTTGTAGATCTGAATTAGAGAGTGCTTTATTTCCTAGATTCTAAATAAAAACTAGATACAACAGTTTTCAAGAGAAAAACTAACTACAAAACTTATCTGTTCCTTGGAAATAGAGATACTTTATAATGTAATGGTCATCCATTTAATTTTAATTGTCTGTTTGTTAAGATTAAGCAACTTTTTCTACCCTTAACACGTTGTCTTAAGCAATTTCAACAATGCAGTAATAATGCTATGTTGCTTAAATAATGAAGTAATCAACTGTAGGTTGTAACTACAAATTCTTTCTACTTATGCATAAAAAAATTCATAATATAATAAAAACACTGACCAAAGTCAGTGTTTTTCAAGTAAAGGACAAGGCAAAGAATATTTAGGAAAGTAGACCAATAGTTGCAGTAACCATACAACATTTGTGAATAATTTGCTTCATTTCAAAAGTGCAAGAAAAATGCTGCACATTTGAAATCTGGTGAAAGGCAAATGAAGACAAGGTCTAGAGCAAGACTTACATGCCAAGGGTTAGAAAAGAAGTGATTATGCAGCTGCTTTAAGTCAAGCATTTCTAACCTAAAATACGTAGGAGGAAAACAGTAAACAACAGAATTAAGCATGTGAAACACACATGTGAATATTTTTAAGCCAAATTCAATAAAATATTTATTAAACTAGTTAACAGACATTTTGAAACACAAAACGCTCATGTCCTCTCAAGACTGAAGCAATGTCATATTTACAAACATAGCAACAGCAGATTCTCAGGAGTCTGTGAATATTTTCTGTACTTGCAGAAGATACCACAACACAGAACATACTTGGGAAAACCACCAACTTGAAGCTAATGACCTTGCAAATTTAAACTTTTCTCAAAAAGGAAATTGTAAAAAAGCAAAGTCCACACATTAAAGAGGTATACATTATTGACTCTTTAGAATTTACTGTTATTAAAGATCATTCTTTCTTGCAATAAAATGGTTGAGATCCTCAGAATTACTCCCATAATTTGGCTGGGACAGATTTTTTTTTATTATTAACAATGAAAAGAACAGCACATGAGCTATGGAAAAAGCTCTGATTTGATGTGAAATTTATTTTAAGAGTTCAATAAAATTTAATTCTGGAAATTACTGGAATAGCCAGCATATTATATTCAATTGTGAGTCAACATTCTAAGGTGGTTATTATTTTTTTTTTTGCCTGACCACATAATTAACTCTTAACAAGTCTGATATGTCTCCCTTCCCACTTCCCTTCTCTACAAATATGTGTATACTCGTGTGTGTGTGTGTGTGTGTGTGTGCACATTTAAAAAATTTCATGGAAGTAGAATTAAAAGCATGAATTTATGTTAGTACAAAAAGTTTCCTGATGCAAAAAAAAAAAAAGTAAAAAGGCATGTTGTTCAGAAAGAATGCTTGGATTTCAAATATTTTACACCAAAATAATTTATACTTTGCAATTCCATTTAGCACATTTTAAAAATAACCCCTTGATACCCTCCCAACCCTTGCAGCCACATACAGGCATGCAATGGTGTAGTCAGTGATCCAGTCTGAGATAGAAGTTGAGCCATCTTGACATTACATGAACATCAGCACACACTCACACAAGTTGCAAGAGTTTTGAATTCGATAGGTCATCATTTAATCTTATTGAATGACATATATTATCCACTGTCAACTGAAATACTTTATAATATAATGGCAACATATAATGCACAGGTAATGATGCATGATTGGATAGTTGGCAGATATGCAGGACTCCCCAGCTGAATGGAAGTTGTCAAATTTCTCAACAGCTTCTCTCTGCCTGGAAATGCTTTGCCAACAGCTGCCTCCCACCAATGCCCCCATAAATAGCTGAGATGCTTCATTCACCTGAGTGTAGATTCTAAAAATAAGGTTCTATAACAGGTAGGAGGTAAACCATTAATTCTCAACACTAGCTTTTTTCTATGCTACTAGAGGTCAAACCAATATTTTTACAAGTTAAAAGTAAATTATTTTAAAAGAATTTCATTAATTAAAATGCCACTTCTAATTTTCTGGAAATGTTCCAATGATTTTTAAGAAGAGGCTGTTAATAACGGAGAGGCAAGTCTGATAATCCCCAATTCCGGTTAAACTCAGCACCTGCCGCTAACATAATAAATCAGTTAGTGAATCTAATTGCTCTTGTTTCTCAAGCTTCCGAGAGCCTCTATAGCCAAGCTCACACCATTGTCATAGCCTTAATCACAGCCAGATTTATTTTTATTGGTAGTCCCATGCAAATCATTGTTTTATGGGTCTTTGCACTTAATTCCTTCAGATTATTCCCTGATACTGACAACAGATTGTAATGCAGGAACGTGACCTCTGAACTGTTTAATTAACAATGAGCTATAATTTCTATTTATATCTGACTGAAATATTATAGCTGTCTTATTCATAGGAAAACAGATTATTCTATTTAAAGTATATAAGCTTGTTGTGTGTGATTTACATGTTATAGTTACCCGCAGATATGATGTATCAGCATGTTTTTAATGGTTTGAACCAATTTCTCTTATGCAATGACTAATCTGTGGGCATAAAATTTATCAACAAAATACTAATTTACTAAATGGTACCTTGGTGACCTAAAAGAATTGCAGCAATTTCAAAATGGCCCAAATATTATTCTGTGCCTTTAAATTTTTTACCGCATATATTTTTTAGGGAACCACAAGGGAAACAATTTTATCACTCAATTACTACCAATTACTGTTGGCTGATTAACCTCTCAGGAGCCAGGAAAAAAAGAACCAATATTTAATACATACTTTCAACTGTGTAATTTTTTCTAGCACAATAAATTGTCTATAAATGAAAAAAATGCAAAAGGTAATAAGGTCACCATTTAACCTACAAGCACATGACCCCAAAAGCACATGCAACAAAAGGGAAATCAGAGCAATGGAATTACATCAAAACAATTCTGTACAGCAAAGGGAACAATCCACACAGTAAAAAGAATGGAAGAAAATATTCACAAGTTATACATCTGGTAAGGGATGAACACCTAAAGTATATAAGCAACTCAACTGAAAATGCCAAGAAAACAAATAACCAGATTTTAAAAAGGACAAAGAACCTAACCGACATTTGTTAAAAAGCAATATACAATTGGCCCACAATATATGAAAAATAGTCACCGTCACATTTCCCTCAATAAAGGGCAATAAGCAATCTTGTAAACTTGTTATTTATTTGAAAGGCAGAGTAACAGAAAGGGAGAAGATGACATAGCAGAGAGAGACAAGAGTGAGAGAATCTTTCACCCATTGTCTTACTCTCCAGAGAAATTAGAGCAAATGAAAGCATGTGTTCTGTTGGTGGAGGTCAAATTAGTGCAACCAATCTGGAAAATAATATGGATTTTTTTTTAAATTTAGAAAACAGCAATTCCACTAGTAGGAATGTGACCCAAGGAAGTCAAGTCAGAATGCCAAGTATATGTACCCCTAGGTTCACTGTAGATTTACTCATGACAAATCAAAATATGAAATCAATCTAAGTAAGCATATAAAACTGAATGAATAGATAAAGATACAGTAGAGACTTTGGAGTATTATTCAGCTAAAAAACAGGGAATCTTGTCAGTTGCAACACAGATTAAGACAAAACTGATTATATTGGCTACAATTATCTAAGCCTAGAAAGAAAAATAGCACATTATCTCTCACTCATATTTACTCTATAAAACTTAATCTTGGACCTGGCGCAGTAGCCTAGTGGCAAAAGTTCTCACCTTTAATGCACTGGGATACCACATGGGTGCTGCTCCATGTCTCAGCTGCCCCACTTCCTATCCAGCTCCCTGCTTGTGGCCCGGGAAAGCAGTAAGGAACTGCTTTGGAATACTGCACCCATGTGGAGGACCCAAAAGAAGCTCCTGGCTCCTAGCTTCAGATCTACTCCATTCCAGCCATTGCGGCCACTTGGGGAGTGAATCATCACACAGAAGATCTTCCTCTCTGTCTCTCCTCCTCCCTGTATATCGACTTTCCAATGAAAATAAACTTCAAAAAAAAAAAAAAACTTACCCTCTAACAAGAATGCCAATTACCAGGAGTTGGGTTGGTTAGACATAGAGGTAGGGGTTGAAGAAATGTCAAAGGATACAAAATAGCAGAAAGATAAAAGAGGTACCCTTGAGAAATCTATTACTGTACATAAATAACAATTTGTTACATTGTTGAAAAACACTGAGTGGGAGAAAAGTGTTCTCACAAAAATGATGACTATGCAATAGAAGGCGTAGGTGCGTTAGATACAAGCAATCATCCCACAACATGCATGCACCTTAAAACAACACAATAATTCTGTCAATTTAAGTAAATATTTTATTTTCCAATAGTTCCATGAGATCAAATTTTAGATTTTAAAAAAAATATGTTTGAAAGGTGAAGAGACAGAGAAGGAGAGACAGAGTCCTCCATCTACCTGCTCACACTCCAAATGGCTAGGCCAGGCCAAACCCAGGAACTGGGAGCTTCATCCTGGTCTTCAACATGGGCGCAGGGGCCCAAGTATTTGGGCCATTTCCACTACTTTGCCAGGTGCATTAGCAGGAACTGGATTGGAAGTGGAGTGCTGAAACTTCAAACAGCATCCATGTGGAATGCTGGCACTGTAGGGGATGGCTTAATCTACTATGTCACAGCTCCAGATCCCAATTACATTACAGTCACTTGCCCACAAGGGAGTCATGGCAGATTAGCATCAAAATACCCTTGCATTTAGAATAGAAATTTGTCCCTGGTCTTTCCTTACCCATTTTTTTCCCCATCTCAGTATCTCTCAATGCTAGCTTCCTCACCAACAATGAGAAGTGGTAGATGAAGAGGAAGAATGGGAGAACAGAGAACAACATCCATTCCAAGAACATCAGTTAATGGACATAATGTTCATGAGTGCTGGCTGCTGACTCCTGTGCTTTCTGTCACTAGCACTCTCGGGAGTTCTTTTCACTCATAAGAAAATGGTTCCCATGACCACAGGTGTGCAGAAGTACTGGCAGGACATATTTCACCGCTGAGCAAAATCTCTGAGTCTACGAAGGTCTAGGGAATTCCTTGTTTTGGTAAAAATGTAGTGTGAGCACACTGCAACTTTAGCAGAATATACTGCAGTCATGAGCAGAGCTGGGAAAAATGAGTCAAAAAGGAGGATCATCATCTTCACACCAGTCCCGGGTTATAAACTGAAAACATCCATTTTCTTTCCAAAAAGAGCCAGGTGGTTGCTCAGCACATTTGAAGGAGAAAAGGACAAGCATCTTCTGCCAGCCCTGGCAGGAGGGGCAGATTCTGTACAACCCAGCCTATCCCTCAAACACACTGGGACACCAAACCAACCAGGGTGTGGTTGTGTGGGCAGTGAGGCTGGTTACTCTTTACTTAGGGATTGCCCTCACACTCTAAATAACACCTACAGGGAGGCACATAGAATCAAACTCTACTTCCAGATGAAAGTGGACTCAAGTCAGTTCTCACCACTGCAGTCAGGTGCTGGCAAACCCAGCTGGTTCTTTCACTGTGATAGCTTCTTTTTATATACTTTCAGTTAGATGTTATAAAGAATATATTCAGTGTAATACATAAAAGCAGGTTACTTTTGCTAGACCAGGTTCTGTCCTAAATGTGAGAAATTTTTGCCTATAAAATAAGTATTAATATCTCTATTTTATTTTTTAATGATCTCTACAACCACGAAACTGAGTATTGAGTGATGTACTGGAGACAGATGACTCCAGATGATTATACAGGATGATTCCAGGGGTTACTCAGAGACACTATGATATACTCAGAGAACCAAAAGTGAGCAAGCTTGGGAATCTGCCCACTGACAGATTAGTTATGTCTTGCTTATTTTCTACTTGTTGGCAGGAATGGGGCTAGTGGGAAGCTAATGAAAGATCAACAACATGTTTGAATAAACTGTGATGAGATTTTAACAGATTTATGAATGGAGTATCTAACTCAATCTGGACTGAAGGTTGTTGGAGAGGTTGAGATGGTCATGCCATGGAGAGCACCCTGAGTCATGCCATGGAGAGCACCCTGAGGTTCCTATTGCAGCTTTAGGAGGGTTGCCTTTTCAATAAATCCTTTCTAATGCATTTACCAGTCAGAGATTAAACTAGCAAGAACGGTGAAAGATAGGTAACTGTAACTTACTGAAACAGCAGAATCAAGAAAATTTAAAAACAAATTAGAATGGACTTGAAAGCAAAAATTGACAAGGATTTTGAAAGTGAAGTTAGATTGATTTGCTTAATTGCATTCAAAGTTGATGGCTCAGCAGAATGGACAGTAAGAAATGACTCAATGAAGTCCACTTCGGGCTCCCTGGGTTAAATCTGCAAGTCCTTGCACAAGGGAGGTCCACAGACATCCAACGATGTGGAAATTATATTCAGGGAAAAGATCTAAGTTGAAGACTAATGGTTGTGAACATTACAAGATGAATAAATTTGTTCTAACCCATTGCAATGGCCTTTTAAAAGAAGAGCAGGGATGTTATTGGTGATCAAATATAAAACAGGGCATCCAGTTTTGAAGTATGCCCTCCAAGTCTGAGGAAAACAGAGACCGAACTTAGAACTTCTACTGTTATCTGAAGCCACCACTCCTAATAGCTAGGAAACAACTTCCTGTGGCATTTCTGCAATGATTCTCTTTGACTTCTCATCCCCTCTTGAAAGTGCTCTCCCCTCTTCTGCTCTTGTTCAAGCACAGGTTTGTCCTCCTACTCTAAGTTCCTAATTAGCATTTCTCTTCAGAATTCCCCTTTCTGTAGGTGAACATTTCTAGTAAAAACAACAAGAAACCACCTGTCATGAACTAGTATGTACTCTGGGCCAGCTGTCAAGTGACTATTTCCACATTTAAGATTTTCATTCTCTTCCATGTCCCCTTGATTTTAGCCCAAATATTAAGAATCAATCTTCACTCTTGGTATTTCTATATTTTAATTTCTATTATGTCTGCAACACAATGAGAGAGGATGATCTTCATTCTGTATTTTGCTATCACTTCCCTGTAGCATTAATTTCTATTCATGCAACATATACATGGATTCTCTCTCTCTCTCTCTCTCTCTCTCTCTCACACACACACACACACACACACACCCCCACACACACACCATCCACGAATTTATTTCTACTATAGAAAAGGAATAAAAATTTTACAAGCGACTCACTCACCTACACTGAATCCTTATAAAATTTATTTTTAAGTTAGACATCTAGATGTTTAGGGTATGACATAATGATGAGGTCTCAGGGTTTTGTGAAAAAAAAAATCCCCTCAACTCTACTTTTTTCCAGTTTAAACCTAAATTCCCATCATGGCCTCAACACATTAAGCCATAGTAGGTCACAGATAAAAGGTAAATATATCATCTGAAAAAAGCCTCATTTATCATTACATTTTATGAAAATTTTAGGATAAATTTATCATCTCAACCTACAAGTCACTGTAGGTGCACTGGAGACAACAGTATGATATATTAAATTTGGGTCATGGGACAGAAAGAACAGAAACATCCAGAATACAAGGAAAGGTCTGGGAAGGATAAAAGGGAAACAGAGGTCCTTGGGGAAAGGATGTCAAAAGCAGAAGAAATAAACAAATTTGCCTAGAGCAACCTCACTCTGATGATGAAAAAGTGCTTTCACTGCTGAGTCTCTGTTTTTCAGATGATTTAAAGCATGGTCATTATTTGCCTGAAATCCTGCAGGAAACTTTGAATTATATGTGTCCATATTGTACTAGTTATCTTAGAAATGTGATTGGGCTGCAATTATGTCTGTAAAGCTCTAACTACCAAAAGAAAATTGTATGGCATTCTCTACCATGCCTGGGCAAATTTAGATGATTGAAAGCATAAACCAGGGCATATTGTATACTACATCTATGGGAAGAAAGGTAGAAAAACCCCTAGTTCAAACACACTGGATGCTAAGACAACATTGGCACTATGGGATGAAAAGAACATGTTCTGCTGGGAAAATGGCTACTGAAATCCAGTAGCCATCTGCCTTTTCATGCCTACCGGTGAGAAAACAGATATAAGGACACACTCACAGGGACACACAGAGCAATGCAGAGCTCGATGTGGTTTTAGCAATTCAGCCTGGATGGCAGATTTCTCTGGAAATGGTCGCTATTGTGCATTTAACTATTTTTGCTAGGAAACATATTGCATAATTCTTAGGACCAAATTGTGGTGAACTGTGGACTTATTTTAGGCAGCCACTACCACAGCCAAGTGCTTTGTCTTGTCTCTTTTAGTTTTATTCTCTAAGACTCTAAGGTGGAATATGTCAGCCAACAGACCTTGAAAGAATATCCTCAACTTTGGAGCAACGAAATCAACAGCACCTAAGAACTACCGAAAACACTTAAGCAGTATCAAAGAACACGCTCCACATTGGGGACCCGGGAATGACATCAGATGACCTTTCCCCATTCCTGGATACTGATGTGCTTGGGTTGCTGGGAGCGGCCCTCTCTTCTTCTCTATTTTCCCCAGATGCCAGAAGGAAAAAGGAGGTTGGAGGCAGTAGTCTCATCCACTTTCTCCCATACCTCACCCCTCCCCACCCTAACTGGTGGTCCATATGGGCATGCATCCCTCTCAATTCTGTAAACATCATCAAAAATAAAATGAATGCATTATTTTTCAAAAGTCTAATGCAGAAAAAAAAAAGAAAAGAAAAGAAAAGAAAAGAAGGAGAAAGAGACTCCATCCACTGGCTTGTTCACTTTTCAAATGCCTACAACAGCCAGGGTTGTGCCAAGTTGAATACAGAAGCCTGAAATCCAATCATGCAGGTGGCAAAGACCCAATTTCCCTTGAGGTATCGCCTGATGCCTCCAAGGATACATATTAGCAAGAAGCTAGAATCAGAAGCAGAGAAACCAGGATTTGAAGTAGGCACTCCCATATGTGATGTAGGCATTCCAAGCAGTGATTTAAGTGCTACATTAAACACCTGTCCCTATTCATTTTATCTTTGTTTACATATATTCTGAAAAGCAGAGAGAATCTTATATGTTTTAATATCCTAAATTCATACAATATAGCTCTTAATTCCCAGGCCAGTATCCTTCAATTATGGTATGAAATATTCACTTGTGTTTGTTTCACTGGTTATGCTTTATTACTAGCTCTCACAATTAACTAAAATGTGAGTTCTCTTTGCTCCCCAAATACACACATCTAATTATATCAAGAGTGTTTTTAAAATGTATGCATAAAAGACAGGGCCTATGACAGGCTGGGCTGGGTTAGGCCACAGCACCCATTAGTTTGTGTGAGAGATAGGGCTGAAGGCAGAACTGACCAGGGAGTTGCACCCACTGTGGTGTGTGTTGGGCTGGTGCAGGTGACAGGCCAAACCTGATCCTGCACTGGCTGGTGCATGTCAGAGTTAAGTCTAAGGTCATCCCAGGCAAAGTTTCTTGTGGGACTGCCCAACTAGATCGCTAGACACAAACCCAACCCAGGAAAAAATCACAATACATGTGGTCCAACCTTGGAGGCATGTATCAAGACTGGGCCTCCTCAGTTGGTGATGCCTGGGCAGTGAACAGCATGCCCAGGTGCCCAGGGTGGGGATGATTACCAGATCATCTAAGCTAGCAGAGGATGTCAAATATCTCACCATAGGATGGAAAGCAAACCAGATTGGACAATTCTCCTGGGCAGGCTTTACAGCAAGTGAATGGATCTACAGATGCCCTAGGATGGACTTGGTTAGACAAAATAGCTTGGAAAGATTTTCTTAACTGCCGGAGTCCAGCTC
Organism: Ochotona princeps; assembly: GCF_030435755.1. Taxonomy (NCBI): domain Eukaryota; kingdom Metazoa; phylum Chordata; class Mammalia; order Lagomorpha; family Ochotonidae; genus Ochotona; species Ochotona princeps. The sequence continues at coordinate 56,749,882 of NC_080840.1, forward strand.
CAGCCGAGGTTCGGAACTCGCGAAGTGTGCGTGGAGTCGGCGCAAAGAAAGAATAAAGAAACAGACAGACCACTAGGACTCCATGATGATTGTGGACTATGCAATAAAGCCGTCCACTTTATTTATACAGAATCAGTTAAACTCTGGCTCAGACTTTTTACGTCATGATTAAATGGGTGTTACTAAAGATAATTCTGCCGTATGTTTCACTTAGGGCAGGCAAACTATCAGCATGTATCTCTAGAATCAGCTAAGGAGAGAAATGTGATACAGGAGGCAGGACCCAAAGATAAAAGAAAGAGGGAAAGAATGGGTTTCCCCTATACCTGGAGACTAGCATCCTTGATTAGCATAAGGTCAATGGAAGAGGATTCTAAAAAAGGTAACTGCTATGCCTTTGATTAGCATAGGATCAAAGGGGGCAGCCATGGCAGCAATAGTGAGAAACCTTATTGCTAAAAGCTATGTCAGCAACATTAGCTTTCAAGCTCGCATTGATACTATACGTTAACTGTTAACTCTGCAGAGGCAGACGATGCCTAAATAAATTACAGAAATCTCAGTGGGATAGTCCGGTGTCCATGCAAAGGGAGGCCGAGCTGCATTCAGGTGATCTAGAGATATTCCCGCTGGAGCCCTGCTGCACAGCAGGAGGTTCCTTGCGGCCCTGCCAGCAATGGAACAATACTCTTTGCACCTTCCTGTCTTCCACACCCATCACATGGACCCCAGCACTTAACCATGATGCAATTAAGCAAACAATATCTCAGAACTATCAAAGTCACTCAGGTAACACCCTCAGAACATTCTTTCCTCCACCAGGGTTTCAAAAGAGTCATCAAATGACCACTTCCCATCCCTAAGAGCATTATTCAAGTCATTAAGAACAACTCAAATTTGTAATCAAGTGAAGTTTAAAACTTTGCAGAATATAGATATGCCATTAGATTTTTAGGTCTCATTTTTAAGATGACTATCAAATGTGTTTATATACCGTCAGTCATCTATTAGTCTCTCCTTGACATATTTTTAATAAGCAAAAAAACCACAATTGAGTTCATATATATTTTTAATCTCTAACTTAAATTTTTTTTAAAAAATTATTTTATTTGAAAGGCAGATTTTGCTAAGAGAAAAGGAGAGACAGGGAGAGAGAGATCTTTTAATTCACTGGCTAACTTCCAAAATGTCCACAGCTGCCGGATGAGCCCATCAAAAATCAGAAGCCAGGAGCTCCTTTCAGGTCACTCCCATGGGTGCAGGGGCTCAAGGACTTGAGTCACCCTTCTCCACAGTCAGACTTGAACCAGTGCCCAAATGGGATGCCACCATTAAATGTGGAGAATTAGCCTGTGATGCCACCACACCAGTCTTTCATTAGGTAGATTTTTTTAACTTCTGATATGATATAGCTCAATGGATTGTTACTTTTGAATATTTTCAAAATTACTTTCATATCAGTTCTCAACTTCTATCGTATATCAGAGCCACCCAGGAAGCTGATTAACATGTCATATGAAGTGAATCTGCTTTGATAAATCTAGGGCAGACTCCTAGAATTTCTAGTTGAACAGGAGAAGCCATACTGCCCCACATGAACCAAAGGCTTCAAGAAACTCTGATTTCTGTCCTTCCCTGTGGTACTTACAACTGAATAAAACAAAATGAAATGAATGCAGTGGTTCCGAGCCCTGGCAGCACATCATAATCACTGGGTCTGCAGTGAGTCCAATTTCCCCCTGGTGATTCTAGTTGACAGTCAAGCTGGAGAACCACAGGCTCAATAAACAAGAATTCAAAATTTTTGTGTGAATTAAAAGTAATAGATTATCTCACTGGCTGCATAATGCCTTCAAAATCTGTGCAGTCTTTTTCTCATAATACACACTTTACATGAACTTTTTGAAGACCCCATGTATGCAGGGCTGTCTGCACCAAAATAAGCATACTTAGTTGCATTTTACACAGACTTTTATTTTATGAGGAACAACTAGAGAATACTGAGATGCATTTCCTACATTGCTTGTAGATTAGATCATAATATGTAAATCCTATATTTAGAAGCAGCAACATCAACAAAAACTTTCATAAAGTTTCGCCTTTCATTCCTTAACAACCTGTGACCATAATAAGTGACTGTTGGGATGACCACCCACATATACGAAGCCATGTTTTCTCCCTAATATCCAAAAAGGCTAAAGTTAAGGAATGCTTTCACAACAGAGTTCGCTTCTCCCTGCATATCCTTCTGCTTTGAACCAGTGGTTCTTTGAGGGTGTTGTAGGACTTAACCAGCTGAATCCTGAAATACCAGTCCTTTAGAAGTTTTATAAACCAGAAAAGCAGAGATTGTGTGCACAGCCACCCATTACACTCCTTTCTGGCTCCCATTTCTGTTACTCTGTACCAAAACATAGATAGTGAAGTAAGTAGCAAAACCTTCACTGACTTCATGCAGTTCACCAAAACCATGTTGCTATGAAGAGGTATGTCAAATGAAAATCAACAGGCCAAAGCATTCAGAAAATAAAAATCGATTTGCAAAGGTTTGCAAAGCAAGCCAACCTTTAGAGGAACCAGTTCTACTTACTTTGCAAACTGAGCTAGAGAGAATGACCCTGGTTTTATTTGTTTATCTACTTATGTCAGAGTGTATTTTCCTGACTATGAGACCTAATATGTCTCCTTAATCATTGCTTCAGTATAGCTAATAGTCTCAAATTAATGGCATCAATCACACCCGTTATTGTAATCATTTGTTTGTACTATTGTCATTGTTCGAAAACTTGCGGTGTTTAATAGAACAGAATTAAAATATTTTCTGTAAAACTAGGTGCAAAAAATAAATAAATTCAACTACATAAATCATCAAAACATGTATACCATGAAATATTACAGGCTAAACTACAAGATAATAAACTGCAAAATAATAGTGCATTATATACTAAGCACTTATCTGAATATGTTAAAACTTTCATAAAAATTAAGGAAAAAGCCATCTAAGAGAAATAAAATAAGAATAGAAGAAAAGTCACAGTAGAGGAAGGATATCTAATGGTTTTAACAAATGAGCGAACAGCCCCAAGATGGAAAAAGACTTAACCAGCAAGATACCATTCAAAATAACAGAGAAAAGTATGAAATATCTGGGAATAAATCTAACCAAAAATGTAGGAGACTTATTTGAAGAAAACTACAAACCACTTAAAAAAGAAATTGAACAAGACCTCAAAAGATGGAGTAACATCCCATGCTCCTGGATAGGTAAAATCAATATCATTAAAATGTCTATACTGCCAAAAGCAATATATACATTCAACGCAATCCCAATCAAATTGCCCAAAACATTCTTCATGGAACTGGAAACAATGATCCAAAGGTTCATCTGGAAGCACAAAAAACCACGGATAGCTAGAACCATCCTGAAGAACAGGAAGTTAGCAGGGGGAATCACAGTTCCGGACCCCTGGACATACTAAGGGCAGTGGTTATCAAAACAGCGTGGTACTGGCACAAAGATAGAGAGGAAGATCAATGGAGCAGAATAGAAACACCAGAAGGAAACCCACACAGATACAGCCAAATAATCTTTGACAAAAAGACAAACGACAATCCAGGCAAATGGGAAGGTCTGTTCAATAAATGCTGTTGGGACAACTGGTTAATAGCCTGCAGAAACAAAAAAATAGATCCACATCTCTCACCATACACTAAGATCAGATCTAAATGGATAACAGATCTAAACCTACATCCAGAAACCTTCAAACTTTTGGAAGAAAATGTTGGAAACACACTGCAACACTTAGGGGTAGGCCCTCACTTCCTAAAAAAGACTCCAAATGCAGTAGAAATCAAGACCAAAATAAACAATTGGGACCTCATCAAACTAAGAAGCTTCTGTACAGCTAGAGAAACAATCAACAAAGTAAAAAGGCAACCCACAGAATGGGAGAAGATCTTCGCACACGACATAGGTGATAGAGGGCTGATCTCCAGAATATACAGAGCTACAAAACAACCAAAACGTCAAAACAAACAAGCCACTCAAGAAATGGGCACGGGAAATGGGCAAACACTTCACAAAGGAACAAACCCAAATGGCAAATAAACATATGAAAAAATGCTCAAGTTCCCTGGCAATAAGGGAAATCCGAATTAAAACATCAATGAGGTACCACCTAACGCCAGTAAGACTGGCCCACATGAATAAAAGCACCAACAACACTTGTTGGCGAGGTTGCGGGGAAAAGGGATCCCTACTCCACTGCTGGTGGGGCTGCAGGCTGGTACAGCCTCTATGGAAATCAGTATGGAGAATATTCAAACAACTCAAATTCAACATACCGTATGATCCAGCAATAGCACTCCTAGGAATATATCCAGAACACTTGTTTTATGAGAAACCAACATGCACTCCTATGCTCATAGCAGCACAATCAGTAATTGCAAAAACATGGAAGCAACCAAAATGCCCATCAACAGAGGATTGGATAAGAAAGCTATGGTTCATCTACTCCATGGAATACTACTCAGCTATTAAAAAAAAAAAAATGCAGTGCTTTGTGGCCAAATGGGCCAAACTGGAAACCATAATGCTAAGGGAAATGAGCCAATCACAAAAGGTTAAATACCACATGTTTGCCTTAATTTAAGATGATATGATGTTATGTATAACATGTTATGTTTTGAATGTTATATGTTGTGTATAAACTAAATTGAAGTATAGGTGAGGTGGTCACAGAAGGTGGCTGGGAACTCGCATTTACTTTTAACATATTGGTTACTCATTACTATGTCAATTAATTCCATAATGATGTAAATTTTTGCTGATGGTATGATGGAGCTTTCAATTGACTGGGATAATACTCTGCTAGCTCTGTCTTCAGACCAGAGAGGGTATTCCTAAGAAGCAGTTGAACTTGACTGGACAATAAGATGCTGAACTCTATGTTTGGTATATGCTTGCAATGGGGGAATCTCAACTGAACTTGAGCTGTGGTTATGCAACAAGGTGGAGGAATCCACCATGGTGGGAGGGTTTGGGGAGGGCTGGGAGAACCCAAGTATCTATGTAACTGTGTCACATAATACAATGTAATTAATGAAGTTAAATAATAAAAAAAAAAACAAATGAGCTTCATATTAACTACACTCAACATTGTCTAAATGTACCATGTATTAGGTACTAGCATGGTTCTTTAAATGAGTAAAGTAATTCTGTTCTCTTAAAGTAATTCTCTTAAAGTAATTCTGTTCAATAGTGGTTATTATGTACTGCCATATACTAATGAGGACTTAAAGGCACAAAAACTTAGAACTATACCCAAGGTCACAGAACTGATAAATGGCAGAGTCTGAATTTAATCCTGAATTGTGGATTCCAGTTTTTAAAGCTCTTGGTCAGTATGCATATTTCCTTTCCTACCAGGAAAACCACATTGAAATATAATTTTTCATTTCTCAGACTGACAAGAACTGTTGTTGGCTAATGCACTCTCTATAAACAGTAAAGAACACAAGTACTCCGAAGCATTGCCAGTAAAATGTAAACAGTTACAACATCTATTGGGAGTGATCCAACAAACCTCTCCTGGGAATTTATCCCACACATATAATTGTCCACATGCAAAATTACATGTTTCTGAAGTGATTGTTTCCACAGAACTGTTTGTAATAGCAAAAGATTGGAAAGCCTCCACACGCCCATCATGAGGCCGCAGCCATTCAGTGGAACAGTATGCAACTACCCAAAGAACAAACCAGTCCTCTAACTACTAATGTATCATGACCTCCAAGATACAGCAAGCAAAAATAGCAAGGTGCAGACCAGAGAGCACAAAGGGCTATCTTTTTGGTGGAAAAGGAAACAAGAGTATTCTTTCAGTGTGTGGTCTAGTGAACAAGGGGATTCATTTTTCCCCCTTTTATTAATATAAAAAGAACAAATTTTGTGTATTTCATAGGTACAATTCTAAGAAGAAAATCAATGTCCTCCCTACGTCTCTCTCTCTCTTTCTTCTTCCTTCTTGATTTCTTGTTCTTTTCTGCACCCTTCTTTCTCTTTTTTTTCTCTAATTTTTGCAAATATGTAATTTTAGTCAACTCTATAATCAGGCTTAATGCACCACTAACCATCATATTCAGCAAGTAAAAAGTATAAACACCACAGTTCCACAAGTATACAAAGGATTAAAAACAGTCAAATCATAAGATTTCAGTTTTATTCCTATACATTTTTGTCTTCTGTCTACTGTCTTTGGTCTTCTATTTACTACATATCACAGAAAATATGACATATTTCTTCCTGGGACTCACTTACATCACTAATCCCAATGGTTTCCAGTTGTATCCATTTTGATGCACAAGACAGGATTTCATTTTCTATGGTTGAGTAACATTTCATACTGTGTGTGTACGTGTGTTTGTGTGTGTGTGTATCACAATTTCTTTCACTACAAAATCAGTTCCATCCTCAAAGGAAAGACTCTGACCTAACATAGAGCTGCTGGCAAGTAAATGCACTCTACATTTCTAAAGTTAAAACAAAACCATAAAATATGAATTTGTTGTTAACTTGTTAGGAGTCTCCACTCAAGTCAACTTCTTAATTTATCTAATGATAGCTGAATAGAGTTTAAAGATGATACTCCAGGAAACGTGAATTATGTTTATGGGACACCCCCATACTGCAATGACACTTCTCACTAAGTGGGGGAACTTGTTTTTCTACTTACCATATAGGATTCACTTGTGCTTCTGCATGTTGTCCTTTGTTTCAACCCAAATTGCTTTCATTATTCACAGAAATTTGCTATCCATACTCTTCAGTCACACTCTAAGTATCCAACACCAAACAGAACAGATTGTTTCTTCTAGGGGTACTGTGGTCTACATGTTTATGTGTCCCTCAAATTCAGGTTTAAACCTGATCAGATCAATATCCAGTTACGATGAAGCAGTGCCTCTGGAGAGATGATTAGATCACGAGGGCAGAAAGTTCAGGAGGGGCATTAGTTCCCTTATAAAGCAGGTCCAAGGGAGCATATTCATCCTCTCCACCATGGGAAGATGCAGCTCAGAGGTATCATCAAGAACCTGAAAATGGGCCCTAACCAGAAACTTGATCTTGAACTTCCTAGTCTCCATAACAGTGAAAAATAAACATCCACTATTTATACCTGCCCACTTTATAGTACTGTTATGGCACATCAAACTAACCAAGATAAAGGTCATTAAACAAGACATACTGTTATCCTTACTCTAACATGCTAAATGCTGTGGCTAAACTATCTTACTATACCATATCTTCTCATAACTGTTTATTTTGTTCTACTTCTTTTAAAGTAAATAAATATAGCCTTTTTCTGGAAGTATCCTAAGTCACACAAGTTTATAAATATTAAAAAATAAACCCTTGCAATGCCATTACTCCTTCCCATAATGTTAACTTTTTAATAATCTATGCAATAAATTATTTTAGAAACTGGCTGCATATGAAAATAAGTAGATGGCAAGTAGCTTAATAAAGCTACTCTAGAAAACATGTTTAAGTGGGATGTAAGCTATTCCTAAAATAGCTTAATTAATTGTTGAGAAGAGAACCTTTGAATTTCCTAAACAATAAAAATTTATTCTTGGCACCAGATTATCTATGTTATCTGAGCAAACTTCAACACATTTTGATTTCCAATACCTTAAATGTAAAATTCAAACAACTTCTTACTCGTTGTTTGTCAATGAAATACAAACAGAAAACATTTTTACGTAATTCAGTAAGGATGTTATCTACAAATATGTTAGAACGGCACGCAAGCACAAAAAGCCATTTTTTCATTTCAAGGATATATTTATAGCAGGTTTCATGAATGGCACTTTTACTATGCACTTAAATCCACTTCACTGCAGAACACATTGTCCTAACTCTTAAAAATAGTGAATCATTTCCTTACTGAAAGAGCCAAACTTTAAATAGTACACAGTAGAATATGTTATACACAAATGAGTGCTCTGAGAATTGAAGGCAAAGGTAGTGCTTCTAGCCAAGGGACACATAAAAAAGATGGCAGGGTATTTTAACTTACTGTTTTGTTCCAATGTACTACAATACCATCATCCCATGAATTATGCATTATCCGAAAATATAATAAAATATAGCACTATTTTATTAAGTCTGTGCTTGATCACATGACTTGATTTGGCCAAGGGAGTGCTAGCAAACAAGATACCAGCAGAAACTTCACAATCTCTCATTTTTATACTTCAGCCATGATCAGATGGTCATTAACCTCAGGCTGATGAGAGAGAATCTCATGGAATAGATGAGCAGTAAACTCTGCTGCAAACCAAGCTAACCACAGAGCCATCCTGCAGAGCCTAGCCTTGGGTAGCCAAATCAGTCAGCCAGCAGGACGGGTAGACACATGAGCAGGAAATGCTGTAATAGCCACTGACATTTAAAGTTTACTTATTCTGTGCTGTTATATTGCCAAACATTGAGTGATGATGTTTCTAATTGGACATAAGTGAAAAGATGAAAAAAAGTTTCCCCAGTTAAAGAGTCATGTGAGTAAACACATCCACGCCACTCACCACTAACACCTGTCAATCTTTCTATTATTTACTGTGTCTACTCTTTTCTTTTTATTCCATCTGTGTGAACTCCAGTTGAATGTAACTCTGTACTACATCCATTACTATAAGCATCTCCTAAGGAGTCTTTAAAATGCCAAGAATACAACAGTCAAATTAACAGTGTTAACAAAGGTGATAATGCAAAGGCGTACTGAGAAACCTTCAAGATACCCCCAGGCTCACCAAATGGATGAAATAGCTGAGACATTTCTTCACTTTATACATATCTTCTCAATTCTTACCATATTCCAGCATTATTTTCAGATATGGACAATGAAAAGCCAAGTCAGATATGGTCTCTCATCTTGAGCAACCAATAAACTCAGCCAAAAAGAATTGATCAAATAGGTCGCCTATTAACAGGCCAATGAAACAAGATAACACAGCTGTGTACAGATATGTCTACTTGTAGGAGATAGACCATCCCCCAAAAGATGATGGTGCTAAAGTTGAGATATGTGTTTCATTTTAGAGCTTAATTTACAGAAAGCGACCCACAAGTGTTTGCCATGACTGCCATGGCATTCTAGCAAAGGCAAACAGCATGGCTGCATATACTGACAGTGGCCAGCACAGAGGTGCTTGGTTAGAATCAAATGCACATTTGGACAGAGAGATGTGTTGCCTTCTGTAAAACCATTAGGTTGCCTGTAAGCTCAAAGCACTGCGCTTTCATTTACAGCATGCGGTCACAATCGTTTTTGTTGTCACTGCATAATTAAACCTCAGGACTGGAGAAAATTTTAGGAGACTTTATGCATTGAATCCAGTAATGTTCAAGGGCAATTTTCACACCAATACAAGGAGTGCACCAAGAGAAGCAAATTGCCTGCTAATTAGAAACAAGCAGTCAGTTTCTGTACTGGTTCTACTTGTTTTCTGAAATCTAGTCCTCCCAATAGTTACAGAGCAGACTCTATTTCCAGGTTTTTGGCATTTCTCTACTATACATAAATTGTATGGAGGAAAGCAATTTCCCAATTTAAAAAATATCATTAAAACTCTAAACATTCTTATTAAAATTAAGAGGTTATACATATTGTACAATACTAGTCCAATTCATCAGAAGTGATCATTAGTTACTCTGATACTCTTTCAAAGTGGCTTCATAGGGCCCGGCACAGTAGCCTAGTGGCAAAAGTTTCTGTCTTGAACTTTCTGGGATCCCATTTGGGCACTAGTTCTAATCCCAGCAGCCCCCATCCCATTCAGCTCCCTACTTGTGGCCTGGGAAAGCAATTCAGGATGACCCAAAGTCTTAGGACCCTGCACCCGCGTGGGAGACTCAGAAGATGCTCTAGGCTTTTGGCTGTGTTATGACGCAGTTCTGGTCATTCCAGTCAATTGGGGAGTGAATCAGTGGATACAAGATCTTCCCTCTGTCTCTCCTCTGCTCTGTCTATCTGACTTTCCAATAAAAATAAAATAATTCTTTTTTTAAAGTGGTTTCATAATCAAGTAAGATTTTTCAAATTGTATGTAGTCAAAAGCTGAATTTCAGAAAATTTCACAACACCCTATGTCATGAGAAACATTATGCAAGAAAAATGGGAAAACAATTTAGACAAAGAAGTTTCAAATAAATCATCTAAAATATTTTTTAAAGATTCTCAACAAAATCCTAGCCAACAGAATTCAAAAACACATCAGACAGATCGTTCATCCAGATCAAGCAGGATTCATCCCTGGAATGCAGGGATGGTTCAACATTCGCAAATCCATAAATGTGATACACTACATCCAAAAACTGAAAAACAAGAATCACATGATACTATCAATAGATGCAGAAAAAGCTTTCGACAAAATCCAACACCACTTCCTACTAAAAACCCTAACGAAGATAGGCATAGATGGAAAAATCCACAACATAATTAAAGCCATATATGAAAAACCCAACGCCAGCATCATACTGAATGGAGAAAAGCTGGAACCCTTCCCACTGAGATCTGGAACAAGACAGGGATGTCCACTTTCTCCACTACTATTCAACATAGTCCTAGAGGTACTCGCTGAGGCCATAAGACAAGAAAAAGAAATCAGAGGAATCCAAATGGGAAACGAAGAAGTCAAACTCTCACTATATGCAGATGATATGATTCTTTATGTAGAAGAGCCAAGAGACTCAATACAGAGACTGCTAGAACTTGTACGAGAGTTTTGTAGAGTGGCAGGGTACAAAATTAATGAACAAAAATCAACAGCCATAGTGTATGCGAACAGCCCCAAGATGGAAAAAGACTTAACCAGCAAGATACCATTCAAAATAACAGAGAAAAGTATGAAATATCTGGGAATAAATCTAACCAAAAATGTAGGAGACTTATTTGAAGAAAACTACAAACCACTTAAAAAAGAAATTGAACAAGACCTCAAAAGATGGAGTAACATCCCATGCTCCTGGATAGGTAAAATCAATATCATTAAAATGTCTATACTGCCAAAAGCAATATATACATTCAACGCAATCCCAATCAAATTGCCCAAAACATTCTTCATGGAACTGGAAACAATGATCCAAAGGTTCATCTGGAAGCACAAAAAACCACGGATAGCTAGAACCATCCTGAAGAACAGGAAGTTAGCAGGGGGAATCACAGTTCCGGACCTCTGGACATACTAAGGGCAGTGGTTATCAAAACAGCGTGGTACTGGCACAAAGATAGAGAGGAAGATCAATGGAGCAGAATAGAAACACCAGAAGGAAACCCACACAGATACAGCCAAATAATCTCTGACAAAAAGACAAACGACAACCCAGGCAAGTGGGAAGGTCTGTTCAATAAATGCTGTTGGGACAACTGGTTAATAGCCTGCAGAAACAAAAAAATAGATCCACATCTCTCACCATACACTAAGATCAGATCTAAATGGATAACAGATCTAAACCTACATCCAGAAACCTTCAAACTTTTGGAAGAAAATGTTGGAAACACACTGCAACACTTAGGGGTAGGCCCTCACTTCCTAAAAAAGACTCCAAATGCAGTAGAAATCAAGACCAAAATAAACAATTGGGACCTCATCAAACTAAGAAGCTTCTGTACAGCTAGAGAAACAATCAACAAAGTAAAAAGGCAACCCACAGAATGGGAGAAGATCTTCGCACACGACATAGGTGATAGAGGGCTGATCTCCAGAATATACAGAGCTACAAAACAACCAAAATGTCAAAACAAACAAGCCACTCCTTTTTATTATTTTAATTTTTTAAGGTTTATTTTTATTACAAAGTCAGATACACACAGAGGAGAGACAAAGAAGAAGATCTTCTGTCCAGTGATTCACTCCCCAAGTGACCACAAGAGCCAGAGCTGAGCTGACCCAAAGTCAGGAACCAGGAGCTTCTTTCAGGTCTCCCATGTAGGTGCAGGGTCCCAAGGCTTTGGGCCATCCTCGACTGTTTTTCCAGGCCATAAGCATGGAGCTGGATGGGAAGCAGGACTGCTTAGATATGAACTGGCATTCATATGGGATCCCAGCACATGCAAGGTTAGGGCTTTAGCTGCTAGACTACTGCACTGGGCCCTATTCTTTTAATTTTTTTATGATACATTAAGGAACTCTGAATGGCATTTAAAGTTAAAGACAAAACGTACAGAGTTATACCAAGATCTGCAATAAAACAATTTTCAATAAGTAGCACTACACTTGCCTCTGCTCTTCTTAGCGGTGAAATAAGACGGGACAGTGAATTATGTATTCCTTTTTGGTGTGTGATAAAACAGAACAGAATCAGTTTACATAAAAGAGGCCAACATTAGCAGAGTAGCTAACGTATGTCAAGTACCACAGCAGGTTTTTCTTGCAACTCCATGATATCAGCTCATTTTTTGGATCAGGAAGGCCAGATAAGCACTATGAGGCAGGTGATAGCTAGCTGGGGTGGTAGTGCCTTAAGGGAGAATTTAGCTCAAGGGACCTCAAAGTCATGCTCTGCCCTCTTCAATCTTCTGCCTGCCAATTTCTCTACACACTAAGAGAAATTAGCCTCATTTCTCCTTATATAATAAACAGAGTGTTCCAATGCTGCTGTGTGAAAGAATGCAGTTAACCACAAGCTCAAAATCAAGTTGAATTCGAACATCAAAGGGAAAAGCTAACAAATTATGTGGTAACACACATCTACTATGGACACAGTTCATACTGGGGCACTGCCATGACACAAAAGTGTCAAGTTTAGTATTACTGAAATAAATGATGGGAAACGTAAGAGAATTATGTAAAACATTTCTTAACCCACATTTTTATGCTAATTTGCATTTCATTTACTTTGAAGATTCTTATGCAATGAGAGCAAATTTGTAAAGAAAACAAGAATTAAAAACAAACAAAATCTTTCAACAGTAGGCCACTGAACATCACAGCCTTTATTAGAATTATACTTGATTATACTTGCATATTCCCAGGAGACAATTTGCATTTCAAACTTCCTTTTGAAATTCTAATTTTTTTTCTTGCTTAAAAATTAATAATGAATGTAAGAAACTAAGTGTATCCCTGCTTTGAGCAAACAAGGATCAATAGACTTGTAAGAATAATACCAATTAACTAATAACTGTCCCTCTTTATAGACCAAGTTGGTCTTTATGTCATTAACACAGACGAATAAGGAATATAAATAACCTATAGTCACAACGATATTTTAGTGCTTAGCCCAATGCTTACAGCTTGTCTCTTCTCAAGTACTGAATTCATTCACTGATACATTCAAGCAATATTAGTTGAGTAGCCACTGAATACCAGGTAATGTGATGATCTAGTAATTAAGAGAAAACAGAATTCTCCTATGAGCATTAATAGTTTACTAGACAAGAGATGTGTGAATAACTAGTACTAAGCCAAACTCCTAACAAATTTGGTAGAATTCTGAAGGAATAGCACAAGAAAGAGCATCAGCTGGAGTTACCCTAGAGTTGGTTAGTCTTTGACTTCAAAATGGAAGGAGAAAAAAGAACAAGAATAGGAATAAGAAGGGAAAGAGAATTTTACCAGGTAGAGAAATGGACAAAGAATACCTGAAACCAAGAAGAAAAGCATGGATTTTATAGTAAGTACAAGATGATAGCACTAGATGGTCTTTAGCCAAGAACACACAAATGATTGTTTATTACTATGAATATATTAAGTATACAGAGAATGTCAAACAGTCTTATTACTGCTTCTCTCATTCCCTACAACATTGTGCTCTTTGAAGAATTTGCATGAGAAAGAGTAGCATCAGATGGAGTTCAGGATCAGAGGATGAAGGATGGACTTCCCAATGATTCTTTCCCAATGCACATCATCCCTCGGTCCTTGATCTCTCTCAAGCTCTGGCTTTCCCTACATACTTATTAAATGGGAAGTTGAATTTCACTTATGTCTCTAATTCCTTAGTTTTCATTTATTTGTCAATAGAACTAATACAGGCTAGCACCATGGGTTAGTAGTTTAAGCCTCTTCCTATACCACCAGCATCCATTTGGGGTACCTGTTCAAGTCTTAGCTGCTCTACTTCCAATCCAGCTCCCTATTAATCGCCTGGGAAAGCAGTGAAAGATGGCCCAAGTGCTTGGGCTCTTGCACCTATGTGGAGGTCTGAAAGAAGTTCCTCGTTACTGGCTTTAGACTGACTTAGCTCTAGCCATTGTGACCTTTAGGAGAGTGAACCAGCAGATGGAACATTCTCTCTCGCTCACTCGCTCTGTCTCCTTACCTCTAACTCTGCCAATCAAATAAAAATAAAACCTTTAAGAATATACAAGTAATTTCCCTTTTGCCCATATGACTGAAACTTCCAGGTCCACTAGTTTTTCATCAACTGTGCATCCATCAGCCCTCCACATCCTCAGGTTCCTCCTCTGTGGATGCAACCAACCCAGTGTCAGATGTATTTGAAAACTAAAAATTCATCTGTACTGGACAGGCACATACATTATTTTCTTTTCATTACTCCCTAGACAATACAGTGTCATAACTACATAATATTTACATTGCATTAGATAATGTTAGGCGATGTAGAGATGCTTTAATACAGGTATAGGTTAATCCTAAGCCATCTTAAAGAGGGGACTTGAGCATCCAAAGATTTTAGATTCTGCAACCTATCAGCTGCAGACACCATGGAAGAAGTGCATGATTTCTTTAGGAATCCTACTGCATACCATAAAGGACCTGGGCATAATGGTTTATGCCTCTTGCTGGACTTGTTTCAAGGAAACTGCTTCAACTGCCTCTGCACCTGCTTCTCAGTCCTCACTGTCAATCATCCCTTCTTCCTCTCCCAGAAACTCACATCCCAAGCAACTTCTCTCATTTCACCCTTTTCTCCTTCAGCATACTTTCCCAGGTCATCTTATGTGCTGGTTTCAATTATGCCCATTTGCTGCTACTCTCAAGCTACTTTTAGGCTAGGCCACTTTAAAAGAAGCACCTGTCCAAATTTTCTAACCTTCTGAAGAAATCACCTGAGTAACCTCAAAAACACATGCAAAATGCCCATAACTGAACACTTCATCAGTCTTTGCAGTCAACCATATTAAAATAAATTCCCATACCAAAAAAGTCAATCTTGCAAAAAGCTCTCTGCCCTCATTAGACTTCTACTTCCAATGAACGGTATAGTATTATTTATTCCAATGTCAAATTCACATTAATTTCAAACTTCAAAAATGATGAACCCAAGAACACTGAGAAGCAAATTGTTGCCATACAATGTGTTAACAGTTTCAGTGATCTTTCACCCAGAGAAGACAAAGATACATACTAAAATTATTTTAAGAGTGTTAATTATTTTTTAAGATTAAAGGATAGTCAAGCCCCATCAAGACAATTATTCAGGGGCCCGGCGCCGGCGCCGTGGCCTAGCAGCTAAAGACCTCGCCTTGAACGCGCTGGGGTCCCATATGGGCGCCAGTTCTAGTCCCAGCAGCTCCACTTCCCATCCAGCTCCCGGCAGCTCCACTTCCCATCCAGCTCCCTGCTTGTGGCCTGGTAAAGCAGTCGAGGACAGCCCAAAGACTTGGGACCCTGCACCCATGTGGGAGACTCAGAAGAAGCTCCTGGTTCCTGGCTTCGAATTGGCACAGCACCAGCCGTTGCGCTTACTTGGGGAGGAAGATCTTCCTCTCTGTCTCTCCTCCTCTGTATATCTAACTTTGTAATAAAAATAAAATAAATCTTTTTAAAAAAGATAACTACTCAGAACACAGAGAAAAGTACAATATAGATTTCCAAAATAAAAAATGGTCATATATTTTTATTATGAGTATAAAATTTCACCACTTAGACTCCTGATCAACATGCAATCTTTGATTCTCAATAGAAAATACACAGGATAAGGCAAAAGTATGTATGTGTAAGTATATAAATTAGCTGTTGTCAAAAAGTGCATAATCTGGGAGTGGGAGAGGCCTGGGAGGGAAATAGTGGGCTCCTCCCTCTTGGGTTACCACCCCCCCCATGGGAGGGCACAAAAACTAGGACAGGGGCTGGGGTGGCTAGACAGAGACATCCAACAACATCCGTGAGGGCTGGATAGTTGAGTTGGTTAGATGGAACAAGGTTTTAATACCCATTGACATGTATGAGAGCAGAAGGGGAAGTGGACAGACTGGACTAGTCTGTCGCACATACTGGCAAACCAGGGTAGGGGGCGGGCCTGGTAGGGGTTATTGTGGGTTGCTCCGACTAGGCTGCAGCTCTCACTGGTTTATGTGAGGGCCAAGTATGTGCTGAGCAGAACCAGGCTGGAATGCAAACACCCATTGGTTCCAGTGGAAGACAGGGATGGAAACAGAACCAACCGAGCAACTGCAACCACCAGCTGATTAGGGCGATGGACTGTGCTGGGCCCTGTGCTTGCTAGTACATACAAGAATCTGAAAAAAAAAAAAAAAAAGAATATGGTCTGGGAACACCTCAGACAAAGTTTCTTTGGGGATCCCCCCAATCGAGCTTTCGGATTCAGAATGATAACCATCAAAAGACAGAGGACAGAACAAGTCAATCAACCACCTCAGCTATATGTTGGCAATGAAAATACTGGGCAAACGGAGACTCTTTGATGGACTATGTCTATCAGTGGATTCTCCGACTGCATCGTGCTTGGAGTGGTGAGAGTGGCAGCAATTCAGAACACTTGAACTATCAAAACCACTTGAGCAAGAACCTCGGAGCATGCCCCACATCTGGGACCTGGGGTGGGTGGGAGACTGGGTGGGACTTCCCCTTTTACATCAGATATATTAGGGAAACAATATGGAACTAATTGTCTTGCCCATCTTCCTGTAGTACTTGAACCTTTTTACCCTAATTATGTCAAGATTATCAAAAATAAAAAGAGAGAGAGAGAGAAAAAAAAAACAACTATTCATTGCAGGGGTTGGCAAGATGTCAGCATCCCATATCAAATTGCAGCTCCAGTACCTGATGCTCTGCTTATGATTCAACTTTCTGCTACGATGCTTTGGAAAGCAGCTTAAGATTGTTCACAAACTTGGACCCTTTTAACCCATTGTGGGAGGCCTGTACCAAGTTCTAGGATCCTGGCTTCAGCCTGCACCAATCTGGCCATGTCACTCCGCTCTTTCAAATAAATAAAATAAATCTTTATATACTTTTTTAAACTTACATTTTTAAATCACAAACTTCTTATCAATAAAAGAAATTGAGAGCCCAAGCCATTTGCCATACACCAGTGGATGCCATACACCAGCTTTACTAACATAGTACACGTCACATAAAAGCTACACAACAGTGTAAGATTAAAAAATAGCAATTCAATTTCTTCCCAAGACTCAACAGATGGGGCAAAGCTAGATGACTTCTGTTTTGGAGTGGAGAGGTACAAGTAATCACTGTCTCCCACTTGTCTTCCTGTTAGTCTCACTTGCTCCCATTCCTTAGATCTCTATTATGGGGTGGGCTCTCGGTGTTTACACAGTCCATGTTTATTTGATTCAACCAAGCCCCAAATGAAAATATTCAGAAGAAAAAGAAAGCACTGAACATGTACATACTTTTTTCTCTTATTTCTTACATGATAAAGTATTACAACTACCATCACAGCATTTGCATTGTATTGGAAATAATCTAAAGAACACTTGAAGTGCACCGGAAAAATTTGTGCAGATTGATAGCTACCCAGGGCACTGGAGGTGATGGCCTGGTCTGTTCCAGACCCTGCATGTCTCCCAGGCTTCAGCCCAGAACAGGAGGGGCTACAGGAGCCAGTTAGATCACTGGCCTGGCGGGATTCCAGCCAACCAATTGCACACCTGAACAGACATTCCTTATCTAATTAGGGTACAGACAGCCCCTTTGCCAGCCCACATGTCTAGAGGAGTATAAAACTCCTCAGCATGTATCTCAGAGGCCCTTCGCCTCCATCTTCCCTCCACTCTGTACAAAGGGGGCCCAGGAGCGGATTTTCCAATAAAGTTTCTGTTACAACTTTGGACAACTTGCTGATATTATTCCACCAGCAGGCGGTCATCATCTAACACAGATCAGGTGTAAATACCATCCCATTTTGTAGTTGAGCACCCATGGAGATGAGTATTGGTGAGAAATCCTGGAATAAATCTCCATGGAGACCAAGGGACCCTACATTTGAAGTTTTAGCTCTAGTCACAAAGAGTTTAACCAGTCTTCCCCCCTCAGTTATCAGAATTGCTAGTTTTAGTCAAGAACTAGTTAAGTCTCTTTATGTCCTGCTTTTGCAAGGGCTATTTCTCACAACTTACTGCAAGTAAATGTTTCTCACTCAAAATCATAGCAGTTCTAAGAAAAACTTGAGGAGGATGCAAAGATAAAGGACCAATGCTACTTCCTCTCTTTAACATCCTGGACTAATATAAATACCACATCCCATGAGAACACTCTATATTTAAAGGCATTTCTTGTATCTACCATGTAGTTTGATTTGCAAGGGAAACTAACCAAATGGAAAATTGGCATAGTAATTAAACACAAAATGGAGAGAAAGAAGGCTTCTTTCCTTTAACCCTTACGCTATAGAGGACCAATGGACTGAACTCAAAACAAGCTAATAAATCTCAGAACAAGTTCCAAGAAAGAAAATTACAATTTCTTCTCATTGAAATTTATTTAGTCCAACTTCACCATTCTGAAAGAATGAACAACTGATTCATTCAATCCTAATGAGCAACAAGATTAGGATCAATGTGGTCTCTTGTCCAACAGTTACTTTATGTTTTAAAGTTGCACACAAGTTCATGAAATCAGCTGTCATATATGGATATGCAACACCCTTACGCTCCAAATATTTACATCTTGTTTTTACTTAATTCCAAGTGCATATTTGCATTATGGGTGATATCATGTACTGTGTAAAAAGAAGTATTTCCCATCTTAACATTGTTGGATAGTTGTTTGGTTATCTTACTTTCAAATTATTTTCTTTGCTAGACACAGGAAGGGCATCTTTTTGTCTAACAGTGAATATTTACATACCATATAAGAAAAAAAATATCTTCAGAGTGACTTTAATCTCTCTGTAGCTGTGTGTCTGAAAGCATTTGTCACACCTGGATAGTCCTATGCTTCAGCTCATTGGATAGTTTGCTTTAAAATTTTAATGCCTTAGAATCTACTGGTTTATTTAAGTGAGAAAAAATGTGGAATCTCTATTTCCAGTAAGCTAGTTCAAACAATAAGTTTTAGAAATTATAATCTACTTTAAAAATTATGATCAAAATAGAGCAGTGTTTTTAGATGACAATACAGCAAAAGCAAGGAACATTTCTTTTTAATATACTAAGAAATAAGCTCAGATATAGATGAGGAGAATATGATATGTTGACTAAAACACGTCCCACTGAGATTTTTTTTGAAGGGTGCAATAATTATTTTGCCAACAACTCAGGTTTAGAAGATCAGCTTCTGTTGTATGCCTCAGAACTTTATTCTCAGTCTGGTTGCCTTCCTTATTACTAAGTCCTTCTAAATTAGAGCAAGCATTTTCTCTTTGTTTTACCTAATATTTGAAAATGGCCAAAAAAAAAAAAAAAGTCCCCTGGGTCACTGAAAATTATCCTTTCATTCCAGCCGCCTGTTTCAAGTCAGTCAAAACATTCCAGACTTCAAAAAGAGGCTGTGCCTTCTTGGGCCATTTTGGTGTCCCTCTATGGTTGGTCTAGGAGGAATCGGTTATTTGGACAAATTAATTTCTGGAGCCTGCTGGCCTTCTAGAAGCCTTCAGTGTCTCACTGCAAATTAGTTCTAGTGAACATGAAGAAATCCCTGGGCAGGCTCAAAGAAATAAATGGTGATAAAATCCAATACTACAATGTCTGTAATGTGATTTTATTCTGCTATGTAGCTTGTAAGCACAGCTAATGTTGAATTAAATATTTTAACTTTAACGGGGGGAGGGGAGAACATGAAAGCAGAAAATCAAATCAGTATCCAAGCTGCGGGGGGAGGGGGGCGAGGGGCGGGGGAAGACACTAAAAGCCGACTTAAATAAAACCTCCAGCAGAAACCTTTTATGAGAACAAACAAGAATGTTCCAGTTTTCCACACAATCAACCATGTATTTACATTGCAGATACAGACCCCTTCATTGGCCAGCCCCTCCTTTGAGGCAGGAAGTCACGCAGTTGAATGATGCTTTAGCCAGGACTGTGGATAAACTGTAAGGCTGTCCCTGAGAGCTGCCCTATACAAGTGCCTCAGGAGTGTGGATCCTTAAGGAAGAGAAGCCAGCGAGCCAAAACTAACAAACAGGGCCCCTCAAGCGGAACAATGGTCCAGAAAACTCGGCAAAAAAGAAAATAAACTTCATTGGCAGTTTGTTTTTGACTGTTAAGAGCTTTAGCTACAACTCTATCAAGATTGTTAAGAAGGTAAGAAATTTCACACATCCCAGCATTCTCACAGCTGCTTGGGAGCTTAGAGTACAAATGGGTCATCTGGTCTGGCCACGTCTAATCCACTTTAGGAGATATTTGTATCTTTTCTTTCCAAAGTAAACAGACCCACACCTCTGAAAAGGAGTTGAAGAACACTTCCTCTGCCCACCTCCAAAGCCCCAGGCCAGAGTTCAGCAGCAGAATCCAGCTCCCCATAAACCTGTGCTAATTCTCTCAAAGGGAGGCAGTAAAGATCAGACTAAAGACTGAAGCTGGGAGTGTTGGTTTGGCTTCCATAACAGACACATGTAAAATAAATTAACCTTAAAAAAAGAATATGGTCAAAAAAAAAAAAAAGAATATGGTCATGATTTTTTAAAATAAATGCACAGCAATCTAGAACATACGCAAGGAATTACAGCCACACTACCTTTGTAGGTAACTGCAAATATATTCTGGTTTCCAAAGTTCTGTGAATCTCAGTATGTAATTATATTTGAAAAGTTTTTTTTAATTGTTATCCAACATAAGACACAGTAACTTTAGCATTTCTCCAATCCTACCCTTGAATAATCTTTAAAAAGAAAAAGACTGTAACTCATAAAAACAGTATTTATAATTAAACTAGATAAAATATATGATTAATAATGGCTTTAACATATGAAGGGGAATCTTCAAAATGCTCATGAAGAAGACAGATTGTAAAAAAATATGTATGGATTTAAAATTTGTTAACCAAAATAAATTTGCAATTCCATTTTCCATGAATTTTTTGAAGTGTTTTAACTTATAGTTTCATTAGTAGTGTCGGGAAATGGGAACAAAGATAAAAATGGCTAAATATAATGCTTTCAGATTTGTCCTCAACATTAATCACATTTCATTAACACGGAATCAAGGCAAATAAGAGTATCACATTTATTTTATGCTAATGAACTAAAACACTCATACCATTGAAAAGTTTAGAACTACTTATGAGACTTGATTCTTGTATATGTAAAGAAATAAAAGTAACAGAACACTGTTGGAAGCAAGAAGACTCCTCATAGATGCCCTGTAGAAATGTTGACATGCAGAATGCATGGAAAAGCCAGCCTCTGGGAACTACAGACCTCACGGTGGAATTGCCTTGCTTCTGTAAACATTTTTTTCTAAGATTTATTTTATTTTGATTGGAAAGTCAGATATACAGAGAGGAGAGACAGAGAGGGGATCTTCCTTCTGATGATTCACTCCCCAGCTGGCCACAATGGCCAGTGCTGAGCCAATCCGAAGCCAGGAGGCAGGGACTTCCTCTGGGTCTCCCACGTGGGTGCAGGATCCCAAGGCTTTGGGCTGTACTCCACTGCTTTTCCAGACCACAAACAGGGAGCTGGATGGGAAGCAGGGCTGCTGGGATTAGAATTGGTGCCCATTTGGATCCTGGCACATGCAAGGCAAGGATTTTAGCTGCTAAGCTACTGTGCCAGGCCTTGTAATTGTTTTTTAAAGGGAAAAACATGCACTCTACATATTTTTGAAAAGTATAAAAATTTAAGCACATTTCTTTTACCCCTTCTTAAATGCAAAATGGTTAGGTGAATTGCCTCATTAAGCATAGCTGAGTGGTTCCCAAACATTTCATAGCTCAAACATGAACAAGTTAAGGATTGTTACAGGTTTAACGATTTAAATTTAGCTAATCATATGGTCCAAAGGACTCTAGAAACAATGTCATGGTCAAGCTAAGATGTGCTGTTGCTTGGATGTGGTTCCTTCCTTGTGAGTTCAGGTGTTGGAGGCTTGATTCTCAGTGTGGCCCTGTGAGGGATGGTGACATCTTTAAGAACTGGAGCCTTGAAAAAGGTCTCTAAATGACCAAGGGTGCTTTCCTGGGAGGGACTAGTTCTCTCAAGTGTGAGTTATAAATTATAAGTTCAAACCTGACCTCCAAGTCACTTTCTGGAATCAGTCTAGCCATATGATCTTTGCTTTCACCCATCTTCCTGTCACTTGAGGTCTATTGGTTCTAAGACCTTCACCAGAGTGAGTGTGATGGCTAAGCCATGCCTTTGCACCTCCAGCAGTGAGAGCCACATTAACCTCTTCTTCAGTAAGTTACCAGCCTCGGAGATTTTGCTATAGTAATAGAAAATAACTAGTAGGATATAGATACACATATATACACACACATATACAAAGGTTTTAGCAAAGTAAATTTTCATTTAATCTACAATTATCAACCCTTTTTGTTTTCACAAATGCCTTTAATGTTCACAATTGTTTTTATTTTTAAAAAGTGTTATTTATTTATTTATCTGACAATTTGGGTGAGAGAGAGAACTTCTATGTGCTGATTCATTCATCAACTGTCTGCAAAAGTTAGTGATGAGCCAGGTGGAGGCCAGGAGCTTGGCAGCCTGTGCTGAGTTTAGGTCTCCACATAGCTGGCAGAGATTGAGGTACCTGAGCTGTTAAGGACTTGGGCAGAAAACTGCACTCAGGAGCAAAGGTGCCAGCTCAGACATTCTACCATGGGATGCTACACTCCTAACAGAGCGTTAACCTCTAGGTCAAATGCTTACCACTTCCATTTAAACTTTCTAAAAAAGAAACGAAATGTAACATAAATCAACTTCACAGATAAAAGTATTTATTAGTTTCTCAGGTTCTATTCTATTACCAAGCTTCCAATTTTGAAAATATAAGCAGCTAAATATACCATACATACCTAACTATAAGCATTTTTACATATTTGCACACTAAATATGATTAAAAGTGTGATTTTTATTTGAAAGACATAGTTACAGAGAAACAAGGCAGGAGAGAGAAACAGGGAGAGAGATATTGATTTTCCATCTGCTGGTTCACTTCCAAAAGGTTGCAAGAGCCAGAGCTGAGCCAATCCAAAGTCAAGAGCCCAGAGCTTTCTCCAAGTCTCTCACTTGGGACTAGGGGTTCAAGGACTTAGGCCATCCTCCACTGTTTCCCAGGACCATAAGCAGGGAGTTTCATCGCAAGTATATTTATTTGGTCATTTTTATTTTGCCAGAAAAAGCTAAACAGTTTTGTAAACAGAAATTAGAAGTCCTATTTTTATATTGTTAAAGATTTCTTTATCTACTTAAAAGTCAGAGTTAGAGAGGGAGATACAGAGAGGGAGATACAGAAAGAGAGAGAACAAGGCCCAAATAGTCACATCAGCCAGGCCGGAGCCAAGCTGAAGCAACAGCCAGGAGCCTCTTCCAGGCTTCTCACATGGCTCCTGGGATCCAAGCACTTGAGCCATCCTCCACTGCTTTCCTAGGCACCTTAGCAAGAAGGTGGATTAGAAATTGAGCAGCCAGGACACACACAAATTCACATGCATATGGGATGGTGGCAACTCAGGGTTACCCTCTATGTGACAGCAGTAGCCCCAGAGCTGTTATTTTTAATAATTCATTCTGCAGCCTTTCTAAAAGTTCTTATAAAATATGACTGCTTTTAAGGCCACTTTGTGAATATTCAAAGCACACGTTTTTCTTTCTTGAAAAACAGCCAGGCAATGTGTAATCTCAAAAAATAAAAGCAAAAGCAACAAACTCCAACAACCTCATTACAAAAAGAAATCAGCACACAGCACATACCAAGTATCTTGTCATTTTCGATGCGTGATTTAAGGAGTAACAAGAATGAGTGAATGAATATCTACTTGAATACCAGCATTGCCCAAGGCAAGTTACTCATGTATCCCTTACAACCTCAGTCATCATGTTTCAAAATGAAAAGGAAAAATAAATGAATAAAATTAATAACTTAAAAAACTTTTTTCTCTTACAGATAAAGAAAGAAAAATTTTAAAAGAGGGCCAGGAGCTTGTTAACTTCGTTTTTTCCTGTTTTGTTTTTAATGATATCTGGAAGAAGACACTCATCTGTAGTTTTATAAAGTAAGCTCTTCATAAGTCTGGGGCACTCATATCTGTTACATATATTGCTTCACAAAGATATTCATTATTACCTTTTGATTCTTGTAACAGTTTTGAGACGTACAGGACTGCAGTTTCACCCCAGAATCAGAGGTGGAGACGATTGGCCAGTTGTTGATCCAGACAATTCCAGGCCTGCACTGCCTGTCTACCCTCATTACACCTGCTGACTTACATTGTTAAGAACACAAGGTCAGTTATTGCTTTACTAATATAATAAGAGGACCCATTCCTAACTACCAAAATAAACAGTGTTTTTTTTTTTTAAGTTAGTCTGATTTATGTTAAATTTGAATGTGGGTGAACACTTGGGGAAGTTTCAAGAATTCCTTTGAAGTAACAACATTGAGAAAATGCCTTCATTGAGTATGATTTATTTGTGAAAAGCACATGAAATTTTTATTATGGGATTATTAGCATTCTGCACGCCTAGTTTCATGAATTCATACTCATATACTGAATTAATCCATATCATTCATTTCTTTTATGATTTTTTTCATAAAGGAATATACAAAGCAAGTTTCATCCTCTACTCCAATTTTCAGAAGTTTTTAATGAATGGAGTTTTATTAATTGAGAGGTCATAGGAGTGGTGTGTAGCTTCATTTCAACTCTGCGCCTGCAAAATCAGAGAGCAAGAGAAGCCTTGAGCTCAATTCTGGGCCGTTTCCAAAGCTGCTTGGTTCCCTGGAGCTATGTGAGGCCAAAGCTGCCAAACTAGCACTTGTGAAGATTTCTTTCTGTTTACAAAACCTCTGCTCCAGGCAATTGTACTTACTGATTCACTCAACCAAAACATTTTGCACATCTACAGTCTGCAAAATAAAGAGGCCTAAGTGACAGGAGGAGGGTAGCTGTTCCTTTCTCATGCTCTCTGCCTTCAAGCAGCACAGAATCTAGAAGGCAATACAGGATGGAATAAATCATATACTAATTAGTATCTGAAAGCACTTATGTGTAAAGAAGATAGGTCCTGCTTGAGAGAGGCAGGCAAGATAAATAAAAATGACATATGAATGTACCAGTTTATAAAAGAGTTAGTGATGCTGAGTCCAGCGTTGTGGCCTACTGCCACTACCCCGCCACTAACCTCACATAATGGCCAGTTTGCCTCCTGTCTACTCCACTACCAATCCAGCCCCTTTCTAATATGCCTGGCAAAGCAGCAGCAGATGGCCCAAGTGCTTGGGCTTCTGTACCTATGTGGGAGTTCTGGAAGAATCCCGTGGCTCCTGACTTCGGTCTGGTCAAGCCACAATCATTTCTTCCATTTGAAGGGCAAACACATGGATATAAGATTGATCTCTCTCTGTCTGTCTCTTTTTATCCCTCTCTCTGCAACTGTACCTTTCAAGCAAAATAAATCTTTTTAAAAAGATATTGATGCTGTATAAAATATAATAGAAGAAAGAAGAGTTATACTGGTTGTTATATTTATGTAACTACATTACGTGTTTATAAATCAATTATATTATGCATAACATACACCAGTATACTTTGTGGAAAATGGAATTGAAAAGATTAACTTTGGGGGTTAGTGTGATGGCTCAGTTGGCTAATCTTCCACCTCCAACCGCCAGATCTCATATGGGTAGCATTTTCTGTCCCAGCTGCTCCACTTCCTATCCAGCTTCCTATTTGTGGCCTGGGAAAGCAGTGGAGGCTGCATGCATACGCAGGTCTTAGGACTCCATTCAGTGTATCCATGGCAACTTTCACACCACAGCTACAGAGTTGAATCTGTGTGATAACCACCTCTTCGCCTGCAAAGCCCATAACATTCCTGATCTAGTTCTTTACAGAAAAGGTTTGTTGGTATTACTGTAGCTGTCTCTTTTTCATATTTTGCTTATTTTTTCTCCACTTTAGTTAAAGGACAGAGAGACAGCAGTCCTTCCAACTGATGTTCACTCCTCAAATGTCCAGAACAGGCAGGGCTGGGCCAGGCTGCAGCCAGGAGCTGGGAATTTAATCCAAGTCTCCTGAATGTTTTACAGAGAACCAAGTACTTGGGTCACCATCTGTTGCCTTCCAAGATGCACATTAGCAGGCAGCTGACTGGGAAGAGGAAGAGCCTGCACTCAAACCAGGCGCTGGGCAATGGAATGTTGGCTCCCAAGTAAACCCTTAATTGCTGAATATACAGCACTTCCTTCTACCCAAACGACTTTCTCATTATATCCCACGCTTGAAGTAATTATCATTTCTCAGAGTTGTGAACCAGAAAGGTTTTTCCGTTTTCTTTTAGATATTTAAATGTGCAATCCCCTCCATAACTACACTTCTTGCAGGGGGAAAAAAAAGTGTATGAGCCTTTTACTGATAGAGATCCTTGTGTGATCAGTGCTAACCAACCATTTATACAGGCTCACAATTATCTGAGCTCTCAAACCCTGCACTTAACAAATATCAGATTAGGCAATGCATGAGTCTGAATGCTCAGAGCCCTCTTTCCTTCTTCCCAGCACTGATTACAAACAATTTTCATTTTTGTCCCAATTTGTTTGTTCAGTTCATATGGACAAAATGAGCTACACCAAAACACAAGATACTGGCCTGCTCAGATAAATAAACATTTACCTAATGCATAGAATGAACTTGACATTGTGGTTGGCCTTAGAAATACAAGCACATCCCTGTCCTGGCTCTGAAGTAATTTCCCTGTCTAGGTCTTACTTTTTTTTTTTCTAAACAAACAAACAACAGCAACAACAACAAAAAGCAAAAAAACAACCAACTGTTACAACCACTTGATAGCCAAACCTGGGATCATTGTGCCCAAACCAATGTGGCCAGCTCAAATGAGAAGTTTTGCCTAATTCTTTCCTTCTTGCTCTGACAGCCAGTCACAACCTTATCTTAACCTTGGAAATGGATGTCCATTACCATTTACATTAGAGCTATGATCTCATGAACCCACAAAAGTAGATTTTAATTAAGAGGCAACTGGTGATTTTGATGTACTTACAGTATGTCCGTTTGGAATAGCAAATGCTATATACCAGACAACATTCTAAGGAGCTAGAACTGATTGTAAAAAGGACCTTGACATTAGCAAATCATTAGGTCTATTCGATATTAGGTATTTCCAGCAGGATGGCTAGAAAGTAGGCAAAAGCATCTCAAGAGCTACTTCTCCCCATGTAGAAGACAAAAAATTAGTTCCAGAACTGTGTTTTCCACCTAGTGCTTCAGTAATCACAACACAGGACTTTCTTCAAGGTGCATCATGGTATCAGCCCAACACTTTTTCTGAGAACTGCCACGCTTACTGCTATCTGTGTTCCAGCAGCCACAGAATCATGATCCGTGCTGGGACAATCACAGTCCTGCCCCTACAGGGTGGCCCAGCCTGGTACTCAAGCAGCACTGTGCAGAGGGAACAGAGAAGGCTTGTCTCTCAACAGACATGAAAGAAAATGTGCAGAGAAAAATTAAAAATGACCCAAATCCCTTTTTTCTTCAGACTATCACAGTGTTGGCTGAAGCCAGCACAGCAGAAGTTCCATGACTTTTAATGACAGGCAGTGGGATGATTCAAGGTGTTGAGGTTGGGTCAGAATAAGTAGCAAAGTGATGAGGTGTCAGGCTCCATGTTATTTTTAGTCTTTGCTTTAAGCTGAATTATTTTTAGTCCTCTAAAAGTTTGCTTTAAGCTGAATTATTTTTAGTCCTTTAAAAGTTTGCTGAAGTTCTAATTCCTAGTATCTGTGAATGTGACTTTACCTGGAAATGAAGTCTTAGCAAATGTAATCAAGGAGGGGTCATTGGGTAGGGTTCTTGGGATCGACATGGTGGCTCTATAAGCTAATCCTCCTCCCACAAGTGCCAGCAGCAATATGGGAGTTGGTTTTGTGCCCCAACTGCTCCATTTCCCATCCAGCTCCCTGCTTATGGCCTGGGAACATAGTGGAGGGTGGCCCAGAGCCTTGGGACCCTGCACCCAAATGGGAGACCCAGAAAAAGTCTTTGGTTCCACTCTGGCCATTGCAGCCATCTGGGGAATGAACCAGCAAATAGAAGATCTTTGTCATTCCTTCTCACTGTATATCTGCTTTTCCAATAAAATATATATTTAAAAAAATAGGAAGGGTTTTAATCCAATATGAATAGTGGCTAGCTTTCTTAGAAGAGACACAGATCTAAGAGAGAACATGTGGTGCCATGAGATGAAAATCAAAGTGCTGCAGTTACAATCTCAAAAAAACAAAACAAAACACAGACTGCCAGCATCTTCCACTAAGGGCTAGGCAGTGACTAGGAAAGATCAACCCCCAGTTTTAGGGAGAGCATAACCCTGCCAACACCTCAATCCTGAACTACCAGCTTCCACAAATGTGAAAATACATTTGAGGCAGGGGGAGTGTACATATGCACTAAGATGTATTTGATTTAATACGGAGACACAGGAAAATAGATCCATGTGTTGGTTCACTCCTCAATGGCAGGGACTGTGCCAGGATAACTGAGAAGCCTAGAACTTCATGTGGCTCTTCCACCTGGGTAGCAGAAGCCCAGACACTTGGGCCATGTTCTTGCTTCTTTTCCAGGCCCTATAGTGGAAAGCTGGATTAAAAGCAGAGCTGTTGGAACTCAAATTGTTGGTACAATGTGGGATGTAGTGACACAACTGGAGGCATAATCCACTGTACCACAACAGTATTACAAAACCCTCTGACGTGTGGTAGCTTCTTACAGCAGCCATAGGAAATGCATGCAGGCTTGTAAAAACATGCCGCTGCTTTTAAAAACAAATGTGATTAGATTCTGTGTTTTGAAATGTAAGTTATCAGGGTAGGCTTTTAGGTTAGTGGTTAAGATGCCCACTTCCATCATCATAGCACCTAGGTTCAATTTCTGGCTCCTGCTTCTGACTCCGCCTTTCTGTCAGTGCAGATCCTGAGAGGCCACAGGTGCTGATTCAAGTGGTTTGGATCCCTGCTACCTGTATACGAGACCCTGATTGAGTTTCCAGCTACTGGCTTTAGCCTGGCTCATCCTTAGCTAGTGCAGGCTTTAGGGGACCACCCCGGGGTTGGGAAACCGTTCTCTTTTTCTGCCTTTCTCTCTCTCATTCTATTTCCATCTCCTTTGTTCTCTCCTTCCTTCCTTCTTTCGTTCCTTCCTTCCTTCCCTCCTTCCCACCCTCCTTCCTTCCTTTTCTTCCTTCCTCTCTTCCTTCCTTTCCTTTTCCTTTTCCTTTTCCTTCCTCCCTCTCTCTCTCTTATCTGGGAAACAAAGTCAAATAGATTAACTTATCAAAAAAATCTCACTTACATAAAATATCTCTTTTATGGGGAAGTTGAATATATAAAACTTTGAATTTATAATTACTCATTCATAAAAATATATGCATTTTACTTATGTAAATACCTGTAAAAATGTTCTGTGATTTTATTAATAAAATAGATGCTTAATTTTTCCACTTGGGCTTAGAGGCACCTTCATTACCAGAATTTAACTACAGAAATCAAGTACATGCACATTATAATAGTTGCCTTGCCTAATGTAACATCTCAGCAAAAGCTGCTGTTAGCATTTCCAATTTACCATAATATATAAGAGACACATGAAGGAGAGCTATGAGAATACAACGGGGTCCTACAGTATAATTATTATAAAAAGACACAGGTGGAATGTTATCAGAAATTTTTGGAATACCAGTTACCTATTTATGATTCACACTAGAATACTCTTTTTAGAGTCTATAGGCCTTTCCACTCCTCTCTCCCTCCTGACTGCAAACATCAGGATTTAAACATCTGTATTGTTGTCTAAAAAACTTAGCACATTGGGGCCCGGCGGAGTGGTCTCGCGGCTAAAGTCCTCGCCTTGAACGCCCCGGGATCCCATATGGGCGCCAGTTCTAATCCCGGCAGCTCCACTTCCCATCCAGCTCCCTGCTTGTGGCCTGGGAAAGCAGTTGAAGATGGCCCAATGCATTGGGACCCTGCACCCGCGTGGGAGACCTGGAAGAGGTTCCTGGTTCCCGGCATCGGATCGGCACGCACCAGCCCGTTGCGGCTCACTTGGGGAGTGAAACATCAGATGGAAGATCTTCCTCTCTGTCTCTCCTCCTCTGTGTATATCTGGCTGTAATAAAAATGAATAAATCTTTAAAAAAAAAAACTTAGCACATAAACAATGATTCCTCTTCTAAGATTTTATCACAGACTTACAGATGCTCATGTAATTCGTTTTGGCCATGCCTACATATTGCTACAGATGTTTTGGACCAAAATGCCTTAGGTGACAGGTGCTTGGCACAGGAGTCAAGACACCATATGAGATGTCTTCAATCCATCATTAGAGTGCCTGTATTTGAGTTCTAGCTCCACTTTTGATTCTAGTTTCTGCTGATGTGCCTCCTGAGAGGAAGCAGCTCTTGCCTCAAGTACCTGGGTCCCTGGCACGCACATGGGAGACCTGAATTGAGTTGTGAGAACTTCTGGCTATGGCCTGACTGAACCTGGCTCTAGTGGAATTTGGGGAGAGAATCAGTAGATAAAACGAGCTCTTGGTCTTGGTCTCTCTCTCATTATCCTCCTCCCTCTCGCTCTCTTTTTCTCTTTTTCTAAATAAATAAAATGGTTTTAAAGTATGTTAGAGTTACGCTGAACTTTCCAAATTTCCAAATTTTTAAAAAATAGCTCTCACGGGCCCGGCGTTATGGCCTAGTGGCTAAAGTCCTCACCTTGAACACGCCAGGATCCCATATGGGTGCTGGTTCTAATCCCGGCAGCTCCACTTTCCATCCAGCTCCCTGCTTGTGGCCTGGGAAAGCAGTCGAGGACGGCCCAAAGCCTTGTTACCCTGCACTCGCATGGGAGAAACAGAAGACGATCTGGGTGCCAGGCTTCAGATTGGCACAGCACCGGCCATTGTGGTCTCTTGAGGAGAGAAACATTGGACAAAAGCTCTTCCTCTCTGTCTCTCTTCCTGTCTGTATATCTGTCTTTGCAATAAAAATAAATAAATGTTTTTAAAAAATAGATCTTACTTGACACACAACTTTGTGATTCTAAAGAAAAAGCAAATGCTGACACTCTCTCATCTCTAGAGACTGATGTTGGAAATCCATCCCAGGATAGATAGCAAGTATTGGGTAAAACAAGGTCTTCAAATTCCAAAGCTATGCTGTAGTGTTTAGCATGCTAAGTTGCCTGGCTAATTTAGACATGAGGTTATGTAACTGCATGGTGAGTTTTTAACCACAGCCTCCCAGCTTCATGAAGAAAATGTAGTGATTTATTATTTTAATTTACTTGTTTCTATAGAGTTGGTAGACTTTTTTCTTTTTTATGTCTTGCCATAATTTTCTTACAGAAATACTTCAGTACACAGCCACAATTTGGCTCACCAAGAATGGGAATGTGGTTCCTATGTTCTGATTCTATAATGCTGCTGTTGTTAGTCGGGGGCGTGGGGGGCGGGGAGGTGGGACTGTTCACCCAGAGTGGGGAATGCGGTCCCTATGTTCTGATTCTATAATGCTATTCAATGCTGTGTTGATCTGAACCAGAAATGCTAATTGGGATAGAAATTATGAGTAGTTTCTCAACCCTCTTCCTCTCCATCACATTCTCATGAGGTAAAAAGAAGAGTGGATGGAACTTAGAAATCACATGCCTTGCTTTGTTTCCCTCGAAATGGGAGTCATATAGCAGAACACTATAATGAGAGGTAAACTTTCTGATTTAACATTTTTATGCAGCGTTGCACAGACACAAAATCAAAATGAGAAATCACTTTGCCTTGGCCCATGGGCCCTCATCACATGATATACACATTTCCAAAGCTGCACAAGGGTCAAGTAGTCACAGGAATGTTGCCTTATTTAAGGTTCACATCACAATCCTCTGCTCCTCCCTCATTTGCTAAGAGCCACCTGAAAAATGTCAGCTTCAAGTCATCCAAGGGGAAGATTGAACAAGCGCTTGTCTAAGGACTTCCCTACATTGTCACTGTCACATCCACCAGGACAGAATAGCTTCTGTTGATCATTTCCAGGGACCCTCTGCCATCAGGGGACCGAGAGGACCCTGGCAGAGCCCCTGTTAATCTCCTGCCCAGTTCACATTGCTCTGTATATACAGAGGGGAGACAGCATAACCAAGAATTGGGGTGGGATTATTTAACAAAGCAAAGGAGAGTCCTAACAATGTAGTGATTTTTGCATTACAAGCTAATGTAATGTTGGGCACTACAAATGTATTATTGTGACCTGGTGCTGTGAACAAAACCTTCTAAAAAGCTTAAAAAATTTGTTGCTGATGAAAAACCAAAGTTCTCATTCCTATTAGGAATATGGCATTAGAGTTAAGTATTAAAGTCTTTTCAAAAGAGGCACACTCCAGAGTGGCCCATGAGCAGGTATAATGCTGTAAGCAAAGGACCATATGGTGAGAGAAAATTAGGGTATGAAGTGCTACATTAGAAGGGACAATAACGAGGCAACATGGATTTTACAGCTGCATACATCTAGGTCCTCAGAGAAGTGCTTATACTACTTATGATTTTGTTTAAAAGAATGAATACGGTGGCTACTATCTACCAATAAAACAAAGACCAATCTACACACAGATGCAAGAATATTGCTGAGCCTTCCAGGCATAATATAAACGAAAAAGCCAGAAATAAAAGAGAACCCAAATTGTGAGCATTCAACAGCCCTGAACTTGGGGAACAATGATGAAAACTACTAGAGCAGTGACTGTCTGAGGCTTGGGAAGGCACTTGTGACCTACTTGTGTGAGAAGCAACAGAAAACTGTGGGGAGACGCAAAGGTTCTAGTTTGGATAGTGTATCAGTCACACACTTATTTGCCAAAATGGGACAGGTAGGATTTGTGCCTAATCAATGTAGGTAACTTTTTATCTCAAAAACATTTTTAAAAAGCAGCAATGTTTCAGTGTGATAAGGCAGGCAACAATGGTGTAGTGGGTCCATTATTCTCTCTGGTTCATCCTGAACATTCTTAAGACCTTATGTAAGAGACACTTGCAAAGATTGACGCTTAGAGCTACTGCTTCCGGTCTGCTTCAGTCCTTGATTTTCCTTGGTAAGTTTCACATTCTCTACCAGGTCCCCTTTCCATCACAAGCCACTTCCCCATCCCCCGAAGAGGAAGGGGAAACCTGAGAGTCAGTCCCAGCAGCCCACCCAAAGCCTCTCCCCACACAAGGCCTCTAAGAGCCCGCCTGTCATTCGTGGTTGAGCAGGCAGGAGCCAAATTGCCAGGAAATGGCTTCTCCAATCAATGTCACACAGAGTTTGCCCTTGAGAAATATCCCTCCCTGGTTTGTCCAGCTGAAAAATCCAAATATTTTTGAGGAATAAAACTGCTTTGTTCCCCAGTAAACAAACTATACACCTAGGCTACCCGCTAAGCACATTTTTTGTTAGAAGAACCCAAATTCTTTTACTCTGTATTTTCAACTCATTTTTAATGTTGCTCTCAAATCTTCATTTCTTCATTCCTAAATTAGAACTTATACAGCTAAAGTTATAGTACCAGCAGTATTTCTTTGTAGATATTGTTAAATTATTTGCATCCAAGAAGCAAAGTAACATAAAAGGTGGCATGAGAGGCACTTTATGAATTTATTTCTCATTTATGTTATCTGTACTACAAATGCATTTTTAACATGATAAAATCAGATACCATAGACTCATCCCTGGAGTTTAAACAAACTAACAAACTAAATGTGGTATAGGAAAAAAAATTCTTATACCTTAGCAGGAAAAGCTAAGGTAAAAGCTACAGCATACAGGAAGATCTTAAAGTGCTTCCTGAGAATTCCCTAACAAGACAACTTAGAAGACCCGTCAAATACACTCTAATTCTGTACAGTATGACTGCAAAGTTATCATGATTGCACTTGACCATCTGTTATTAAAATCCTCATCCATTAGCCATTGCTGCTTACTGCATAACACCAATAGGCCTTGTACAACACGTTTACAGAAACCACAACAGCATTACTAAAGATCATCCTTCAAGTGTGAAATAATTCCATTGTGAACGAAGTTGAGCTTTAAAACCACACTTCTAAGGCCGTTGTATCTGACCAGGGAACTTAAAATGCCAACTTACACATGCCTCCTCAAACATGGCTAAGGGATGTTCTCCCAGGAGATAATTTTAGCTTCCCAACATGCCTTTGGAAAACTAAAATCCATTGAATTCAAGTTCTAAATGACTGAAACTTTATTTGTAAGATTATTTCTAATTGGTAATATTTATTTATGAACCCAAAGAAGCTTGCTTTCCTCCTGATAGACACCTGAAGAAAATGTAAGAGCTCTTTCTCTTGCACTCACTAGATAAACAAAATATAATGAAAGGCTCTCTGGAGCTAAAGCCTACTCAAGAGTTCATCAAGCTGTAAAATGTCTACACTACACCATCATTTTAAATAGACATGCACATGTATACACACGTATATATTCATAAAACCAACACATCTAAAACAATACAAAGGGTAGACATTAACTTCAACTAAGTTTTGTGAGACAAATATGTGTTTTCCCGAGGCAAAATAAAACATAAACCTTAAAATTATGTTATGCATATTAGTGTAATTACCTAACAGTAAAGGCTGGCATTTTTCTGTCTGACTCAACTTTTGATAACTGATACCTCTAAGAAAAGACATAAATTAGGTCAGGCTGATGAAATAGCAAACTACTTAATTCATAACTTTCAAAATCATTAAAAATTGTAATAGAGCTTTGGAGAAATTTCTAGACACTCAGGTTACAACACAAATAGTCATTACAATTTTTAAAGCAATAAGTCTTTCCTTAGGACTGACATTCTGTTTACTTACAGACTGTCCATTTATCCCCCGGGGGTCTTCCATTGAAGATTTCTGCTGAATTATAGATGGGCTATTAGCTACACACGTCTTCAAAGGCTTCCAACACCCCTGCACCTGTGGCGAACAGAGCATCAGGCAGCCGTATTAATTGTGTGGCATGAAATTAAGAGCTGGTCTTGACATCTGCAGCTTGCCATTGACTAGCATGTATACACAAGTCAAGAACACTCACCTTCAGTGAATGAATCGGTAAAATAAATATTATGGGCTCATTGTTTATCACAATTTACATGAGCCAAATGTGGCTAAATTATAGCTCAGTTGTGCCTGCTGTCAGCAGCTGCAGCGCACAAGAAAAAAGCCTGATGGGGGCAGAGGAGCATCTAAAGAGTTTTCCACACACAATGGTTTGGAGCCAACACTAGAAGAGATTTACTTTTCAAAAGTCTTCTTTTTCTCTCTGCATTCAGCTTTCCAGGCTATCTATCAACATCATTTGCACCACAATGCAGAGAGGAAATAGGAACAAAGAAATATGATTGTAGTCTGGGCAAGGATGAAAGGGAAAAAGGTAGGGCTGAGTGTTTCTCCCGCAGGGCACGGATATTATACTACTTCTCAGCAAGTTTACGTTAGGTCACAGCTTCACGGGTAGACTCTGCATCTTCAGATCCCACACGCTCTAGAAGAAGGGATTTGGCAGATGATTCAAGATATGGACAATAAATGTGCTAGTTTGAAAAATGTTCTGCACTTAACCATCTTCAAAAAACAATGTATCTAGATGAGCTTCCTAATTTCCCAATGTTCAGAAGTAATTTTTAACATTCATTCTCAACTGACAAGTCCAAGATCACAGTGAGGTTTTCCTACTTGGGTTTCACAACTAAGAAATTAGTCGACATGTCTCACGCAAGTCTGAATGCAGTGGCTTCCATACGCATGCAGCTTGAAAGGGGAAAAAGCCATGTTAATACTATTATGATGATAGTATGGAGCAACAGAGTTTGAGTAGTTTAACCTTGGAGTCTTTTTTTAAGGTATTTAAATGATTACATGCTAATATGATTGGAAAACTACTGTAACAGAAATCAAGAAATTAAATTCAGGGTCCACTAAATGCTGCCACTAAATAGCTGAACCATCTCAGGAAAATAATGGAGACTGTGTGCCTCAGTTTTTCATCTTGAAATGGGAGCTTTCAATTGGGCAATAGCTTACAGCTTTATATTTTTATAGATATTTTATATTTTATAATTTAATGAACATATCATTTATACATATACTTTTCAGATAAAAATCTTTCACGTTTCAGATGTAATTTTGAAACACTGCAATAATTCTGTTTTGCTCATGCTGACCCATGCTGTGAAACATATGCCTGATCCACTGTCAACACAGATATGAGGCTTCCTGGACAATGTAACTACATTCTTAAAATCTGGAGAATCTTTATGAAAGTTTGCTTTATAACCTTACAGAAAAATATTGTATAAATTTAAGTTATGAGTACATACGGATCACGTGGATATACTTACAGTTAAACCAAGAACACACAGTATAGTACTGTATGCTGAATTGTGCAAAATTTAAGAACTGAATGTTTTAAAAAATATGGCATTTAGAAGATCCCTTGCATAGTCAAGGAGGAGACACTTGCAGAATAGATTTTCTCCATTGCCTTATGTTCCTCCTGGAAGGCTCATAAATTTGCCAGGAACTCGGGTGGGATTTTAAAATAATGGTAATAATCTTGCCTTACGGTGGTAAAAGGCTTCCCAGTGTGGGCTTTTACAGAAGTTGCCCACAGTGCACGTATAAGTGGCAAGACAGAGTCTGCTCTCACAGTTCACCAAGGGGAGCAGGCCTAAGACAAAGCCCCCTCTGACTTCCCAACAACCTCCCATCCTCTCCATACCTGTCCTGAGAACATGTTTCAATCAAAATCTGTATATTTGATCTTCCAGGATTATTTCCCATGTGTTTCTTTTCCATATTTCCATACTGAACTTACTGAACAGTTTAAGGTATTAAGAATGGTCAAGTTACATGAGCATGAAAGGTATTTCATTTGTAATTTTATTTCTGCTGAAGATGAAACCATTCTGCACTAAAGATCATGTTTGTTATTGTTTCCTGGACTGAAAAAGAAAAGACTGAAATTACAGAGAAGTCAAAGCAGTCAGTATTCATCTACTTCAGGTAGAGGTTTCCAGTGAAAAAAAGACGACCACTCAAAACCCTCAGACTCACAGAGACCCATGGACTTTATTTACAAATCCTCCACTGCTTGCTAAATCAGCATAGTTGTTTCCAGATTTCTATATGTCAATCCAAACCATGAAATATATGATGTGACTGGGTCTAGTGATCCTTAGGAGCCTTGCCCTGGAAAACCCTTATTCTCTTGTTGGACTTGATCATTCATGGTTTATAAATAAGCCTTCCTCCATTATAGTACTTATCTAGTGGGACTGCAATTACATCTCTACCTGTCTTGCCCACTCTGTGGCTTTATGAGAATTAGCACTGTGCCTTACTCTTTTGGTCTGGTTACATACAACCCTTTTTAAATATTGCAAATGAATACATGAACTAATGAATGAATGCTATCAGTACATGAAAATGTTTTTACTGCATGTAAACTCTGGGCTAGAACTACTAGGTGGTCTCAGTTGCGCGGTGATATGATCATTCACTTTAACAGCATTCATCAAATTTTCTGGCCCCGAGTATGAAGTTTATTATTTTATTTTCAAGTCTATTTGTTTTTATTGGAAAGACAGATCTACAGAGAGAAGGAGAGACAGAAAGATCTCCTGTCTGTTGGTTTATTCCCCAAGTGGCTGCAATGGCTGGAACTGAGCTGATCCAAAGCCAGGAACCAGGTGTTTCTTCTGGGTTTCCCATACGGGTGCAGGGTCCCAAGACTTTGGGCCATCCTCGACTGCTTTCCCAGGCCACAAGCAGTGAGCTGGACAGCAAGTGGAGCATCTGGTACATGAACTGACAGCTATATGGGATCTGCCAGTTTCAAGGAAGGATTTAGCACCTAGCCATCTTGCCAGGCCCCCGAGT
The DNA here is from genome assembly GCF_030435755.1 of Ochotona princeps. Taxonomy (NCBI): domain Eukaryota; kingdom Metazoa; phylum Chordata; class Mammalia; order Lagomorpha; family Ochotonidae; genus Ochotona; species Ochotona princeps. The sequence goes on from NC_080840.1 coordinate 56,788,219, forward strand.
GTCAGTTTAATGAGACTGAAGAAACAGGTTCAAGTCAAAATAGGTGATTTGGTTATTATTGATCCACCTCTATCAATATACAATAAGACTCTTCACAAAACTGTACAATCCTACACACAAACACATACAGCAGTATATCTAGAGGTGAAGTTCTAAGATAACTGTTTAAAGCTAGAAACAGTCCTAGAAAAAAAGTAGTAAAATGTTCAAGGACTCTGAGGTATGGAGGTGGGGTGCGAGACAGTTCTGTATATACTGATGGAAGGGTCAATAGGATAAGGTTTATTTTGGAAAGCCTGCTGAGTAGCAGGGGCAGAGACTTGATGTCACAGGTCAGGATGTTATATGAAACAGTTGCTGTTCCCCATTCACAGGACAAACCCACCATGAACCTAGCTAGTGCAGGGAACTGAATTATGTACTTATGCATTATCCAAAATGGCCATATCCATTATTTCCCATTTCTGAGTCAACAATGACAACACCTCGCCAAAGAAGGTACCCCTGGGAGTTGAACACAATGGAAGCCCATCCTTCTTTGGTCACTAAAGATTCCTTCACAAAGAGACAAACGAACTGAAGCTCTTTCTGTGAAAGCAAAATTATGGCTCTATTCTCCACCCTGAGCCCAGAAGAAAATCCTGGAAGTGTCTTCCTCAAATGTATTTATCATTTCCTCAGCCGGAAAAAAGATGGAAAACTAGCCACACAGCAGCCTACTAGGTATACATTGAAATAGAACCAAATGCCACCATTTTTCATATGCCTTTGGCCACCTGAGAAGACACCTTCCAAGAGCAGACAGTGGCAAGCAGTCTCTTTCAAGGGCACGGCAAGTCCATGAGACACAGGATCTCCTAATGGCAAATGGTGGAGCTCCCAACTTGCTCACAGTCCCAGGCCAGCTGCCTGGCTGCACAACTGTTACTAACCAGGACCAGTCAGGTGGTAAGTGGACCATGGAGGAGGCTTCCCAGGTAAGGAAGGAGAGATCTCTAGGGACAGATATTGTCACAGCTAGAGTAAATATGCCTTGTTAAATCCTACCCTCAAAGTCATCCAGCTAGGGAAAGTCTGGGAAGAGATGTCCCCCATGGTCTTTGCTAGCCAAGGAAGTGCTCTAGGTCACAGGGCCTGTACTGCTGATGAAAAATGAACTTTTTTAGGTGGAATCATCCTACACAGATTAATGGAAACTTTAGGACTTTCCTCACATTTGTCACTTGTTCGGGGGGAAGGGTGGAAAGGAGTTGAAATAAGGGTAAACATTCTGGCAAATAAACATTGGCAAAAAAAAATGTTTAATTTAGGTACTGGTACAATAGAGTCCATCAAAACCATCAAACTGAGATTGCAATTGGACAAAAATTTGCAAGCATGCAAAATATCCCCACAGAGGCATTATGAAATTAGGCTACCGGTGATGACATAATTATACAGACGAGTTCAGTAATGCATATTTGGAAGTAATGTTTTATGCTCTATTGCAACCAATACACCCATTAATTTCCACAATGCAAAATGGCTTTAAATACAGAAATGTAAAAGAATGTGAAAACATCTGTTCTGTGTGTCCCTACTATAATTTAAGCTCTCCCCAGGTTGCTAGTCTTTCTCCCAAATTTTGCAAACACCCTTTGCTATTTAAAGTTAAGAGCTGAACTTAGAGTTTCACTAGCTCAGTAAAACCTGTATTCACTTAATTTTCCTCCACTACCCTCAATCTAAAGCTAGGTAATTGATACAAAAAGCAATACCACCTGATATTACTTATAAATGTTCTCTTCATTTTGTTTTAGCTCTAGCACATTGCCAAAACCCTTGCTATCTCCACTACAAAAGACTGGAGAAGAAAAGTTGGAATAAGCCTATAGATTGCAAAGGAATGAAATTGATCATGAAAACTATCATCAACCAAGCCACTGAGACAGAATTTCTAGATTGAAAAAAAAAATTAGGTAGAGCTGAATGTGGGGGTAACACAATTAGGAAGGAAAATATTTTTTTTATTTTATACATCATTTATTTTTCCTGCTGATTTTAAAAAGCAGTTTATATTTGAGATGAGCCATTCATCATCTCTAATGAACCAAATATCCATCAAGCACTGTTCACAACTTGAGGCTCCTTGGATGTGGGACTATTTTCATTGCAACACACCATCTTTTTACTCTTTTCCTTCTCCCCAAGTGTTGAGTTTTCTAACATTCCTAAGAAGCAGGAGGAAACTAATGGTTGAACATTACTTTACAGAAAAGAAAAGGGCTATTCTAAAATATGTCCCCCAGAAGACTACAACCAACGATTGAATAAACATATCAAATCAAGGGTCTCTAAGAAAATTTACAAACAGAAGCCTGCCATGCACGGACCACTGGATAACAGACCTCCAGAGACCTACTCAATTTACCATTCTACGGCTCCAGACATCAAAAGTCTGGCACCTCATCTTCACTTTCCTCTCCTTCCTAGGAAATTTGGTCAAATCAAAGGCAACAGGGACTCAATGTGCTCAGGTGAGGCTGACTCATAAACCACTCATGGTCTTCAGGTAGGAAGGAGCTCGTCCCAACTGCTGAAGCCACTCAGGAAGCTTTTATATCTTCTACATCTGTTGTAGTTTTTATTGGAAACAAATGTCTATGCTAATTATATTTCAAAGATTTTTCCACTTATTTACTGGAACTACTTAGTGTTCTTAGTGCAAAGCTTGACTCTTTTTAATAGAATTCTAAGTAAATATGTCCAGATTTCTACTTCCACCTCTACAACTGGCATCTAACTTGAGGAATGGAGGGCAGCTAGACATAGAAGCTGACATGAGGAAAATGATAATGGGTTTATTTGGTAACTACAGCTGAGTACAAACTGTATTTTCAAGGACACCAAACCTAGAAATTATTTTTTAAATACTTTATTAATGATGTTAAGAAAACTAAAATGTGAGTTGATTGTGATTGGTGGTTCACACAGGAGAGACTTGAGTGATGAAAGCCACAATCCTGTAAATCTTTCATGCAAAGAGGAAATTCAGATATCTAAGAGAAAATAATCTAAAAAACAAATCGCATGTGCTTTGCGCTAGCTTGGGATACTAATTCTACTGCACCTATAGCAATTACAGCATTACTAATCTTCCACAAGAGATGTTTGTATATGATGTGTTCTAGGAAGTTTCATCACCTATGAAGAGTACAGTTTGAGTTTTGAAATATGCTCTGGAACAGCACGTAGCAAAGAAAACTGACACCATTCAGTGGTTATTACTGTTTTTGTCCCAAACAAGTAACACACTTCAAATGATGGATTTATTTAAAAAGAAAAGAGGAAATATGAAGTATTTACTCTTCTGTTCAAAGAGCTACCACCAAACAGAAGCCCTTCAAAGTACCAAATGTATCACAAAACCTTTCATGCCGCAGGGGTGGCCATTCAGCTCAGTGGTTATGACATGCATGCTCCATATAAGAGCACCTTGTTTTGATCCATTGGACTGGCCCCTGATTCCAAATTTCTGCTATTGCAGACCCTGGAAAGCAGCAGTCATGGCTCAAGTCATTCGGTTCCTGACCATCACATGGGTTGTTCCCAGCTCCTAGCTTTAGTCCTGGGCCCAATGCCACCTGTCTTGAACATATTCAGTGGACAAGGGTTCTTTCTCTTTTTACCAGAAAAACAGGAAGGCAGAGAGAAAGCAGAGAATGAATACCTCAAATCTTATCAAGCATGGAGAATAGAACAGTGGTCCCCTGGAGCTGAGCCAGGGGGTTGGTGGACTGATTACAGAGGAGCTTGAGGGGAGTTATGGGAATCTGGAAAATACTCTATGTCTCAAGGATGGCAGTTACAATGGTACACATGACTGTCAAAAAGCCCCTGAGCTATACACTTAATACAGTTGATTTATAAAAATACATATGTTATGGAAGGTATTAAGGTACAGGTTAAACTGCCTCATGAAATGCTTGCATCCTGAATTAGTATGTTGGTTCGAGTCCTGGCTGCTCCACTTTAATCCAGCCCACATTACTGCTAACATGTGTGAGATTACTTGAGTCCTTGCCCTCCACCTTTGAGACACTGATGGAATTCTTGGGTCCTGGCTTCAGCCACGCTCTGCCCTGACTGTGGCAATTATTTGGGAGAATGAATTAATAGGCAGAAAATCTCTTTCCAGTAGACAAATTATTGTTTAAATTCATATACCACAAGTTGAATTTCCCATGAGTTATTAACTTTTTTCCAGTTTTGTCAAGGAAACAACGAATTGTTTTTACAACAACTGTCTTCTCTGTTGGACATAATCGCTGATCCTGGCTCTACCAAACCGAGCCTACCTCAGTGATGACCCTCACAAAAATGCTCATCTGCCAGTACTCATCTCTCTCCAATGTATCTGTTCCTGCAGTCAAAAACTGCATGGGTTTAACTAGTGTTATTCAGGCACAGAAGTGAGGAAGGGGCTGAAAACATACCCTTCAAAGAGGTGAGGATTAGAAAACAAAACACTCAGTAATGCTAAAGTTCACCTAATCTATCAATAACTGATACAGTCCTGTGGGCTCTTCTCAAGAATGGTGTTCTGCTTTTCAGTAAATACTGTATAGTATTCACAAAGCACCTGCCCTCTGGTTGGTCCACAGTAACTTCAGTGGACAAGAATCAAGAAGTAGTTTCATTAATAAAAATAAGATGAAAGCATAGTTGTTGTTCAGACTCTTAAGGCATTTCTGTATCTTACTGCTAGAATTCAAGGATACAGACATACACTTCCATGTCTGACTCAGTAGGTATTAGGTTGAGTTCAGAGCACACAGGTTCAGTAGCAGACCTCCTAATTAGTGTATGACAGGCATCAGTGTGGTAGGGACAAGAGAATAAGTGCTTCCCTGCTCTGCCCCCAACACCACACTCCGGACCACTGACAATCACAACTGAGGTCTAGTAAAACAATTTCCTCATTTCCTGGCTGTTGACTCTCCATTTTAATTGCTTCTTGATGAAAGTCAGGATTCCCTGATGAAATAAGACTGCAAGACTGCAGACTCAGTGGCCAAAAATCCCCAAATTTAAGACAGTAATGGAGAAAGCATTAAGCTGTCAGAAAAGAGATACTGACTCAGGGTTTCTTTGAAGTTCACTCTTTTCTTAAAACCAAAGAACAATTTACATCAGAGCAAAATTAGGAAGACTTAAGAAACCTGTTTTTCTCTAATTGCATGAGAAAACAGTCGGTGGGAGGCATAACAAACATGATGGAAATATGTACATGGCATGAGAGGCTGCGATGGGGCTACAGAAGGAAGTCATAGAATTCAGAGGTCCATCTAAGGCAGGCAGCTCATGAAACATCCTTGGCAAATCGTCAAGCTGCTTCTGTATGAGCAATTCTCAGGACACAGATTCACCAGCTGGCCAACCTATCCCGGCCAGAGCTGGAAGGCTTTCCCTCCTATCAGGCTGATGTGAGCTCATCCAGCTCTCTTCTCTAGCAGCAGTATTTCCTTTTTGTCAACAGAAACTCCTTTCAACACTGTCTCACTCCAAATAGCCCTTGAAATATACACGGATTACAGAGCTATGCCCTAAGATGTCTCTTCTCCAGACCCCAAACCTGATTATACATTTCTTGTCCAGGAGTTTCTTCTCAACTTTATTATTAGTATTATTACTATTATTATTATTGTAAATACCTATTTAAGAAAGATCAGGAGGGAGAGAGAGAAAGACAAGCTGGCATCTACTGGCTCACTCCTAGAATGCTCACAGCAGCCCCCAACAGGGCCCTAAGCAGGCAGAGCCAGCAATTCTGCCCAGGTCTCCAAGGTAGATAGAAGAGACCCAGTTACTTCATCAATTAGTGCCTCCTCTCAGGGTCTGCATTAGCAGGAGGCAGGAATTAGGAGCCAGTGAGGTGGGGCTCAAGCACTACAATATACAGATGACCAAATGTCTGTCGCCTTAACTTTCTGATGCTCTAATATAGGCCATAGATGTTGGTCAAGGACCTCTGGGTCTGAATACCTCTCTGAGTTTATGGATGATCAAATTTTGAAAGTGAGTTGTTTTCAAGTAATCATTCCATTGTTATATATTTGAAGAACAGATTCCTCCCTTTCAAACTCTCACCTCGGGTGTTTTTGTTTGTTTTGTTTTGTTTTGTTTTGTTTTTTTCAGCCTGTCATTCAGGCTCACTTCAATTCTTGAGTCAAGGTTCTATAATGACTGATATATTACTTTAGCTTTCTTCTTTAAAGTCACAAATAGTTTTCTTAAAGGTAAGAAAGTTTAAAGCAGAGCCAGTCCTGATGATTCAAACAATAGAGAAAAAGACTACTGAGGGCTTGAGTTAAAAGAGTAGGGGTTTGAATCTCTAATTCAAGCACTCATCAAGACAGTATTGAACAAATTAACAATTCTGCACCTGTGTCTTCATCAATGACAGTGCCTTTAGTGCTCTTCAGTGCTAATAGAATGCAGTCTTACAATGTGTAGCACATGCAGTACCTGCTCAATAAATTGGTGCAAATCAATAAAAACCACTGTAAAGGATGCAGAGTCTTAAAACTATTGTGCCATGCACTGGATTGCCCCCAGCTTTTATATCCAACAATTATTAGCCGGGTTATGCAAGTCAATCACTTATGAACAATTAGAACAATTATGAACCATCTGAAACCACATCTCAGGTTACTAAGGTAATAAACCATATTGTTATTGTAGCACTACTTTCATTACCTTCTGTAACCATCTTGACTATTTTACAGGTCAAATGATGCCACTATTAGATTTGCTTCATAGTTCTTCTTTGTTTTCTTGATTTTACTATTATTTTTAAATTTATGGTACAATTGCATAGGGTCTAGGATTTTCCTACCCCTCCCCAAATATCTAACCCCCGACTGATTTTCCCCAACCTATCTTCATAGAAATTTCCTCTGCCTTCTCTCCAGAGCCTTCACCTGTTCCAAATGATGACTCATGTCAGACTGTGCTCTCACCTGAGGAGGGAATGAGGCTAATTTAGACTCATTTGATCTGACCTCCAAGTCACTTCGCTTTGAAAAATTTTTATTTATGTATTATTTAATATGTATACCTATCAAATCTATCTATCTAAATAGATATGAGAGAGAGAGAGAGAAACAGAGAGAAATTTCCCAATTAATCTACTGTTTCATTCGCCAAATCCACACAATAGCCAGAAGAATTAGCCAGGAGCTTGGGCCCATTACTGCTGGCCTCTCCTGGTCCACATTACCAAGAAGCTAGAATCAGAAGCTGAAGATAGGAATAAAGCACAGCTACTGTTGATAGGAAACCCAGGTTTCCCAACTTGTGTCTCAACCACCGGGCCACGCACCTGCTCTCCAAGTCCTTTCCAAGCTGGCCCTAGCATCCACCCTAACATATTACTCTATGCTTTCCTGCCCACTTGCAGTTACATCCCTGGTGCCCCTGGTGCCAACAGTTCTCTTCAGGATGCATCCTTCTTCCACTCTGATTCCCACAGAGCCCCATACTGGGTCCTGCTCCCAGAAGCCTTCCATATCTGGTTTTCATACGGGGTCCCAGTTGTCTACTAACCTGCTCCATGTAACAAAATTCCTCAGGACACTGCACATTGCTGTTTAAATGACCATCTCACAGCCATAGGTACAGAACTGATAAGGTACCAGCTCTCCAAACAGGATGAAAGAGCTTGTCCTTGGCCAACAAGCACATCCCATTCCTTCATCACTCCTGCACTTCTTGTATCTGGGATACACTGTGCGAAGTAGACACTATCTACTGACTTTCCCCAATGGGTCTTCACAATTCATGATTCATTGTTTCCCTTGAATTTGTATTACATGCCTTACCTAGCTAGTATTACTCAGCCTGGCTTCTACAACAACAACAAAGTGGAATGGGTCTTAATTACCATTTGGTAACCAGTTGAAATCGTGTCCCCAGTATTATTTCCACTCACTCACTCACCTATCTCCCAAATGTAACACTGATAATCTTACTTATTTTCTTTGCTGTTCCCATGATTTGTGGCAAGGAGAATTTCTCGTCGTTTTGACCTTTCCCATTCATCTGCCACTTCGTTTAAGGGGACTCTTTGATTTGAAGCAATCAAACTACTTTTGGCAAAAGCAAGGAACTACTACTGAGGGCCAGAAAGCGCGGAAAGAAGGAAAAGAAAAAAAAATCTGTTTCCCCAATTGTCCTTCCAAATGTTTCCCATTACTGGAGCTTCAGGAGCAAGCACATGTCCAAGATAGCCATCTCAATCAAACAGAGCCAAGACGACACCCCCTCCCCTCGGTCCCCCGACGTCCTGATCAGTCACCACCTTGGCAAAGGAAAACAAACCGGCCCAGACAAGTCGCTCCACGTGTAGAGCCCAAGCGCGGCCAGGCCAGGGGTCACCCCGGGCTCTCAACACTGCTCACCCGAGGTGTGTCTCCCGGCGTTGCGCGCGCGCCACCGCCCTTCCAGGTGGCTCCTCGTACCTGGTAGCCTTGCCCTAGGCCGGCAAGGCCGCCTTGAAGGAGGCACAGGCGGGGCTCCCTAGGGCAGTCCGACCCCGCGGCCACTGCGCCCCCTTTGCAGCTCCCTGGGGGCCGCTCGGCGCGCTCCTCGCCCCCGGCGGGGCGGCAGGCAGCGGCGGCTGCCGCCAGGGAGCCTCGGGGTCAGATTGGGTTTCACAACAGCTGCTGGTCACCGCGACCCAACTGGAGGCCAAGCGCGCAAAGCGGCCGGGCAGGGGCGTAAGCGCGGCCGGCGCGGTGCGAAGGTGGAGAGAGGGCGCCAGGGGAGGGTGGCCCGCGACCAGGGTCCGGCGGCTGGACTTACTCGTAGCACAACTTCAGCAACCCGGGGCTGAGGAGCCGGTTCTTCCACAAGCGAACCGAAAATGGTAATGGAGAGGCCAGAGCAGCGCTAAGAGGGGTTCTGGTTCTTGGAGTGTAGGGCCAAAACCCTGCTCCAAGCTTCCAGAAATTCGAGCCAGTGGTGGCGTTTTTCTTTCCTTTTTAAATGCGTCTGTGCCTTGCTCCCGGCTGAGGCGCGTCCTTGTCTCGGTTCGGAGTGTACAGCTACACCAGGGCAGGCACTGGCGTGGGGCGCTTTCTTCCCAGCACCCGCCCCCCATCACAGCCCGTTCCCTGGGCCCCCGACTCCCTTTGGTGCCATGGCCAAAGCCCAAGCCTGTTGCCCATGCTGTGGTGGACTTCTCGGACGCCAGGACCCTGCAGCGTATGCTAAATGAGAGGCCTCAGAGGCCCTGGAGCGAGGCTAGGGGTGCTTCTCTGTTCTCTTGGAGGAGCTAGGTGTGCAAGGGTGGCTCTCATTGAAAGGGAAAATGGAGTGACTTGGGGTTTGAGGGAGGTTAGGCTTTAAAGTCGGCCTGAAATGTATTAAATCATTTTCGAAATAATTTTAAAGGCACTCTTACCTTCTTCTCACAATTAGGGAAACCGAGGCAAAAAATGTCAAGTGGAAGGATAAAGTCATGCCTGGACTAAGTAGCCATGCTTAGCTCCTCAGCTCTTCTACCAACCTTCCGGCCTCCTTTTGCTTCCAGGAACCTTTGGGGGAAAAGGGGCGGGGCGTGGTCTCTGAAAATGCACCGGTGCTCTGTGTCTGGGCTTAATGGGGGCGAGAGACTTGGTTCCGCCTGTAAAGTAGTTTAGCCTGGGCTGAAGCGGGAGGCCAGGCCAGTTGTCTTACATATTCCTTCTTCAGGAACTGCCGCCAACTTGGTTTGGGAATCCAATTACAGGCGGTGAAAATATGTTAATGCATTGATGGTTTGCTCTTACAAGGACTCATCATTTCTCAGTATGCATCAAAATATTGGCTCTTTTCTTCATCCAATAAAATCCCTTCCCCATCCCTCTCAGTGATTCACATCATATGAGATAATGTAAGCAAAAAAAAAAAAAAAAAAAAAAAAAAGCAGCAGCTGGAGCTTGGCATGAACACAGGTGTTACTGAGCACTCATTCAAATTCGTCCTAGTGCATGTGTATTCCTGCTGTTTCTCAGTTAACCAGTAACTGTTGACTTCTGCTGGCTTCCATGAAGTTAGAACAACAAGACCTGATCCTTTGTTTCCAAAGACCCAAGATTATAAACTCTGAGATAAGACAAACACACAGGAAATCATTAGAAACTGACACAAGCGCTGATTTTGATGCTAAACTGTTAATGTTTATTTACTTGCAGACACAAAGACTTTCCAAAGCAGACCATATTTAATGATATTTAATGGGACGTGAGTTGTAGATGCCGTTACATTAATGAGCGGTTAACCCAATGAAATCCCACTTATCTTGCCCAATGAGAGTGGCATTGCATTTTGGAACCCACTGCTTATTCTTTTTTTTTTTAAGATCTATTTATTTTTATTGAAAAGGCAGATATACACAGCAGAGGAGAGACAGAGAGGAAGATCTTCCTTCCAATGGTTCACTCCCCAAGTGGCCGCAATGGCCAGTGCTGCGCCAATCCGAAGCCAGGAGCCAGGAACTTCTTTCCAGGTCTCCCAAGTGGGTGCAGGGTCCCAAAGCATTGGGCCGTCCTCGACTGCTTTCCCAGGCCACAAGCAGGGAGCTGGATGGGAAGTGGAACTGCTGGGATTAGAACCGGCGCCCATATGGGATCCTGGCGTGTTCAAGGTGAGGACTTTAGCTGCTAGGCCAGGGCGCAGGGCGGGGGGTGGGAGGGACCGCTTACTCTTTAAAGTTTCCAAAAGATGAAAGAAATCAGGGCCCTCTAAAAGCTTAAGTGACAAGAAGTTTTAAGAACTCACCAAAGGCACTGAGTTTTTGACAGCCTGTATTTAAAAATCAATCTATCAATCTTTATAATTTACAAGTAACATATTCTAAATTTCTGATGTATTAATACAAAAATTCTCTTCATCATTGCTACAATATAAAAGAAAAATAGCTTCCTACCCAAATACTTTACCATCTTTATTATTTTTTAGTTCTAGGAACCTAGTTTCATAGGACCTTTGGAAATACAAATAGATCTAAATGTTGAAGCAGAGTCTGAATTTGCAGGTGTGGAGAATTTCTTGATCATTACTGTTCCAGAAATGCACTAGATTCAAAAGATAGAGTCACATTTAGACTTTTCTCTTAAGAAAAATTATTTGAACAAGGTACATTTATTTTAGCACAGTGTCTAAATACTTCATATTCTCCAAAACAGGAGTAGCAGGAGCCAATTTGTCCAGGATAATGCATTCCAGACACTTGCTGGAATAAACAATGCTTGCAAGCCTCTCAGATGCACAGCCAATAGGGAGCTGTTGACTACTTGAGTTTTTACACATCTTTCAGCCAAATCAGTCACAGGCACATAGTATGGATGTATTGTCCTGTCTCTCCATTTAGGGTCACAATCAGCAAATGTGTTATACCACCCAAGATAAGTCGACTTTTGACATAAAAAAAAAACTTCACTTCATTGTCATTTGACATGGATGCAGTTATGAATAAAAGTTTCAGTGAAAATGTAGATGACCTTTGAAATATCAATGGAATCCCAAACCACCATGGAACGTATATTCACAATTATCCATTTGGGAATATCTGTGACAATTTATATTCATATACTAACGTATATATGGACATGCAAGTATATTTCAAAAAGTTTGTGGTGAATTGTTTATATGGATACAAAAAATATTTTGAAATGAATGCATTTTTTCATAATATATATTTTCCATGAATTTTTAAAGGTCCCCAAAGACATAGATTTCAAAGGTTTTTTTATATCCAAATTAAACATATTTGTTAATTCCACATTCTTACAAACTTTTTGAAATGTGCTTTTATTTAATATGTAGACTTCACATGTGAATTTCTAGTACATACCATAAGGACTAGATGATATATCTATTCATTTATATTAGATTTAGGACATTCAGCTGTCTAACAGCTTCTAACTGGTATGCTAAGCTACAATATCTACAACAAAGAAATGACCTAAGTTTTTCGCACAAGAAGGCACACAGATTTGGTAAAGTGTACAGTTATACTGTGGTTTATGGCATAAACACAGAACACAGGATGGAAATGTGAACTTAAACTCAAGTCCTATTCAAATTCTCAAATGCAACAACCAATAGGACTCTTACAGTTCTTTGTGCATTTTTCTTCTCTGACAGATTATGTAGGCTGTAAACAAATCCTAATTCAAAAGAAATTCTCTCTCTCTCTCTCACACACACACATACATAGTTTAAAAATTATTTAGTGTTGCAATGCAGTTTCACACAGAAAACTCTCCAAGCACACCTAACAAGAGTTTCACTTAAGAAGTTCCAGCCCACTGAATTTAGATCAGGATTTACCCTTGAGTGCCAGTGAGAGAAGACTGGACCATATAGGAACAGCCCAGAGCAAAGTCGGCCTTACAAGTAAGAGTTAGGAATACTCTTACTTCCAGACACAATTGGATGAAAGTTTTAATGGAGCAGTCACGTCCCCTTCCTCCAACCTCCCCAATACTTGGGTTTTTTTCTTTCCCTTAACTAAAGGAATGAGCCTGATTGGGAAGCACACTAGCTCTTTCAGTGTTTCTGCACAGAGACTCAGTTGAAGGTGCTAGAATAATAATGTCAGGCTAAGTTATGCACCAGACTAAAGACACAGTCTCTAAGTCTAGTACTTAAATAAATATGTTAATGTACTATTAGTCCGTAATCTGAAATGAATTTCTGTAACTATTGATCCCCTAGCCAATGCATGGAATAAAGAAATTTACTCAGTAGTAAAAATCTTGCGTGAACCATAAATTTTGACTTTCACATTCAATTTCTTGTTCCACTAGGAGTGGTTTTCTAAACCAACTATTGTTAACTAATGTTAGGAATTGCATTCCCCCTATCAAGACTTATAAAGATCATCATTATCATCATTTCTTATTCATGCCAGGGATTTTGAAGACATGCAATGAAAAGTTCAAATGATAAGAAAACACATTCATTTATATCTTTATCGCTTAGGTGACTAATACTAGGATTTTGGACCAAATTACTACTTAAAGAAACTCTTAAGGTTAATTTTCAAGTGACATTTTATTCATATCCTGTTTACTTCATAAGTAACTACTATGGTAAACCTTAATTTTTAAAAAGTCTATCCTGATGAACTTTTAGTTAAGTCATCCAACATTATTGAGACCCAGTGTTTCTGCATAATAAGCACTGGGTAAGTTTTGTATTGTTTTTCCTTGTTGGCATACATACATACATGTGCATGAACATATACAGCACAAATGTTCACTACTCTTGCAGGTGGAGCTTTCCTGTGCTTTCAACCTAGACCATTCTACTTAATAACATGCATTTGTGACCTAGCCATAGGATAACTACCCAGCGATTTGGGAGAAAATGAGCCTTCAACGTGATGTCACATGTTTTTGTGCCTCTTCCCTCAAAAAGGCAAAACCAATAATGTGATTGTTCTTTTAGCTTTCTATCATACCATATGACAAATGGGCATCAGATTTAATATACTTTTTTTCACAGCCATGGGATTTGAAAATAAATAGGAACCTTTCCTTTAAGAATAAAAAAATTACAGGTAGGTTTTAAAAGCTATAAAAAACATTTACTTTTCAGGTATGTTTTAGAACAGAACTGCACACTCCATAAAGAAACACAAATGGCCAGCAGGACAGAAATACTTAGAAGCTGGATTCAAGTGGAGTTTGGAGTTGGACCTCAAGTTTATTACTTTTAGATTTTATTTCCCCAGACATACTACTTGCACTTATCTAGGTTAAATCTCATTTGCTATTTCCTGTCTCTGTTTTTTGCAGGCGGCTGATTATACTTTTGTTGACTTTGGTTTACAGTTGTAACTTGTTATTAACTTTCGTTTAAAAAACAAAAGGCTATCCAATTTTGTGAGTACAATCATTATGTAAAAATAAAACCAAACAGGTATACCTTTATTTCAGAAAGATTAAGATCTGGAAGTTTGGATTCTTTAAAATATATACACATAATATAAAGGGTTTATTCTATAAAACATAAATGGTGGATAAGACCCATTCAGAGAAAACATGCAGCTCTCTATTAGCCAACATAAGCCTAAAGAATAGGACTAGAGGTAGCAGTAAAGGTAATTTTCAAACTTCCTTGCTTTATATGCCAAGCCAAGCACCACAAAACTGCCAAAATTGGTGCCAGAGGAGTAGTGGGAAGGAGAAGGCCAACAATCCGTGGCTTGTTTGATAAGCATAAAATATTCAGAGTGAAGAAAATTGTGTTTTCAGCACTGTAATTGTCTTTTTTTTTTTTCTTTAGCATGTAATAAGAGACACTGAAGAGCTATTTTTGGTAATGGAAACTAATGGGTCCTTGAATATTCCTCAGACATTCAGAATCCTGGATTTCTGATTGGTGTTGACTTCTCTTGTCTGTTCCTTTTGTTTGTTTGGTTGGTTGGTTTTTGTTGTGTTTGCTCATGTTTTTTTTTTTCCCCCTTACACTAGATGTTTTGCTTGTGTTGTTTTTCTGGGATGTTATACTGTTTTACACAAATATAGTGTTCTTAAGCTATCCTTTAAGAAACAAAACACAAAATTGCTTTATAGCATTTCTTAAACCATTGCTTTTATCTGACATTAAATCTGTATGCTAACTGAATCAAAACTTTCATATGATATGTGCCTGATGAGGTTGAAAGGAGGGGCTCCTGCCAAGGAATATATTTTGTTTTATTTTTCTAGAATACACAAGGGTTGATAACTAAGGGCCATTGCATTCTGAAATTTTGTCCTAGAATTTTGCTTTTTTAAATCTTTCTGAAGATCCTTAAATAAATGTATGGTCTGGTGATTTACCTACAACTAACATGGTATAGACATTTGCCTTCAAACTGTATAATCAATTTATGCAAATAAAAAGCATGAAGTGTTTTGCAACCAGCTAAGCAATCTACTGGTGCTCTGCTGAAGAAAAATGTTTGTTGGAGTAAAAAGTGAAAGTACCCAAGGAAAGTTCTGATCCTTGTGGTCACTGCAGTGTGATTACTATTATAGCAATTCTAAATGTTGAAGTCATGTATGATTTCTTTGCATTCTCAAGTCACTAATTGAATAGGTCTGGGTTGCTTTCTAGCAACACATGGAATTCTTGGTGAAATCAGACACGATGACACTCAGGACACTGGAGGAGGCAAAAGGCAATGTAAATCTAGACCCTGTGCTGGTGGAAGTGGAGTTCAAGTGTGGACAGGCAGGGAGAATGTGGCTGCAGGCTGAAAATCATTTGTGAGCTAGAAATGCTGATTAAACCATTATCATTGGAAAGCAGTGTTCTACCCTTCAAGAAATGCCGCACCTTTGCCTATAAGAATCCAAAGTGGATGAGTCACTGGATGTGAAAACAGCTAATGACAGAGAGAGTGAGCAGTCCTCAGGGTCTGGAGCTAGTGTAGGGTGGCAAAGGAGGAATTCTGTGGCAAAAGACTGAAAAGGACTTGAATCTGGCTCAGATAGGCAAAATTCACCTCAGGTAGGAGGGCTTTCATGTGTTGATTTCCCCATCACTCTAAGAATACCTAGTTTTTTACTCCAGGCTCTTTCCTTGCCTGGGACACAGGTCCATTCTGAGGCAGTTTCTGCAGAGCCTTTGAGAATTCCCGGGAGCGGGTATAGTGTGTAGAGCTTCTGACCGGTCTGCTCGGTGGTTCTGCAGTTCGGTTTCTGGCCTTTCCGCACGCCGTCCTCCCGCCCCCCAACGTTATTTTTCTGACTACTTGAGAGTGGGGGGTGCTGTGTAAGAAACTCGAGAAGAGACTATGGGATGCAAAACCGCACACGTGGTCCTGTAAATTGGATAGGAGGGTGAGGGAGGCGGGGAAGAGAGAAGTGAAACTAGAAATTATAGCACAGCTTGAGAACTCAAAAATTTCCTGATCCTTTTCCTATATATTGTTTTTGGTTCTGCACAGCTGCACATAAGCAATAAAAGCAGAAGAGGGAAGACAATCTCAACTGAGAAGTGGAATTGGACATTAATTTGCAAGGCACTGTTGGCAGTGGGGATTTGGGACGGAAATCTCAAAGAAATGCCATTCCTCACGCTGTTTCTTAGTAGTAGTTGATTATTTTCCCAAAGATGGTGAACAGTTTCTTTGTCCAGATAAAGAAATGTGTCAACTTCCTCAAACAAAATGTTCGAATTTCGTTCGTTTAAGGAGACCCTAAGCCCACAGGAATGATACATTTTGAGGGTAGCTCACCAGGTAGGCAGATGCACAGTGAAGAATGGCTCACTTCTGGAAACTGTTTTGCTTAAGAATGTTCTTTGTGTTCAGAGATGTTATTGCGCGTAGAGTGAAAGGAAATTTCTCTCATCACAGATGCATTATTTGATATGTAAAAATGAATAGAGATTTCATTGGAAAGGAGAAGCTAAATGAAAATGCTACCGCTGATAGCTCAGGCAAGTCGAGCTTTAGGAAAAAAATCATTTCCCCAAAAGTACCTTAAGTTTCATTTTTCTTTTCTAACATGTCTTGAATTAAACAAAACATGTTAACAAGACTGTAACGAAAACTCTGCAAGATGTAAACATCCAAAGAAAGAAATCCTACGTTGATTATATTCTGGGGCTGCAAAGATTTTATTACTAGATATCACCGAAGCAGGGGAACCCAACCAAGGCAGTAAAAGCCGTAGGGTTGGGGAGGGAGGGATCAGGGGCAGGAGAAAATAAATGTCAGAAATTTTTACCCCATTAAAAAAAAATCTTGTATAAACTGTCAATATAAGTTAAGCCCATTTTTTTTTTAAGAGATGCAGGTGTTGCTTAGTATGTTTTGAAAGGCAATTGCGAGTTCATGAATATACAGGATGAGGGGCACAGGAGCGAATGCTAAACGTCTGTGGTTTATGCAAACTACACGAAAACACGGGACTTATATTTAGGCTGATAGCGGGGAGATTAAAAAAACTATATCAAAACCAGCCCTTAGAATTCCTTTTGGATTTCTGCCCATGGTAGAATTTGTTGTTATTTTCTGAATTTTTCGTTTACAAACACCTGTCTACGAATTCTGCGCCTTGGGAACGTCTGCAGACGCTTCCTTTTTTCGCTGCTTTGTTAAGTCCCAGATCACAGAGAGCCAGAGAAGGACGGCTCACCTCTGCTGCTCCGCCGGGAAACAACGGGACGAGTTTGGCCACCTCGGCGAGGAGGCGAGAAGGCAACGGACTTCTGCCGGCTCTCAGCAGCCCACACGCCCCCTCCCTACAAAGCATCCAACAACGCTCCCTTCTCCGTTTCTGGGCGCAAGAAAGGAGAAGAGGTGGTTCCTGGCGGAGAGAAGTTAGGACACTCTCCAGGGACTGCTAAATCCCGCGCAAGACCAAGACCAAGGCCGGTCTGTCTTGGCGACCTCCGTCCGGGTCGTTTCTGCGGGTGGTGGCTGCAGCTGCGATGCCACCCACGCACCCACAGCAGCCGCGCGACTCCCGCGCTGGGAAACCCGCTCCCTCCCGAGGGGCGCCTACTACAGCAGCTGCTTTTGCTTAGCCCTGCGAGATCGGTTTGCCCCAGCCCACGGCCTCTCCTTGGGTCCTGGCTCCTCCCGCCCCTCCCTTCTTTCCCCTTCTCTCCCCTTCTCTCCCCCCCTAGCTCGGCAGTGGCTGCAGCGGTCGCAGCGGTCGCGCAGTCACTAGCCCAGGTCCCTGGATGGGGCTCTTGGGGCAGGGAACAGGAGAAACAAGCCTGGAGGATCAGGAGCCTTTACTCCTACTGAGGGAAGGTGGAGGGGAATTTAGGGACGGTGGGATTAGGAGGCCGCTGGCGGAAAAGGCTCCAGGTTAGGCTAGATACAGCATTCTGTACCCTGGCCTGGGCATCGGCAAGGCATGGGCATTCCTACATTGCCTCTCGCTAATCTGCACCTGTGGCGCCGGGAAGACGCGACCCACGGACAGAGTGTGGGGTGCCAGCAGCTCTGGAAATGCCCTCCCACTGCGGAGCTGGTGGAGGATGCACGGCTACCACTAGGGCCACAGTCCTGGAACAACACCTCTAACGCGTCCGCTGGAGGCAAGTGAGCAGAAGCCAGAGCAGGCGCCCTCCAACTTCCATGCAAACTAGGACTCCGAAGCGCCTGGCGGTGCAGGCCTGGTGCGGCGCCTCCCAAGTGGCCTGCGTTGCTTAGCGCACGGGAAAGGAAGCTGAGGCCTTGGGAAGACTCCTCTCGTTTACCGGAATGTGGCCCCTGGCGCTAAGATTTAAAGGGAGCCCGCCGAGCCCGCCGCTTGCCCTGGAGGCCTGCTGGAACACGAGGCAGGGTGAGACAGTCGGGCCAAGATTCCAGAGGGGTTTCACAGCATGACCTTAGCCCCTCCTTGGCCAGGACAGCTTGGATTCCCGGGACCCCGCACTGGTTTGTTCTGTGGGTTTAACTCGGGGAGCAATAGCATCTTGGCGGCCCAGATGTGACCCAAGCACAATGGCCTATCGGGTCTTTCTCCCCGCCCACCGCTCAGTGTAGGGGGCTACTTCTGCCAGCCCAGGGCACACCCATTCGCGCCTGGGTCCGATTTGACAGCGGGACCAAAACCGAGCGTCCTAAAGGCTGTCTGACCCTACGGTCCTGCGGGGGTAGACCCTGTAATTTCCGACGTGGACAAATGGGGCATGTCCAGCCCGATCAGGACGCTGAGCGCGGGCCGAGCTACCTGTACATAGGCGTCCAGTGAGTGAACACCCAGCCGGGTGGTCAGGCCCAGTGATCAGAATCCGGGTCAGAGTCCTGGCGCGTCCCGCTTTTCACCACCCCTAAGGCAACCACTTGACGAGGCGTTTCCCTAAGCAGAACACAGCAACTCCCGAACGACCTGCCCTGGAGCTGACCGACGCTGCCGAATCAGACCCTGAGCTCTGGCCCCTCGTTTTTGATTGCTAAGATTCCCAGTCACCGCAGTTTTCCTTTTGTAGTTCTGAGAACTGTCCTGGGGACGACTTTTCCCCTATTGCCAAACACGGTAGCGGGCAGCGTGCGTCCCAGTGAGTGAAATCTGGGTTAAGTGCTTCTTCAGGCACGCCTAAACATTTAGGAGGTGTTGGGGAAGGGGAGAGGCGGCAGCAGGAACCCTTGCCCCCCACAAACCGTCCGTTTCAGGGCGAGGTAGAGAAAAGGTCGCTTGGGGAGGCTTACTGTCAGTCTCCAGCAACCCTGGATGTACCCCCAGTCTAAATGATGAAAACCTGCGCTCATCGCGCATCCCAGCTGTCGGACCAGCCCCCTCCCGCCTCCCGTCTGTAGCCAGACGCCAAGCCAACTGTTGCCCTTCGCCGAGGCCTCCTAGAATTTCTGGAGCCACTACTGCCGGTGTTGGGGGGTGGGGGAAGCCGTGGGACACAACCGCGGGATGGAAGGAGTGGCTCTGAATGGTCAGCTAGAAGCTGTGGGTTTCAGGTTCGTTTTGCAAAACATGGAGGCCACTGAGCAGGACGCAATCCAGGGACGCCCTGTGACCCTTGTCTGCAGAGACCTCTTTGCCAGTCCTTGAAGGGGCAGCTGCGCTTTGCTTGCCAAGCGCCACCTGAAAACTCACGGGGCTTTTTCCAGGCAAAGAAACCCTACCGCTGAAGAGACTGTTGGCACTTTTGGAAGGAGGGAGGAGGGGGGAGAGAGAGAGAGAGAGAGAGAGAGAGAGAGAGAGAGAGAGAGATCATCAGCTTAAACAACATTCGTTAGAGAGAGCCTGCAAAACTCGACTCTCACAAAGGCATCTTCCGGAAAGGCAGCTCTGGCTCCTCACACATGTAGTGGCACGCAGGCGTGCACTCTCTGTTGAACGACTGTGCCACCAGTCTTGATAGTTTCTTTCCTGTGTGTTCTTTCCCTCAGCAATTACCATCTTCCCAGTATCTAGAACTGCCAAGGGACACAAGTACATCAATTTTCATGACTGTAGGCGGGATACATACTGAAGAAATTGCTTTTCTTACAGCACAAGTAGCCAGTAAAGTCTCAGAATCACGATTCTGTTACCCACGTTTTCTGAGATTGCTTCTGTCCCTAGGATCAGAGAAACAAACATCAACCAGTAAGGGAGGTAAAGGAATAGGAATACAGTTTTTAAATTAAGGAAATCGGTTTCTTGAGAAGAAAACAAAAGCGAAGCTCCCAACTTTCTTCCCTGATAATGAATTTAGGCAGCAGCTCGCACATCAGCACAGGTGCTGTGAAATGTAACTGATTATTCAGGAAGTACTTCGCAATCATTATAGGTTATTTTCTTTTCGCTTTCACCTTTAAATGCCGTACATTTTGCGCATAATATACTTTGAGCAGACATTACAAACACAAGCGCTGAAGCAACATAAAGAAAAATCTCCCTGCCAGCCAATCTGTGGATGCTATGGGGGTGCACAGTGTTGTTAATTCTTATGAGCTCCCTCTGTGGGAATGGTGAAGTCTAGCCATTATGGAGGATTTGTAAGGTTAAATTAATTAGGTACTTCCATTATGCTGCGGTCTTCTGGAGATGGCTGCCATTTTCCCTTTAAATGTTATTATTTCTAGATCTAGTTAGTAGCTAATTCAATTAAAGAGGAGATAATGTAAATTTAACAATACAAATAACACTTTCTGTCTTGTCTGTTGGAAAATGCATGAAGAGACGGGCTGGTTAGGTTATACCTGCCTGCCATCAACAACTGATGAAACGCGTCCTTTAAACGAATAAACTAAAACCAGCCAGTGTGTACTTGGATTCTTTTCTTCAGTGAATTCTTGAATCAATACTTTTGTTTTATGTTTTTGTGTTCTCGCTAATGTTTATGTATCCAGTTACTAACTCTTCCCAGTAAGAAAGAAAAGATGCCCTGCTGTGTACCATTCTCTATACTTTTTGAAAATCAGCTTTTCGTTTTCATTTGGAATTATGACTTTGGTTGTGTGCAATGTCTCTGAAATCTGCAATGCATAATGAGAATGAATGAACACACTTAATTTCCCACACTGATCACCTGAGTTGAAAATCAGGGTTGTATTAGCAGCACCATAACACCTCTGATCTTGTATAAAAAGGGCATGTATAAGACACAAAAATAGCATTAATTGTGATATCTACTCTGCCACTGCAGAAATGGATTAGAAAGACTGGTAGACTAATGATGCTACACAGCAAATATTAAAAACAGATGTATTCCAATTGCATAATAGAATGGGGGTGTATTATTAATAGGTAATAAACTGCACATTCTAATAAACATTGTAGAATTTTTTATTTTTTATCTACTCAAGCCATTTATTTCATGAGGCCTGTCACTAACAAGAATATTTAGTAAATTGATATTCAATGTTTCTAGGATGAATATTTAAATAGATCACAAATTACAAATCAAAGCCCCTTGGCTCACAAATAACAATTGCGTTTTATTTGCTGGAGGCCTCCTCAGTTTTGTTTTAATGTCTTATGAGATGGCTAAACAGTTTTAATCATCTGTAAAAGGGACAGTAAGATCCATTTTATATTATGAATATCACAGCTCCTGCAATGTAAGAGGCCCAGGCACACAATTGGCCTTCTAACATGTTTGTGGGTTTTTCTGATGGTTGGATGGGCACTGACATCTGAGGACTGGTGCTTTTTTCTTAACTGTCACCACCACTCCCTGCCCACCTGGGTGCACATTTGGGTGGGAGATCACACTGGCAGTTTTACTGTGGCTTATACAGGCTGTGTGGGTCCTGGTTGAAGACAGCTTGCAGTAAAGGATGCTTGGCTGCACAAAGAAAAAGGAATCATGATACAATAGGTGCAGGTACCAGCAGGGACTATGTCGAGAGCTGCTCCTGATACAAAATCTTATCTTCTTGTCTTTAAATGCATGTGGAAGCCTTTAGGAAGTACCAGTAGTCCCATAATAAAAAAAAAAAAATCAACATTCTGAACTGAAAATGTTTCTGGATTAGGGAGATGTACAATTTAGTTGAGAGTAGGAGACAAAACAATCAAGTCTAAAGCTAGAACTATCTGATCAGGTAGCCCAAAGCCGGTCACCAGTAATCAGAATCACACCTTCATCTCCTTTGTTTTCTCACCTCTTTGGTTTCTAAAGCCATATTTCCAGATCAACCTCATCCTTAAACATTCCAAATGCACATTTGAACATTTTGAATACTTTGGGCATTTTGAAAATTTTGCCCTCTTAGACCTTTTGGAGCTGTAATTCAGAGGAGGAAATAGGGGTGGAGGGAGCAAAAGTCAGAGAGCTGAGGCTTGCAGTGGAATGGGGTAGAGAACCTGAGGTAAGATAGATAAGGGAGGGAGGTTGAGGGAGGGCAAGGAGGGAGAGGAGGGAGAGAAAGAGGGAGAAAAGGAGAGTGCTGGAATGAGTGAGGGAATGAAGAGGGGAGAGAGCTGCTTACACGTGAAAAGGGGTTTGTCCCTACTTCCTTTCACTTTTCTTTTGGGGGGAATGGGGACAGGGGTCACCTGAAACTCTGCCACGTGCGCTATGAATTGCATTTTGCTGAAAGTCTTAATACTTAAAGTGAAAGGACATTTTCTTGACTAGCTGAGTTCTTGCTGCTCAGCTGGGAGAAAACCCAGGTGGCAAATTTAATGTAATTCAGTAAAATTTTCCATCATAGCCCTGTTTAAGGCAAATATCTTGAGTGGAGCAGGTACCTTTAGATGCAAATCTATTTAATCTGTTTTTGATGACACAAAAGGCTATTGTCATTTATTCCAATATTACTTTAGTTCAGAACTTTAAATGTGGATTCAGTGACTACGCAGAGGAGGATGCACAATGAACAGAACTTTCAGGCAGTCAGTTCTTCAGATGCCTTTCAGATATTCTTCTCTCTCAAGTGTAATATTTGCAGTTTGCTGGAAGACCAACCTTTCATGCATTTGTATGGTAAAATGCAGTTCAAAGAACTAATTCTGCAATTCTGGAATGACTTTTCTTAAAACAAGTGGACCCTGACACAAAAAGAAATCAACCACTTTGAATTAGCCTCAAAAGGTCATATGATAACTTCTCCAAAGAAGTTCTGATCCTTTTTTTGTTTGTTTATTCGTAACCTGCTAGAAAGTAGTAATCACATCAATTTCTTTCTGATGCTATTGGGATACATTTTCAGACAGATTTTGCAGAATGGACTAGGAATTCACCTTATTTCTTTAAAAAACAAAACAAAAATGAGCCTCCTACAGTTAGTACTTTTTTATTTTTTCCTGAGAAATGTGAGAGTAAGGCTCAGAACATTTTTAATGTTGATAGAGAAAGCTTGAAAAAAACCTGTCAAATAAATCAAACCATTCTGGGGGCAAACTTGTGTTGTTTTTAAATCACAGAGTGGGTCAATGGGTGTGGTTATGCACATGGTTGAATGGTGAATGTATAGATTAAAATACATTTTGCCACACTAGTTTCCAGAGGATTGTTTTGGCTTGGGGTTCCAAGCCATGAGCCAAAACTTTGGTCAGTATTTTGACAACAGAGCCAGGAAAAACAAAAAAGGCTTAGCCTGTGAAAAAGAAATGAAGATGTAGTGAAGGAAAACAGTAGTCCCTCTGCCACTGCCTTACTCAATCCATATGTGGGCTTAAACACAGGAAATACCCACCATTCACCGCAATCAAGCCAGAGGCTTGTGCATCAGAAAGTGCCTTGTGGAACTAATTGGACTCTATTAAGATTGTCATTGACATGGGAAAGCATTTTGAAATTTTAAATCAGAACAAGCAATGTACATTGAAAAAGATAACAGTCACATTGTTGATTCAGGACTGTAGATATAGGTATAATACACATATGGACATGCAAGCTTTGTGCATTTTATTTATAGATGTACTATCTTAATTATCATTCAGGAGCATGTTTGTCTTCCTTCACTTCATACGTTTGTTTTTGGTCTCTGATCTTTCCAGAATGGGCAGATTTCGCTGAGTATGTTCTGGCACCACCTCATAGGCAGAAAAAAATTCAAGCATTACCAACTTAAAATGATAATCAACAAAGCCTATGGTATTTGCCATTAGAACAAAGTTTAGAGAAAAGAAAACAGAGTTTGAAATAATGAAACTTTACAAGGAACTATTTCATATTATATAAAAACACATATAGCATAAGTACTCATGCATACATGCAAATGTAACTTTGCCAACAAATCTTTGGGAATGAGTCTAGATTAGTCTTTAAAAATTAACTAAGTGTGGACTCTACTGGCACCTCTATTGGAACCTTAGGCTCCGTTTGTTCTTGTTACAGGCCAATGTATTAGTGCACTGAGCACTGACACTGGAATCCTAAAGGCTTAGCTCTGACAACCATCTCAATGTTATGGTTGTCAATCACATTTGTTTTATAGATAAGGTTAACTTGTTGCTAATATTCTTGGAACTAAAATCTGTATTTGGTTTGCTTTTCTAAAAATATGATTTCCCCTACTATGAGGAACATGCTATAATTCATTTACCTAAAACTTTTGAAAGGGGTTATACTGTATATTCATCTGACTGAAGATTTCTTTCCTATGACAGTAACCATAGTCATGACTCACATTGAAAGACAACTGATGATCAATATAGATGTGATGATCCCACACCAATTTCCTCAGCCTAATGTTTACTGCCATTCATTACTAGTAACTTTATTTTGTTAGCTTGAAAATGTCTTCTTTGTCATGGGTCATATCTAGTGCAGCTCAGCACTTCTCTAATTTCAAAAACAAAATGATTGCAACCCGGCAGGATATGTAATTTGCGTTCATGAAACTTAGATTTATTATGAAGATATTGCCAAAGGTAATGCTGGACTGGCAACAAATCTTTGGAAGGCTCTGACTTTTATGTGTGTGCAGTATATATTTAAATAGTTTGTAATCCTAGTATTGTGAAAATTGCCATCTGATTGTTTTATAAGAATTGTGAGAGGTAGGATTTTCCTGTGGATTCGCTCATTTAATCCTCACAATGACCCTCTAAAGTAGATAAATCTACTATTTTATGAGAAGGTTGAGCCACAGAGAATCAGCTTATCTGGAATCACACAGACAGGAATCATAGTGTAAGTACTTTATTAAAAAAATGAAAAGAACACTAGGACCATTAGACTCTTACATTAATCTAAAAAGTCCATAAAATATGGTAAAAAAAAATCTGTTAATGTGACTTATCCTCACCCTCATTGTTTTTGTTTCCTCAGGTTTGGAAACACAAAACAACTTGCAGACAAAATATCGTATCAAAATACCTGGTGAAAAAAATGGGTAAATGAAAACTTACATAGCTGTTGTGGATTTACATATGTATGTGTGTATGTGTTTATATATGTTTCTACATATACATATATGTATATATATCTACATATACACATACAGACACATATATGTATATATATGTGTGAGTATATATATGTATCAGTTTAAGAAAGTGTCTTTCCCCCTTAAAATTACATTGCCTTTGTCTATGTTGACACATAGACACATTATCCCAGTTGGCAATCATAAAATGGTCTAATTGAGACAAGGAAAGTTAAGTCATAACTACATAGGCATGGTAAATTATTTATTTTTTTAACTCACATGAAAAAAAAATCCCTTAAGCAGAAAGGGGAAAACTAGATCATTCAACTGAGAAGCTGAAAAATACTGTTTATGTTGCTTAAAAGTAAAATAACTTTGGTGTCAGTTGCACAGCAGGCAATGGGTGCCACGTCTGGTCTCAGCTGCTCCATTTCCAATCCAACTCCCTGTTTATGGCCCGGGACAGCAGCAGAGGATGGCCCAAGTCCTTGAGAAACTGCACCCACGTGGGATCCAGGCTCCAAGCTTCAGAGAAGCCCAGCTCTGGCCTTTATGTTCATCTGGGAAGTGAGTGAGCAGATAAGAGATCTTATTCTGTAAAATCTGCTTTTCAAATAAAAAGATAAAGTTTTTTTTTAAAGGCAAAATAATTTTAAGTGGAGATAAAATTAAGGTGGCAAAATTGTTTAGGAGAGAGAGCTTTGCTTTGAAATACAAATTAAGCGAAATTATTTTTTTAAGACTTGTTTTAGTTTTAGTTGAAAGGCAGATATACAGAGAGGAGGAGAAACAGAGAGGAAGATCTTTGGTCCACTGATTCACTCCCCAAGCAGTCACAGCAGCTGGAGCTGAGCCAATCCGAAGCCAGGAGCCAGGAGCCAGAAGCCTCTTCTGGGTCTCCCATGTGGGTGCAGGGTCCCAAGGTTTTGGGTCGTCCTTGACTGCTTTTTCAGACCATAAGCAGAGAGCTGGATGAGAAATTGGGCTGCCAGGATTAGAACCTGTGACCATATGGGATCCCAGCGTGTGCAAGGAGAGTACTTCAGCTGCTAAGCTATCATGCTGGATCCAAAGTTATAAATTTTTTTTACAGTGCTTGAATCCCCATTATCTAACTGTGAAACAAAGAAAGCAAAAATCATGAGTTTCTTTTTTCTTTCTTTCTCTACCTCTCTCTTTTCCTTCTTTCCTTTCTTTCATCCTTCCTTCCTTCTTTACCCCTTCCTGCCCTGCCCTCCTTGCTTATAGAGAGGAAAGTTATTCCTCCACCTGCTGGTACTCTCCCAAAATGCCTACAAAGAGAACACCTTTTTACTGGGTCACCCCCAAATGTCCCATAGCATAGTAGGGGAGAGAAGTCCAGAGCTGGTCATTGCAAATGGCAATGAATCAACTGCTTTGGTCACTGCTCCCTAGGATCTGTATTCACAGGAAGCTGGAGCCAGGAGTTAAAACCCGTATGGAACCCAGGAATCAGAAGAGGAATGAAGAAATGGTAACTGCTAGACTAAAAACCCAGCACTCACATATTTCTGAACATTGTAGCTGAGAGTCTCACTTTGAGAAACAGTTTAACAATTTGAGGTGATTTGGAATTGGACGGGCATGAACCCATCTCTGTCAAACCAGGGTACATTAGTTGGTCTTTTCAACACGCTTGTCGTCTGTGAGTGGTTGTGAAGATGACAACCCCATGGAATGATTGTGAAAATTCATCTAGATAATGTCTAGCAGAATTATTGGCAGACTAGCACTGACTAAGTGCTGACATAGGCACTTGAGAAGGAGTCCTATAATTACAGCTTTAAAGTCTTAGTGAACCAGTCCTCTGCTTGCTGTTTAGCTATGGAAAGTGTCCTGACTTTCAAAGTTACAATGTTTGTGATATTTTGCTTCGTTTAAGCTTGTTGTGTGTCCCTTTAGAGTAAAAGCTCAAGTACAGATTCCATAGTTTTTTTTTTTTAACATAGTGTAGCTCTAACTTGCTTTAAAGAAATATTTATTTCTAGTGTAAAAAAGAGTAAAACAAAATTTGTAGGATTTGAACCCCCTACTGCTTCTAATCCCTTTTTAAAAAGCCACCTAATAAATTTTGATTCTTCATGTAGCAGAAACCTGGGTTCTTTATTTGCTGCCTTGCTCTTTCCCCTTGTGATTTTTATATTTGAACTTCAATTTCTTTAGCTGTAAAATGGATGCATAGCAACCCTTACATCTGCATAGCTAAGTTTAAAGATATTAGGATGTCTTTATAAGGCATTAACTTTCTCAAAATAGCATCTCCCTGATATAGCACATAAAAATTATTAATGAACTACAAACAGTGACTCACGAGCTATCATTTTGTGAGGCCAAATTCTTGACTGCAGGAACTCAGGGAATAGTTCTTGTCGTTGCTTGGAACAGAATGATGATCTGTTCAAATAGATTTTACTATAAAAGTGATCCCAAAGCAAGTTTTTTTAAATTAAAAAATAATTATACATACTTTACGTAACAATTTACCAATGCCAATGGGAAAAATAGGTGACAGAAAATATGAAATAATCTTTGTAGGCTTAAAGCCAAGACTGTCAGCTTAGAAAGTCATGGGTGACAGTTATTCTGTAAATCGCCAAGAAAAGACTAAATCATTTTGGATAGTCCTTTTGTGTTTGTTTATATTCTGATCTTTGTTATAGCAGACCGGGAGTGATCTTGACTAAAAATCACCCTGGGGAGTACAATGAAATTTGCTTGTTTAACTATTTTAGTGTTTTTTTCTGGACATCATACATAACCTGTTACTGTCTCTCCGTGGTGGAATTAAAAGCTAATAGCTTTTACTGACCCTGCAGATAAATATCATGTGTTACTATCCATTAAAAAGCTGTTCTAAAAACCAAAGTTCCCATTAATTAGTGTTATCTTTCTTTTCAAATAATGAATTAAAAAATTTTTTCATAGAATTCATAGTTAGCTATGGATAGAAAAATTCTACTTGCATTTTATTCAAGTTATCTAATTGAGTTCATATTCAGCTTCTACTATTTTCCTTTTTTTTCCCTTGAAATAGTGCACTGAGATCTGTTCTGCAGCTCATTTATCCATAAATAATTTGACCACATATTTTATTTCTCAAGTTTAGATACATCTAAAGCTGTTGACCAAAACAATAGGGGTTGTCCTAGGAAAAAACAGACGAAAAGAACTGCCATCTACACATAGGGTTATATCAACTAAAAGGTTTTAGCTTATACACTATGGAGTATGTTTGTGAATTTTATCAACTGATAGATCAGAATATGTTTGTGAGTTTTATTGAATGATACATCAGTATGAATCCTCAGTCATATTTAAACCAAATACGTGAAGAATTTTAAAATCTAAAATTTTTAAAAATTAGCAAGCAGAGCCTGGCACAACAGCCTAGTGGTTAAAGTCCTCGCCTTGCATGCTTCAGGACCCCATATGGTCACCGATTCCAATCCCAACAGCCCTACTTCCCATCCAGCTCCCTGCAGTAGAGGATGGCCCAAAGCTTTGGGACCATGCACCCGCGTGGGAGACCAGGCAGAGGCTCCTGGCTCCTGGCTTCGGTTCCGCACAGCACTGGCCCTATCATTTGCTTTCTTTAATTTAAGTTGAACTTTCAGGTCATCACAATCTTTCTAACAATTGAAATTTTCTCCACCTCATGTTTTTTGACTGTATTTACTGACAAATGATTAACTTTAGAGAGCCCAACTAGTTACTTTCTCTGGGTCAGGAGATATGATGGCGTAATTCTACTTCGTTTCTGACTACCTTCAATTGGTGCCTCAATAGCACATATTTTGTTGTTATTGTTGCTGTTTCTTGTGTTTATAAAGCTAGCTTTTTGAAATTTTTTTTAATTACTTATTTTTTGACAATCTTGACATAATTAGGGTGAAAAGGTTCAAGCACTATAGGAAGACGGGCAAGACAATTACTTCTGCATTGTTTCCTTAATATATCTGATGTAAAAAGGGATTTTAAGGGAGAAGCCTCACCCAGTCTCCCACCCACCCCAGGTCCCAGATGTGGGGCATGCTCCGAGGTTCTTGCTCAAGTGATTTTGATAGTTCACCAGTTCTAAATTGCTGCCACTCTCACCACTCCAAGCACGATGAGGTCGTTGGAGAATCCACTGATTGACATAGTCCATCATAGAGTCTCCGTTTGCCCAGCATTTTCATTGCCAACATATAGCTGAGGTGGTTGATTGACTTGTTCTGTCCTCTGTTTTTTGATGGTTAGGGTTCTGAGTCCAGCAGTTCAATTGGGAGTAAAGCTAGCTTTTTAAAATAAAGATTTATTTATTGGAAAGCCAGGGGCCTGGTGCAGTAGCTTAGAGGCTAAAGTTCTCAGCTTTCACGCACCGGGATACCATATGTTGCCATTTCTAATTCTAGCAGCCCTGCTTCCCTTCTAGCTCCCTGCTCGTGGCCTGGGAAAACAGTTGAGGATGGACCAAAGCCTTGGGACCCTGTACCCATGTGGGAGACCCAGAAGAAGCTCCTGACTCCTGGCATTGGATTGGTGCTATGGTTAACTCGTTGCTTGGGATGTACATATCCCATGTTGGAATTTCTGGATTGAGTTCTGGGTCTGTTTCCTATCCAGCTTCCTGCTAATGCACATCCTAGCAGACAGCAGTGATAATACAAGTACTTGGATCCCTACCACTCACAAGAAAGATCTGGATGCTCCAGTTTCCTTAATTTGTCCTGGCCTGGTTGTTGGCATTTTGGGGAGTGCACCAGATGAGGCCCCATTGGATGAATATCTCTTTGTCTCTCTCTCTCTCTTCCCCCTGTCTCTTCTTTCAAAAAGAAATAAATAAAAATGAAAAGCTAAACAAACAGGATTCCGTTGAAAGTTCTCTAGAGTTATATAAGTGAATTAAGAAAAGGGTAGAATTTCTAAAAAGTGAAAACTAATTCAGAATCAGTTTGAATCCTGTTCTGGTTGGTTGTTTTAAAACTTCATACTAGTCATTAAAATAAATGATCTGGAAGAGAAATAGATCCAGAGCTTCAAATGTCATCTACTCAACCAAAATTCACTAGAAAATACAGCTAAACAGTTGCAATCCAATAGAACAATAGAAGTCAGATTTACTGGAGATCCAGACAGTGAACATAGAAAATATTAAGCATAAATTCTAATTCCAAAAATTGTAATTACGATTAAGGACCTAATAAGTAGCCTTAACAGCACATTAGAGATAGTCGAAAAGAGGGTTAATGAACTGGAATATAAGGAAACAAAAATGAAGCACAGAAAGATTAAGATTGGGAAATAAGTTAAAAACACTAGAACATAATGAGAATGATGAGAATAGTGGTTTATGAGTCCCAGAGGAGAAAGAGAGAGGAGGTAACAGAAGCAATAAAAGAAGATACGAATGTCAAAGTTTGGCAAAATTGTTGAAGGCCCTGTATTTCATGTTTGTAAGGACGTGTGGGTTTAGTGTTTAAAAACATGGGTGAATTATAGCACCACTGAGTAAAGATGGGTAACATGAGGAGCAGACTCCAGTGGGGGGTGGGACTATTAGAACCAGATACACAGAGAGGAGGAGATGAGGAGTTCTGTCCATTGGTTCACTCCCCATGTGTCTTGATGATGATTTGCATACTAAAAGGAAGAAAGGAAATGGAAGCAAAACCTTTTTTGTATTGAGTGCAGCCTTTGGCCCATCTCTAAATTTGAAAACCCCAAACTCTGAAACTAAATTGAAATTATTCTGGTCTGTTACGATCCCCGTGTGTTTGGCAAAAGCAGAAAACAAATAACTAAACAAAAATAAAAACCCATATAGACATATAATAGAACTTCAAAAAATAAAACATATTAATAATAGAGTCTACTTACTTGCTGCCAAGTTACTTAAAATTGTCAGATTTTGGACAGAAGACACAGACCTTCCATCTACTGGCTCATTCCCCCAAATGCCCACAAAGAAGCCAGGAGACTCTTCTGGGTCTCCCACGTGGATGTAGAGTCCCAATACTTTGGGTAGTCCTCCACTTTTTCTGGCCATATGCAGAGTGCTGGATGGGAATTGGAGCAGCTGAGACATGAACTGGCATCCGTATGGGATGCTGGTAACTGCAAAGTGAGGATTTAGCCATTGAGCCATCCTGTAGGGCTCTCATCCCAGGTTTCAAATAATGTTTCCTTCCCATCATTTCTAGGTGCAATGGGATGAACATTTGTGCCCCTCCTCCACAAATTCATACGTTGAAGTCCTGACTCTCAATCCCCTGCCAGGTGGATAATAGGAGACAGGTCCTTCGGGAGGTTAAATAGCTTATGAGGCTCTACCTTCATGAATGGGATTAATGACATGTAAGCAGAGCTCTTTTTCTCTCTCTTTCTGCTCTCCACATTCTTTTCCTCCCTATTTTCTCTCCACCGTTTGAAAATATAAGAAGTCAGTAATCTGTATCACAAAAGAGGTTCCTCCTTGGAACCTGATGGTGCAGACAGCCTGACCCCAGACTTCCAGTTTTCACAACTAGAACTACAGCCTAGGCAGGCACTCCTTTGCTCCCTCCAACTGAAGATATGTTTACATTTTCTAGGTGTTTACATTCATGGAACCTAATACCATGTACTCTTTTTTTGTTCTTTTGAGATTCATCCATGTTGTTGCACATAGTAATAGTTTATTCTTTTCATTAATCGGTCATTTTTCTTTGCATAGATAATGTTAGTAATTTGCTTATCCACTCATCTTTGATGCAAATATGGTAGATTTCCAGTTTTGGACTATTATGTACATTGTGTATTGGTTATATGTCTGAGTAAGTACCTAGGAGCAGAATGGTCGATCTTGTGATGGGTATATCTCTCACATCTGAAAAATACTGCCAAGCTAATTAATAAGGTAACACTTTCATTTTTCATTCTTGCTAGTAATATTAGAATTATGGTTGTTTTATATACACAGTGACATATGATAAGGTGTGGTCAGTCAGAATCATAATGTAGTTCAGGAATCAGAGAGTGTCTGAGCTCCCCTCAGCTTTTATGAGCAATTTTCTTGGTAGAACCACCTTGAAGATTCTCAAACATCTGAGTTTTTCCAGGAGGCTCAGCCCGAGTACCCTAATCATAATAATGTTTCCTCCTTGCAGTCTCATAAACTGGGGAGCCGAATTAGCTTCAATCCATAGCAAAATAGTTTAGTTTTGCCTTTTCGTTTTATGGATATATTTGTCTGTGTTTACATTACCATCATACTGCCTTAGGTACTGTTTTTAGAGGTTAAGTATTCATGTTAGGTAATACAAGTGCTTTAACTTTGCTCTTTTTCAAAGTTCTTTCCACAATTTTAACTCCCTTATATTTCCACATAGATTTTAGAGACAGTTCAAGAAAAAAAATCCGAGATCAAACGATCGGATTTTTTTTCTTTTAACATATTGGTTACTCAATACCATGTCAACTAATTCCATAACGTTATAAATAGTTACTGATGTAATGTCGGGGCTCTTAATTGATCGGAATGATACTCTGCCGGCTCTACCTTCAGACCAGAGATGGTCTCCCCAAGAAACTGTTGAACTAATCTGGACAATAAGATGCTGGACTTTATGCTTGGTAGATGCTTGCAATGAAAGACTCTCAACTGAATTTGATCTGTAATACTGCAACAAGATGGAGGAATCTACCATGGGGGAAGGGGGAATCCCAGTGCCTATAAAACTGTGTCACATAATGCAATGTAATCAATAAAAACAAAAATCCTAAAAAAAAAAAGAAAGAAAAAAATCTCCTGAGAATCGTTTTCAATTCTGTCAATCTATTGATAAGTTTATGGAGAAGTCATATCTAAACAAAATTCAGCTTTCTGATTTAAAACCCCCAGCAATCTATATTTTTTCGGTTTCTCCCAGCAATGATTTAAATTTTTCAATGAAATGGTTTTGCACATCTTTTGTCATGTTTATCTCTCATTATCTTATTTAATTTAATGTTGTTATAACTGGCATATTGAATTTCAATTTTCATGCATTCATAATAGAGATAATTTGCTTTACATGTTTATTTAATGCATCCTACAATATAACTAATCTACCTTGCAATAGCTTTATTGGCTGTTTTTATAGATTTTATTAGATTTAACTTTTATGTTCATATTGTCAATAAAAATAGGGTTTTTTTTTCCAGTTTCAAATTTTTTTTCTATCTCTGCACCAACTGTGTTTGTAGATCAATGTTGAATACATGTGGTGGTGGAGGATATTCTTGCCTTGTTCCTTACTTTAGAGGGAAATAAATCTTTCCGTTTTAAGCAGGACTTCACTGTAGGCTTTGCAAAAGCCCTATGTTCCCTTCGAGTCCTAGTTTTCTCAGAGTTTTTCTTAGCAATACACATTGAGCTTGGCAAATTATTCTTCTGCATCTATTGAGATAATTACATGATCTCTCTTTTTTAGTCCATGAATATGAGCAATTACATTGATTTTAACTTATTAAATCAACCTGGTATCCATGACATATAGACCAGGACTCTGACATGATATTAGTCATTTTATACAGTATTAAATTTGCTAAAGCTTTGTATAGAATTTTGCATCTGTTTATAAAAATATTAATCTGTAATTTTGTGTTCTATGCTTCTTTTCTTATTTGTCTTCTTCTTCTACCCCATCCTTCTCTTCCTTCTCCTCCTAGCGCTCGCCTGCATTCTGAAGCCAGGCTCACTGCGATGCTGCTGAGGGGCATCATCTGAACATGTTAACCCTCTCTGTTCCCATGGAGTTTCCTTGTCCTCTTTCCTTCTGAGTAGGAGCCCTGTGATGTCCCCTCTGAACTTGTGCTAAGAAGGCCTTCTCATTGAAACCCTAAGAGCCACCTGAGAAAACTAGGGTGTTGCTGCTGATTATGGTCATGTCTTCCTCTAAAAATTTTAATCATTTTTTTATATTCATTTCATTGGATAGAAAAAGAGCAAGAGAGAGAGAGAGAGAGAGAGAGAGAGAGAGAGAGAGAGAGAGAGAAAGGAGAGATATCCTCTATCCATTGGCTTACTCCTCAAATACTTGGAATAGTCTGGGCAAGCGGGCCAAGTTATAAACAAGAATGAAGGTGTGAGCCTCCATCTCCTATTCAGGCAATAGAGGCTCAAGTACTTTGTGCCATCATGTGCTGCCTCCCAAGGGTGCTAATTTAAGGAAGGTGAATCATAATGGGGTTGGGCATCAAACCAAGCACTCTGTATAGGACACAGGCATCTCAAGTACTATCTTAATGGCTGTACCAAAGGGCCATTCCTGTATCTTTTTCCTTGATCAGCTTTGATTCTTTCAGCGGATACAGAATTACTCAGGTTATTTCTTCTTCTATGAGCTTTAGAAGTTTATGTCCCTCAGGGAACTTGTCTATTTCAGCGAAGCTGTTGAGTTTATTGGCACAGAGTTGTTCATAGTATTAGCATGTTATCTTCTCAGTGTTCTTAGTCTGTGGTAATTTAGTTTTTCTCATACATTAGTAATTAATAACTCTGTATTCTGAAGTCATTAGCAGTGTGCATGCCCAATAGGCTTATCAATTTAATTGATCTTGAATGATTTACTTTTGGTTTCACTTTCTCTGTTAATTTTCTTTGTTTCTATAATTTCGTTGAATTCCAGAAGTGGAATTGAGTTCCACTCTTATATTGCTATTTATTCTATTCTTACTTTTCAGTTAACTTTTTTTTTTTAAGATTTTATTATTATCATTGGAAAGCCGGATATACAGAGAGGAGGAGAGACAGAGAAGAAGATCTTCCATCCGATGTTTCACTCCCCAAGTGAGCCGCAAAGGGCCGGTGCGCGCCAATCCGATGCCAGGAACCTGGAACCTCTTCCAGGTCTCCCACACTGGTGCAGGGTCCCAAAGCTTTGGGCCATCCTCTCCTGCTTTCCCAGGCCACAAGCAGGGAGCTGGATGGGAAGTGGAGCTGCCGGGATTAGAACCGGCACCCATATGGGATCCCGGGGCGTTCAAGGCGAGGACTTTAGCCGCTAGGCCACGCCGCCGGGCCCTCAGTTAACTTTTTTCTAGTTTCAAAAAGAGCTATAATCACTTATTTGAGACTTACTTTACAATAAGGACCTTAGGTGTTGTAAATCTCTCTAAAAGCACTGTTTTAATTATCTCCCACAATTTTTGATATGCTATGGTTTTCATTTTTATTTGGTTAAGAACTTTCTAATTTCTCTTTTGATTTATTCCTTAATCCATAGTTCATTTATACATGTGTCATCTTTTAAATAGGTTAAAATTTGCAGTTTTTAAAATTTCTAACAATTCCACTGTGGTTGAAGAACAGATATTATGTATCTGAAAACATTTTATAATTCAGCTGGTACTCTTTGTAACCCAGAAGTTGAGAAAGTATGCTATGTACACTGGGAAAGATGATGTATCTTGATATTAGAGTGTTCAAGAAATGTCCATTAGGATAAATTGTTTCATGGTGTCATTCAAGTCATCTAGATTATGATTTTTTAAACTCCATTTCTATCAATCATCTCTGAAATTTCTGGCTAAAATGGTATGTTCATGTATTTTTAAAATTTTTTCCATTATGTATCTTGAAGCTCTCTTATTAGGTGAATAAACATTTAGTTTTGTTACTCTCCTTTGAAAAATTGTCCTTTTAGGGTAATGAGACAGTCTTCCTTATTCTGAATTTTTATTAAGAATTATTCACTGAAATCTAGTTTGCCTGATATAATTATACACAATCTAGATTTCCTTTCATTGATATTACTTCGTGTATCTTTTAACACTCTCTTATTTATTTGAAATTTGTGTGTGTCTTTAAATATAGAGTTTATTTCTTCTAGTAAATGTATAGTTGAATTTTATTTTTTAAATTGATTTGAAAATCTATCCCTTCTAATTGGAGTGTTATTATCTTTGAAATGATTATTGGTTTGGTTTAAATCTATTGTTACTTGTTTTTTTGTTTGTGCTATTCAGAATTACCTACAACAGTTTTAGGGACCAGTGCAATCTGAATGTTACTTGCTAATAAATTAGTAGTAATTTTACCAATAGTGGAATATTAAACCCAAAAAGGGATATTTCCAAACGCAAGATACCATGTGACTGTATAGCTCAGCTAACTAATAATCTGGCAATAGACCTGTCATTTCAGTTTATGTATCTATTTGGAAATCAGAGTACACACAGAGAGGTCCTTCATCTACTGATTCGTTCCCTGCAAGGGCCAGGACTGGGCCAAGGTAAAGCCAGGAGCCAGAAATTTTGTCTGGATCTTCCTCAAGTGCAGTACTTTGATCATCTTTTGCTTTTTCCAGTCCATTAGTAGACAACTGTATCTAAATTGGAGCTGACAAAACTTGAACTGACACCCATGAGTGATGTCAACATCACAAATGCTAGCTTTACCTGCTCTACCACAGTATTGTCCCCTTGGCTCAGTTTCTTTGTGTTCAAGTTTATTTATGTTTGTTTTCTCCTAGAATACATAATCTGACATTCTTATTCAGTGTATTGTTCATCTCAATCATTGTGATTTCATTTCTAGAATTTTATTTGTCCTAATTTAAGATGCCTTAACGAAGTTAATCTTTCCCATAACACAGCATTTTCATCAAAATACTTTTCTATTGATTACATCTTGTGTGTCACATCAGAGTTGAGTTCAATTGGTTAAAGTTTACATCCGTAGACATTGCACTGCTTGTTTTTATGCCTGAAAACTTTTTATTAGATGTCTTTTTTTTTGGGTGTGCATGTATGGGGGGGTGGTGTTTCTAGAATTCCTACATGTTATCTTGAGCTTTATCCTCAGGGGAGGACAGATTTTTTGGTATCAGCTTGGTTATTGTATGTATTCTGCTATCCTTTGCTAAATGGGACATATTCAAAATGTACCCTATAATCAGTCCCCCCAGAAAACTTATTGTGTTGTTCAGATATTACAGATTGTTATGGCCTAAGATTTATATCAATGTCCATTTTTGTTTCCTTTTCCTTAGGGATATTTCCATTTTTCCTGTTATTTGAAGCAACCTTATTAGACATATAAATTTATTTGCTAAAATCCATACAGCAGAGTAGTAGAGAGCTGCATATATCAGAAAGCAAAGATTGAAAATAAATCAATTATAGGGTAGCCTTCATGCAGAGTGAAAAATAAATTGATATGTAGGCAATCAAGTCTACATTCTCAGCTCCACTCCTGAATAAAAAGAGGACTCATAGTGAAACATTTAAAGGCATCGCAGCAGTATAATGCTAGATGTTCCACCTTTGCCTCTACCTACAAATGCCATGAAACACTTAAACAGCATAAAGTTAAATTTGTAACTATTACTGGATTAGTATATTATTGTAATAATAGGGGAGAAAATGGAGGAAGGAGAAAATGGGGAGGGAGGAATGGAAAGGAAGGAGGAATCCCTATACCTAAAAAACTGTACTATGGAAATTAATAAAAATAATAATAAAGCCTGTTTTTCTGTTTCAAAAAAGAAAAGAAAAAAGAAACCTGTGAACTATCTCAGATAGATAGAAAAGGAACTCCAACTCAATCCAAAAAGATGGAAGAAAGGAAGAGCAGACATAATGAAGAAAAAAAGAAAAGGAACCTCCAAAGTACCATAGCTACCGAAGAAATTAATTCTGTAATCCTGAAACTTCAACAATAACTAAAGATCTCCCTGGGACTAGATGGATTATTGGGAAACTCTGACAAACCTATAAGGAAGAATTAGCACACCAACTTGTACTAGGAGCTGAAAAAGAGGAAATACTTCCTAAGTCATTTTTCTGAGGTTGGTATAACCACAATATTTCAGAGCTGGCAAACATATAAAAAAGGAATAACTTAAGTTAATATTGCCCCTGAGGATAGATGCTAAATTCTAAACAAAATTTGTGCAAGAAGAATCCAGCAATACATAAATTAGATAATATATTATGACTAAATTGGATCAATTCCAGGAATGTAATGTTAGTTTAACATTTGTAAAATGCATCATTGTCTTGTTAATGGAATAAAAGAAAAATTATATTACTATTTCAGTATACACATAAAATGCATTTAATAAAATTCA
The DNA here is from genome assembly GCF_030435755.1 of Ochotona princeps. Taxonomy (NCBI): domain Eukaryota; kingdom Metazoa; phylum Chordata; class Mammalia; order Lagomorpha; family Ochotonidae; genus Ochotona; species Ochotona princeps. The sequence goes on from NC_080840.1 coordinate 56,826,622, forward strand.
CATAAATTATAATAAATGTTCTTAGTAATCTGGGAATAGAAGCAAATCACTTTATGTACAAAACATAGGCAGCTGATTTCATACTGTGAATCATGTGATCAACATGAATTAGTGGTGTGTTGTAGTTGCCAAAGAACTTGGTCCAAACTTTGAAGCAGCACAGGGCTCTACTCAAACAAGAAAAATGCTGTTCTACTCTGCTTAGCTCACGTCGAGCTTGGAGTATTGTACTTTGAGGGAGAGTGGTCACTTGAATGGGGTCATTAACAAACTGGAAGGACTCAAAAAAGATGGTTAGAGCACAAACCATAATAAGTAAGCAAAGATGTAACAGCCTGAGGAGCAAGCTTCACAAATGGACAATGTTTCTTAGGAAAGAAGGTCTAAACTTGGTTTTAGTGTTTAGGGAAAATATAACCAAAACTAGAAAAAGGTAGTTAAAAACCTGTGTGGAAGAATTTTTCAACAACTCAATCGCTGGTAATGAAAATCATCTGCTTTTTAAATTCTCTGGTACAGTTATTATTACTATTATTATTATTTATTAAGAAGTTGTATAAACCTTGGGATAAATTAACAACATCTAAGAAGATTCCCAAACCCAAGATCCTGTTAATCAACAACCATAAATCAGAATGTTAATGATTTTTACAAAAGATCATTGTAAGTTTACACCTTAATCTTTATGGCAGCAAAAGTAATCACCTTACCAGGGTAATGCTAAGCCTATGTACCCTCTTTCTAAATGTTAGAAATCACTGATAATACCTATTTTTCAACAGGCTATTTTGGTTACCTTGTTATCTAAAAACCCTAAAGTCATTTCAGTAAGATTCTAAGTCCGTCACCAGAAAGCTGCATATGGCACTTAAAAACCCCATCACTTAATTTGTACTCTGGAGCCAGGGTACTTAATGAATGAACAGCTCCAGGAAGTTGAACTGGTTTCTCAACATCCCTGAATTTGCTTATGACTTCTTGAACTCCTCTCATCCATTATTCTCAGTTTACATATCATGTTTCTTCTCTTGAGACTGCCTTTATTTCTAAACTACCTTTCACAGTTTTCCCTAACTTTGCAGATTTTAAATTAAATAACTGCGAAAATATAACATCAAAACAAAATTTCCCAGGTAAAAGTCCTTGAGATTTGTTACTTTGTTAATGTACACACTGGATGTGTCTCCGGATTTACACTCTTTTAACTCCTTTACAATTGTATCCCAATTTTGTGGGCTCGTGGGTTTATGAATACTTCACATTGCTACTAAATTTGTTTATGGCTCAGTTTCATAAAAATATCTCAGGGCTTCTAATGTCCTAAAGGAGAATGTGTGAATTCCTGTATTTTTCCCCCTGCCATCAATGGTTGCTTTCAAGCAAGGGCTTTGTTAGTTTTAACAGTGAGACAGTCACAAGCCTGCAGCCAGCAGCTCCAGTCACAAGACCTTCTGGGCTCTGCATCCAGTTAGGCGCAACTCCTGGTCTCATGTTTTGTCTCTTCAGAAACGACTAAGCATGGAGACAATGGTTAAGGTCAAAGCTAACTAACATCCTCACACCTGAATCCTACTACTGTTTCAGAAAGCATTCATATATCTGGCTATTGTGTCTGACATCTTTTATAACTTGTGAATTGTTTAGATTGTTATGCTTAATATTACATTTACTTCCTTTGTCATAATTCTCACTTATTCCAACTGTAGCAGAAAGAAACTCTCAAAAAACCATTGGACTCCTCTTTAGAACAAGTTTATTTAAGCAAATAGGGTTTTTTAAATCATACAATTCTCTATTGTATTTATTACTGTACCAGAAAAATTACTAGGGCTATAACAAATTCTATATTATTAAGACTGAGATGCTATTTGAGTGTATTTGAGATTACTTATTGCTTTTAGATCATTATGTAATTTTCTCCACTCAGAAATTTTAGTATTCTAACAGTTATGCTGTGCTCTTAAAAAAATCTTTTCTAGGGGCCCGGCGGCGTGGCCTGGGGGCTAAAGTCCTCGCCTTGAAAGCCTCGGGATCCCATGTGGGCGCCAGTTCTAATCCCGGCAGCTCCACTTCCCATCCAGCTCTCTGCTTGTGGCCTGGGAAAGCGGTCGAGGACGGCCCAGTGCTTTGGGACCCTGCACCCTCGTGGGAGACCTGGAAGAGGTTCCTGGTTCCGGGCTTTGGATCGGCGCACACCGGCCCTTTGCGGCTCACTTGGGGAGTGAATCATCGGATGGAAGATCTTCCTCTCTGTCACTCCTCCTCTCTGTGTATCCAGCTTTCCAATAATAATAAAAAAATTAAAAAAAAATTTTTTTTCTAGGGCCCAGCGTGACAGCCTAGCAACTGAACTCCTCACCTTTCACGCATCAGAATCCCAAATGGGCACCAGTTCTAAACCTGGTGGTCCCACTTCCCATCTAGCTCCCTGCTTGTGGCCTAGGGAAGCAGTTGAGGACAGCCCAAGGCCTTGGGACATTGTACCTGCATGGGAGACCCAGAGGAGGCTCCAAGCTCCTGGATTTGGATCAGCTCAGCTCTCTCTAGCTGTTGCGGCTGCTTGGGGAGTGAATCAGTGGACCAAAGATCTTCCTCTCTGTCTCTCCTCCTCTCTGTATATCTGACATTGCAATAAAAATGAAATAAATATTAAAAAGAAATATTTTCTAATTTATTTTTAATATTACCTAAAAGTTTCAGCTAGTTATTTAAAATGTGCTGCTAAATGGTTAGTATAATTCTTAATGTAGTGCACAGATTTTGAAACAACATATACAGCTGCCCATCAAACAATGTTTATGGCAAGCATTAACCCTTAAATTCTGATATTGTCTACTATCTCTACAAAGTTCTCACAGACAGAAATATTTGAATAGGTAAAAGTAGCCATCTTGCTCATATGCCTTTCTAATTACCAGTATATTTATCTAGGTATAATGTTGCAAGTCAGGTCATAACATAGGCATCATAGTTTTTCTAAATAAAGTTAGATTGTACAAGATGAATTAGAAAGGATATGAAAAAACTTAGAAAATTCATGTTTATTTATTTATTTATTTTTGGAACCCAACATTGTATAGCATTTGGTACAGCACTGATTTTGTTTTGGGTTCTTTCCAAGAAAGTCCATTTATGAGATACACTGGGAGGAATTTATTCTGAATGCTCCTATAGCGTGGGTCCTGAGAACACTGTGAGAGCAAAAACTAGCAATGAAAAAAATCAAGAAATGGTCGGAAAACCGATACCAATCAAAGTGGACCTTGGAGTAATTTTATGTGAAAGAAATCAAAACCATACTTAGGAGCTGTGTTCTCCAGAGCAGAGATCAAGCTAGGCTTTTACCTGTCTTCATTTCAGAAATGTTGTTTCCTAAATAAAGAAAAAGTGAGGGTAAGTTTTTAGCCAGAGAGTAAGCTTTTACAGTGGACGGTAAAGACTATGTCCTCTGAGGTAAGTAAAAAGCAGACAATTCAGATTCATTTTTGCTCTTGCAATAAAATTTGAAAATAATGTAGGGAAATCTAAGAATTTAATCATTCTAATATAATAAAAATAGACCCTTGGGCCCAGTGCCATGGCCCAGCGGCTGGAGTCCTCACCTTGAACATGCCAGGATCCCATATGGGTGCTGGTTCTATTTCCGGCAGCTCTACTTCCCATCCAGCTCCCTGCTTGGGCCTGGAAAGCAGTCCGGGATAGTCCAAAGCCTTGGGACCCTGCACTCATGTGGGAGACCTGGAAGAAGTTCCTGGCTACCTGTTTTGGATTTGGATCAGATCTGATGGTTGTGGGCACTTGGGGAGTGAATCATTGGACCGAAGATCTTCCTCTCTGTCTCTCCTCCTCTCTCTGTATATCTAACTTTGCAATAAAAATAAATAAATCTTTAAAAAAATAAATATAGACCCCAAATTACAAAATTCAAGACTCTAGAACTGCATTATCCAACAGAGCACTCACTAGCCTTGTGTAGCTGGTTAAATTCAAAATAATCACATAACACCAAAATTCATCACCTCCGTTGCATTGGAAGGACAAATTTATAGAAAGAAGGAGAGACAGAACGATCTTCTGTCTGCTGGTTCATTCTCCAAGTGGCTGCAATGGCTGGAGTTGAGTCAATACAAAGTCAGGAGCCAGGGGCCAAGAGTTTCTTCTCCGTCTCCTGTGTTGGTGCAAGGACCCACAGCTTTGGGCTGACTCAACTGCTTTCCTAGGTCACAAGCAGGGAGGTGGAAGGGAAATAGAGCAGCTGGGACATGACCACTGCCCATATGGACACCTGACACATACAAGCAAGGATTTAACCACTGGGTTATTGCCCTGGGCTCTGTGTGGTCTTTTTCAAGAAACAGCACATTTCTGCTGAGAATCAAGCATTGCCAGAAAACAAGTGAAAAGTAATCATTTCTGTGAAAGAGCAGCCCAATGGACCAGTGCTGTGGTGCTGCATCTTAAACCAGTGCCTGCAACACAGGCATCTCAGAGGAGGACTGGCCTGCTCCACTTTCCATCCAGCTCCCTGCAAATGAGCCTAGGAAAGCAACAGAAAGTGGTGCAACTGACTGGGACCCTGTCACTCACATGGGAGACTAGAATGGAGTTCTTGGCTCTTGGCTTCAGCCTAGCTTAACTTTGGCCATGGTGGTTATCTGGGTAGCGAAATCAGTAGCTGCCAGATCTATCTACTATGGCCATCACCTCCCCTACCTACAACTCTGTTTTCAAAATAAATAGATAAATTTTGAAAAACAAACCAAAACTAAAACTTTCCTAGGTAGCAGTCCACTGAAAATACCTACAGATATGAGGGTAGAAGAATTAATGAATTCTTGCTGTTTAATGGTGCATAGTTCGGTTTCTCTGCAGACTGAGTTGCCTCATATCTCACTGCTGTCTCCTGGAGGAGTTCTGGCCAACAAGAAAGAGCTGGAACCAAGTAATCCCTCAGGTGGACTATATGGGAGCCCCCCCCTCAGGCCTGTGACACTAAGTGAACCTGGGGACTTCGGTTGGAGCAGGGGTTGAATACTCTCTTCAAGATACAAAAAAAAAAAAAAAAAAAAAAAAAAAAAAAGTACTAAGCCATGCAGATTGCAAGCTTCAGAAAGCAGTTCCATGTACACCACAGTGACTCAGCAAGAATAAAGGCTTATTTGAAAAAGCGTTTTTAAATGGAGACTCTAAATCTCTGATTTGATTAAGTCCACTTAAGGAAAAAAATCACCCTTATTTTGTGTTGGCCTATTATCTTTAAATGACTAAAATGATATTACCACGTATAAATTTTATATCACCCTTGAAGATTACACTTTAAAAACCACTTAAATGATCCCATGCTACCATAGAAGGCAGTTTCTCCGCTCACTGAAATAATATTCCCTGAGGGGTCAGATTTACATCTTATGAAACGACATGGGAGAATTAGACTCCCAGAAAGCAAAGAGAATCCTCATAGAGTTACATAGGATGAAAATTTGGCTCAGACATTATTTTTTAGATGGAAACTGATAAACAGAAGAAACGTTAAAATACATGGAAATGGGCATCTGAGGTAACAATGTATAAAGAAAGGAGGCTTTTGTTGCTGTTATTTTCAAGACTATTATTTTCTCCTTTCTTCTCTTTTGGACCACTTTTGTCATGTTGCTTCTTAAGGTTCTCACACTATTACGGCTTATTAAAATGGAAAAGAACGAATTCTAATAAACATGAAATGGATCTGACTTACCTTTAATGATAATTAGCTCTGAACTGCATACCACATGGTCTCAAACTATGAACTAAAACATCAGACTCCTAGTCTGAAATTACTCCATGGGACATGCTAACCACAGGGCAGTGAGGACACAGAACACTTCTTTTCTGACATCTTCATGTTTAGAAAACCGATGAGGTCTTTTTCTTACCAGAAATGCAAATCTAAACCTCAAGCTGTGTATGGGGCAAGTGTGAAAGCATAGAGGTGTTAACGTATTTCATTTTCTTTTCTTACACTTTCAGGCTTATACGTCTTTTCCTTTGCTTTATTGCCTGACCACAACATATCTTACCTACTATATTTTCCTTCTAATTTCAAGAACAGAGTAACTATAGTCTACATCACTTGCTTTTACTCAAAAAGCCTGAAATGGCCCTTCTGAATTTCTAAAAGTCCAGGGTCTTGAGTTGTTTCTCACTTAGCACATGGTATAAAATACTTTTTATGAACAAGTATTATTTCTAAATTGTGCACTCTGGACTACCATAAATTATTTTTGATTGATAATATTTGGTAGGAATTCAATACCACATCCTTAAGCCATGTTCTAGATTGTGGAAAATGTTATTTTATACTTGCATTAGGCACATTTTCAGATATTCCTAACATGCTAATTGCTGGTTTAAAAGACAAAAGGTTAATTAATCCCATAAAGTCTGTTAAAGAAGCACATGTGATTCAAAACGCTGCCTTTACTTCTCTTGCTGTGGTATCCATATGTGGTTGGCAGTCCATGGGCTATAGTTGGCACATTTCAAAATTCCAGGTGCTTTTTAATGAAGAAGCCAGTACTCTTTCAACTTCTAGCCAAAGAAAATCATACCACTCTGTTCAGAAAGCATCTACATGCTTGAGGCATAACTTCAAGAGGTTAAGTATACTCTTGTCTTCTTCATCCTAACAGTTCTCTTACTTTGTCAATGAAGAAACTGAGCAAAAAATAAGCTCTCATCTGATTTATTGAGTTATGTAGAATGACAGCTTGATATTCAGAAAATCCAACTTCAGAGAATCCACCCAAGGGAAGATATCTGTACATCTGAATATTTAAATTATCATGAGAGGCAGTCTTTGTATAAAGAAGGTTTGTACTGATGCTCACAAATGAGAAGAGTTTCATGGTTTAAACAGATTGTAAGAAACAGTTCGAAACTTCAGATGCTGAGTACAGTGTCATTAATTAGTGGTTAAGCTTAAAAATGCTCTTCCATTTCTATTATGCCAAAATCAATGCATATCCCTTTTGATAGACAAGTTTCTTAACTTGGGTTGGAACATATCTGAAGGAGGTGATTATATAATTAAAGAATCAGCAAGATATGAAACACATGAGTAATTGATTTTCGACATTGATCACCGTATGGATACGTTGGAAATTTGTAATCATATAACATTACTATTATAGTAACACACAATATAGTAAGGGGATAACAATATATTTCTTGAAAGGAAAAATATTTAAAATTTTGGTCAATTCTAGAACTATCATCAGGAATCCAGGTAGAGGTCAACACTGTAGAGGGACAGCCTGGCTACATTCATACAGATGCTTCATCCCAAGGATTGGTTAAAAGGCCTGATGGAAAACGCAGTGACTGTATAAAACTATGAATGCATGTGTGAAGAAGGGAGGAGAGAATCTTTTTCCTGCCTAAAGACAGAAAGAAGTCATTTCTTCGCTCTCACTATGTGAAACGAGAAGAATTTTTTTCAGTTGTGTGAGGAAAGAACTCAGGATAACATTGCTTATTCCCTTTAAAACGCATGTTACAAGCAGGAGTGCTGAAATATTCAAATTTCTGTGAGGCCACCATACTGTCCAGCACACTGTTAGATAGATATATGTTATAAGTGATTATATAGTGAATGACAGAATGAATTAATGTATTTGTATGTTGTGGGGGATGGTGAATCACAGATGAAATGTTTTAGGAGATGATAATAAATGTATGTCAGGAGATTTTGGATTGTATTCACTCCTTGGGAGAGGCTTGGGATCAGCGGATAACAGTGTGCTTGTGTGCACCCTGAGGGATACACCTGCACCCACCACCCTTACTCCTTCACCCTGTCCAATATTAGATGACCTAATATTAGAGGTTGGCAGGTGACAACCGACGAGTTACTTGCAGGTGGACAGGTTAGTCTCAGCAAGCAGGTGGGAGATTTAGAGGTTATTGAATGTGTCTACCCATTCACTGTTTTTCTCACTTATTCATCTACTTAGTTCATGAAGACCTACTCTGTGTACCAGTAACCGTTGTGGGAACTAGGGAAATAAATACAGATAAGGTGGTGTTATTGTCCTAAGAATTTTACAGTCATATGGGGGAAAAAGAATTATAAGGGACTGCAAGTATTAGAATAAAAAATTCAGACTAACAGAAGACATTATGGGACCCAATAAGGAATCTTCAGAATCAGATAAGACTTTCCTAAAGGGTGTAACTGAGTGCTGAAGATGAAATTCTTCTCAGCCAACTATGAACATAGAAGGAAAGAAAAGAAAATGGAGGGGAAAGAACAGAATACTCAATAAAGAAATCACACACACGCTGAAATACTGAGTCACGACGTAAAGGACATGCTTAGAAAATGAGAAGATAGTCAGTGTTCTGACAGTGCATGTTGGAGTAAGAGATGACAAGGAATGAGGCTACATTAATAGGTGAGCTAAAGGACAGCCAGTCCTGGAAACTTAGCATTTAATTTCTAGGACAATGGAAAACTATAGAAAAATTGAGCATGACATGATCAAATTACCATTGAGGAGAAGTGTGGAGAATGGTAAGTGAAATTTTATACCACTCCCAAGAGAGAAGATGAAGTCTTGCCTCAGGCAGTGCCAGTAGTCATCAATCAAGGGTGAGGAAGTGGGAGTGGTTATGAATGTCTCAACTTTCTGGCATCAATGATGAAGTAGATGATGATAGTTGTACCTGGACGAGAGCGCCTTAGAAGAAAAAGTCCTGGGAGATGATGATGAATTCAGTTTTGGATATGTAGTAATTTCTTGGTATCCATAGGGAACTAGTTCTAGGAGCCTTCATAGATTCCAAAATCTGGATATTCATGTCTCACACACAATGACGCAGCATTTCGTATAACCTAAATACATTTTCCCATATAGCTTTTTTCTCTTTTATTGTTATTTTCATTGTATGGGTCCACAGGCTCAGAGATTTTCCACCTCCACTCTGTTCATCCTCCCTGCTTTTTTCCCCCTTATTATTACAACATAATAGTTTCTCAATAACAGTCACAGGTTTAACATTCTGCTATTTAAGTGTATCATGGCATTGTAAGTATACACAATCATAGTTAGTCTATATATACTATTGTTATTTGGAAGTAGAGATGCATACTGCAATGTATCTTCACTTCTAGACATGCCAGTCTGCGTTATACAGGTCTCCATTTGGGACCATTTTGTTGCAAGTGGTAGAATTTCATTCTTTTTAATGGCTGAATAGTACGTACACAGTTTATTTATCCATTCCCGTTTCAACATGCCTCTCGGTTGTTTCCATGTCTTTACTATTGTAAATTGTGCAGATCACTTTTACATATGCAGATTTTGCTTGTTTGGATGTATTTGTAGGAGTCAGATAGCTGGGTCATACGGTAGATCAGTTTTCAGTTATCTTAGCATTCTCCATACTGACTTTCATACTGGCTACACTAGTCTACATTCCCACCAACATCCATGTCACCAGGTATTGTTGATAGATTTCCAGATATCAGCCAATCTCATTGGGATTAGGTATAACCTCAATGTGGTTTTTATTTGTATTTCCCTGAGAGCTAGGGAGCCTAAATAATTTTTCATACGTCTATTAGCCATTTCAACTTTTGCTTTTGAAAAGTGAGTGCTCATTTCCTTCTCCCATATCTTCACAGGGTTGTTTGGCTGTCGTTGAGTTTCTAAAGCTCTTTGTAAATTCTGAATATCTGTCCCCTATTTGTTGTGTAATGTGCAAAGATTTTCTCTCCTGTTGTTTGCTTTTTCACTTTGTTGTCAGTTTCCTTTGCTGTACAGAAGCTTCGTTGTTTGACGCAGTCCCATTTATTTTGGCTTTGCTTGCCTGCGCTTTGCTGACTTTCCTAAGAAGCCTTTACCAATACCTGGATTTTGTAGAGTGCTTCCTGTGTTTTTGTCTTGTAGTTCGGTGGTTTCTTGGTGAGGATTTAGGTTCTTGATCCACTTAACATTGATTTCTGTGTAAGGTAAGATGCGGGGACATTGTTTCTGACTTTTGCAGGATACTTTCCATTTGTCCCAGCTCCATTTGTTGAAGAGACCAAATTTTGAAAATGTCAATGACCCCAGTAATCTATTGTGAGAACTTGTATTCTAAATTACTTCGATTTACTGTCTCTCCTATTAATAAGTGTTATAATAATGTATCTGAAGAGATTGAAGACTCTGGTACAATTAGGGACCAAACTAACTCATTTGAAGGATATTTCCTATCTAGCATTTGGTAGAAATAGTGCTATGTATTGGAAGTAAAGAAATAAAACCACACACACACACACACAAAACCTCCCTGCAATTCAGACTTTATAAAGTTTATATTTAGTATGAGCAAAAGCATAAACATATAAATTGAAAGATGAGAATAAGTCCCGGTATGGTAGCCTAGTGGCTAAAGTCCTTGCCTTAAATGCACTGGGATATCATACAGGCTGCAGTTCTAATCCCGGCAGCCCTGCTTTCTATCCAACTGCCTGCTTGTGGCCTTAGAAAGCAGTCGAGGACGGCCCAAAGCCTTGGGACCCTACACTTGCATGGGAGATGTGAAGGAAGTTCCTGGCTCCTAGCTTTGGTTTGACTCAGCTCTGGCCACTGCAGTCACCATGGGAGTGAATCATCAGACCAAAGATCTTTCTGTCTCTTCTCCTCTCTTTATATCTAACTTTGCAACACAAATCAATAATTTTTTTTAAAAAGATGAGAACAATTTTTAAAAGGGAGCAATATCCTAAATGGAATGAAATAGATCATGGGTGTTACGGAAAGCATGTTACATTTGCAAGGGATAAGAATGGTCCGATATGATGTTCAGTGTCTAAATTTTCACCTAGAATGTGCCAGGATCCCATATAGGCACCAGCTCATGTCCCAACTGTTGCATTTCCCATCCAGCTCCCTGCTTGTGGCCTGGGAAAGCAGTAGAGGATGATCCAAAACCTTGGGACCCTGCACTTGTGTGGGAGACCCAGAAGAAATTCCTGACTCCTGGTTTTGGATTGACTCAGCTCTGGCCATTGCAACCACTTAGGGAGTAAAACCGTGGATGGAAAATCTTTCTCTCTGTTTCTCCTCCTCTTTGTAAATCTGTCTTTCCAATAAAAAAAAGTGAATCTTCAAATATAAAAAGTGTTTCCTTTAAGGAGATATTTGACCTGAAATGTAAATAATGAGACAAAAAAAGATATGCAAAGACATCAGGGAAGGATTTTCCAGTTAAGAATATAGCATGGTTAGAAACTAATTAAAAAAACTAAAACTAAAACAAACCAAAACTAACAACAATAGCAAAAATATAGCATAACCATGTCCCAGAATGGAAATGAGTATAGATTTGAGCAGCACAAAGGATCTGTCAAGGCAGGTGAGCTTGCGGGGTGAAAATAAACGCCTGGTTAGATTATTAGAAATTTTAGAGCATGTTATATAGTTGAGATTTTTTTCTTGTTATAATGGGCTGTTTTAGGGTGCATGTGGGGAAGCAGTATTTTCTGATTTTGCTACCTAGAAAATGGAGATCAGACAACAGGGAGCAGAACAAAAGAGTGAGAAAAATGATGATGGCTTAGCCTAGCATTTTGAGGTGGTCAGAAAAAGTATATATTTTGGACAATATTTTAAACCCATTGACTCCAGTAGAGAAAAGATAATTGAGTATGAAGCCCAAAATTTAGCATAAATTACAAAGAAGAAGGATGCAGGGATGAGAAACGGAGCAGAAGCATTTGCATGGAAGAACAAGCAGTTCTTTCTCAGTTATGTTAACTTTGTACCTAAGCAAAATTGTAGTGGCTATCAGCTGTCTAACTCTCACAGATGTTGCTGGGGAAAATGGAAGTGGTTTGTCAATTACATACTGAGATTTAATTTAGTGTAATTTAAAATGCAATTGGTCTGGGATTTAAACTTTTTACTTTTTTCACTTTGAAAATTGTTGAACTCTGGATGTAGCAGGGAATTATTCTTAGAAGTTTTTTTTTTAATTGGTCAGATTTAAGTTCTTAAAGGTCACATGTAACAAGCAATGAGATAACTGATTGATCCACAAAGCCTACAAATCCAATTCTTTGTGTTCTACCCTCTCTATCTTACTTTATTGTTGTTGACATCTGGGACCTAGGGGAATGCATCATCTGAAAACTGAGTAATCTGGGATTCAGCTGTCCAGGTCGCCATGACAATGAAGCAGTCAATTCCACTTCTCTGTTCTGGGGCCAGAGTAGGGTATATTTTATCAGGGAATATACAAGGGCTTGTGATCAAGAGCATGGGATGGACAGCTAATTACTGGATTCCTACAAATTTTACCCAGTTTTACCACTTGGGAAACTGGCCAGCCTATATTTGCAGATAGTCCAATCTTTGTTTCCAAGTCTCCTATTTTTGGCTTCCAGCTTGGATTTCTATCTCCCATAGTGGATAATGACCACTCAGGTATTGAAATTATCTATCAGGGAAGGCTTAACCTGCAACACTGCATGCTGAATATGCCCAGATTATGCTTTGAAATGTCCAGACCTAAGTGTAATACGGCATTTGTTCATGTACCCAAGTTAAGAGTGATTTAGATCAGCGGTTTATAAAAGGATTTCTGTGAACACTGAGGAAGAAGGAATCCAAGTCCACGGAGCTTCGGGCCTCTTGCCTCTATTTCGGTCATACTAACTCCACAATTTTCCATTTTGGGGTTTCAAGTGAGGTTACATATGGGGCTGATGGAAAAAATTATTGAAAGTTCTATTTAGACAAAGAAGTCTATGAAAAATCAGGTTACCAGATTAGATGTGTATCTTTAATTTTAGTATCTCTCAGGTAGATTTTATTTTATTTACAGGAAAAGTGGGCTAGAGTGCTGAGGTGAAGAAAAATGGATTTTTCCCGTTATCTGTGTACCATCTATCAGCAGTGAGAAGGACCATCCAGAAGGAACTGGAAGAACAAAATAGCTTTCTCCTTTGGGCTCTATGTCTTGGTCTAAATTTTATTAATTTATTTTAGTTCTGCTTTAGACTGAAATCTTCACCAAGATCAGTAGTTCTGGAAGAAAAAAATATTTAGTGATTGTTGCTTTGTAGTTTTGAAATATCCTAGCCAGCTTTGCTGACTGTCATCCATGCAGTAAGAATGAACAGCACAGCTGATTTTTTGTTTGTTTTCTTTCTTCAAGTTAATGATGAGTTTTCAGGATCATAGCTCTAAAGTGATCAAAATAAAAATCTTGCTTCTGGCTATCTTTGTTAAGTCAAAAAGATGTGAATCCATGGGTAGGTTTGTTAGGATTATTTTCCATGCAAAACTAAAGTCTTTTTGGATAGCTGCCACCTCTGCCTCTCTTACTCGTTCAGCAATGTACCCCAGCCATTGTGTAACAAGATTTTAAAAAAATCATAGAAAAGTTTCTCAACTTTGCTAACACACAGGGAACTTGTATTTCATCCAGAAATCCAGCAAGTCCTGCAGGAGCTGGATAGACAGATGTTGGCATTAACAGTGCATCAAACTCCAAAACAAACTAAGAACTACAAAAAATGGAGCTGTCCAAAAGCCTGGGAGGCTGTGATACTTGTGCCTGCTACAGATGCTTCCAAATTCCAGGTTGGATCCTATCAGCTGTATCTATCAGCTTTACTTAACAAGGCCACCATTAATGATGTTGTTCTGTGTTCTAAAGAAAGCCATTGTTTTTTTTTTTTCAGTTCTGCTTCATGAGGTGTACATATAAGGTTCATTATACCCTATCCAAGTTGTTAATGGGTTGGACTAATGTAACCTTCAACAAACTGCAAATACAGAAGATCTGAAATTAAGTTCTTAGACTGAGGGAAACATTTCATGTATGTGTTCTTTAAGTCTCCTCTCTTCAAAATGAGTGCTTGATAACTCTGCATTCCCAATGCCCTTAGTTTACATGGTCACTACCAGATATGTCATATCTGTATATGACCTTACATTACTGGTCAGAAATGGGAGACACATGCACAAATAGGTAAGTCTATTAGTAAGCCATGATTGAATGACCACAGAAAAGACACCTGATCCAAGGCTGTTCATCAGGGCGACTGATTCAATATGAGACAGAGATACAAAAAAGTCACTTGTCTGGTTGGAGGGCGCACTTCTGGAGAACCATTAGGGACGTGTTGTATATTAAGTAGATGGCATGGAGCAGACCCTGGATTTGCCCTACAGCTTCTGGCTCAAGCTCTTTGCTCTTCCGGAGAGGTTCTTTATTCCTACTTCAAACTAGAAAACCTTACTTTTTCTTCAAGATTTCTTTCAGGTATAATTTCTTCTGTGAAGAATGTCTTTAGTTCCACAACTTTTCATACAATACATGCCTTTCATTTTTGGGAACTCCATATCTTCTTAGTAAATAGAGAGGGCCTTCAGGGTGGAAACTCTGACCTTATTCTTTTTGGTAGTTCTCATGCACTCCAAGGACAGAGTCTGGAACCTCAGTAGTTGATTGAGAATTCTGCCCTGAGTCTTGACAAGCTGTCACAATAACTGGCCATTGGAATGGCTGAGAAAAAGACTTTTCAACTGGGCTTTTCTTTAGCGTATTTCTTGGTGGGACTGGAAGAAGCTTAACTGGAAGACCAGGATAGTTTATTTGTCTCATCTCATCTGATAGGATTCTCACTGGTTCCAAGTACATCTTGGATCAATTTGTTGGAGCAAGAGTTTACCCTTTAGCCTTCACTGAATCTGTTGATACTTTATTTTTCCTGAATAAGTTCCAGACATCCCATTCATCTCAACGTATACAATAAGCACAGGACTTATCTGTTGAATTAACAACAGATAGAAGACCATAATTTCATAAAGAATACCCTGTGTTCACTTACTTGTGAATACAATGCAAATAAGCATTCGCATAGTTGGAAAGTATTGTATATAATTTTGTGATGTGGTAGGTAGGAGTGTTTTAGACTAAAGGTGGTATGATGCATTCTTGAGAAGAGCTGAAACAAACTGCCTCATCCAAGGAGAACTGTCAGGGATCCTAAGCTCCAGTGTGATATGCAAGAGGAGTATCTATCTTATTTTGCCTCACCATCTGTTGGCTCTTTATCTTGTAAGGACTCACTGTCAGAAGAGACCTCATCTGTCACTCTTGGAAGAGTTCTCCGGTTAGGTTCTCAGGGTTTACTTCATTTATATTAGCAAAATCAGACATACCCTTCTGAATTAATTCATTTGTTCAATAAATATTTGTTGAGTCCTCAGTACTTAACCATAGCATGAAGCAAAATTGACATGTTCCTGTAACACAGTCTCTTGGAGTTTACCTTCAGTATAGAAGAGAGGCATATGAGTTAAAAAGAAGCTGTCATTACTAGGAGGAGAGATTGACAGGGTTATGAAATCTCATAATCAAGTTGGAGTGCATCTGGGACATGAAAGGAAGCTTTTTCAAAGCAGTGGAAAGAAGGAGGAAGCATAATCTAGAATGGTGGAACAATTTGCACAGCTTCATGAGCATAGCCTGGTTCAAGAGGCTGAATGAATGCTGGTACATCTGGAGTGCATGCCAGGTACAGAAAGTTAGCTTGAATAGGGACCAGGAGGAATGCTACTATGTTATTAAGTAAATATTGAAGGTAAAGGGAAGCCTTAAAGAGATCAAGTAAAGTGACCTAATCAGATAACCTATCCCTAGATTAACTTCCTCTTATTGCCAGGTGAAACACGGGTTGGAGAGAGCCAGATGTAGTAGACTAGGTAGGATTGTATAGTGGTCCAGTATGAAATGATGGATTGTACAGTATCAGAGCAGGAAAGATGTATGCAAGAATATGGGTATAATGGATACATTATCTTAGGGAGGCCAAACAGAACTTCTTAGTGGTATGATCACTTTCTGGTCCTTGAGTCAGCAGTCTTAAAGTGTATAGGTGAGGAAGAAGAGAAAAAAAAACATACACACAATAAAGAAAGCAAAAGGAAAAATGAGTCTAGTCATTGTAAGCCTTTACTGTGTAGAGAATGCTCTGGACATTCAAGGTACAAAAACAGCACTAACTTGTATGACTTGTACTTAACATTAAAATGGTAAGAAAAGGTTGATAAGATGGAGACTTTTCTATAAATCTGTAGCAAGGCTTTAATGTGACTGTTCATAATAATTTTTTCAATATGTGATTCTTATTGTTAAGGTATTTTGGAAGGCAAATGACCCAGAATTTATACTCCCCCAAATAAAATAATTCTAGTCAAAGTGAATAATTGTAGTCAAGGAAAACTGAGTTATTTGGAACAGTCCGTTTCTAGTGAAAACATTCCAAGCCCGACAAGCAATTTTACTCCTGTGTTTATCCCTGGGACTCCGTTACTGTACCACAGAGACACAAGGTCTTCTATGTGTCTCTGGGCAGAAATTTAATTAACCATGAAGGTGCTTGATGGTGAGGAATCCTGCTTATTCATGCTGTTTTAACATCCAAGCAAAGGAAATACCGTGGTTTGTAGGTCTGGTCATGCAGCCATACATTTCCATTGAGAAACATAACTAGGAGGAGGGGTTTTTCTTAAATAAATAAACAAACTGATTGAAAATATGTGCTATTGTAGATGAGATACAGTCTGACAGTTACTGTTATCTAAATGAATCAAAATAACTTAGATTAGATCACTCTCTATCTGCCTCTCTGTCTCCATAATTGAAATAAATTATCTTTCAGGTCATTTTCTATTAACTTTTTCAAGTATGAGAACTAACTCTGAGTGTGTGTGTATGTTTGTGTGTGTGTGTGTCTAAGGCAAATTAATAACATTACCTTGAAATAAGTATTGTTATCAGGAAACATACAAAACATGTTTCCTGATTAAAGTTAAGTTTGTTAAACACCTTGATTACAATATTAAATTATTCAATATAGACTTATTTCTCCTGCAAAAAGTTACTTTTTTATTATTATCTGTTTTATTTTTAGAAAGAGAAGCCATGGCTTAGATGAACTAGAGGACTGGAAATGAAAGACTATAAAACATGGAGCAAAACCTATAAATGTAAAGACTAACTATCCAGTGCTTTCGACTTCTGAGACCTGGTTGAAGAAGGCGTGATACCATTTTTCATAAGGTATAGTGTGTTACCTGGTGGTACTGATCTGCAGCTATGATCTATTCTGGGCTTTATGAATCAGTAACTTTTGTTTGTAGCTGTCATGGGTCTAGACCTGTAATTCTTTTGAGATCCATTCTTTTCTGATGGGTTTATCAGATTTCCACTTGCTTTTTCCCTGTATAGTTTTTTATCCCTTCCTGTGGCTCCTGCTTACACATGTGATCTATGGACACTCAAGCCTTCAACAGCAGCAGAAACCACAGGAGAGAAGAGCTGAGTATGGTTTGTTACACACACATCCCAAACTTTCCCGATGGAAATAATTCTTTCCTCACTACTTCCATAAAAATAGTCACTCCTACCTTGTTTTGTTAAATACTGAGAATCAAGGGAAGTCTGGAGCGCTTAGGAAGCGGTGAAAGAGACCCATGAGAGGAACCCCTGCAACATGTAGTCTCTTATGCCTGAACCTTTTAATTTTGCCACTGTGAGCCGGGCAACATTGTGCAATTACTAGATCTTCTCATCCTCATTTCTCAGCCTGAAAGAGAAGGAGGAATTGTTCTAAGGCTGTAGGGTTGCAGTGCAGTTTACAAAAACAGAGACTAAAAAGTCCCGCACACAATACTCAGCACACTATATGATCCATGTAAAAATGTTATTATTATGAAAGGTCAAAGGCACAAGCATTTGAACCCCAGCAGGGAGATGCTGGGAACACGACACACAGAACTCTGTAACTACATTGTACAGATATTTATTTCCTCTGGCAGTCTGTACTGAGCATGAGAACAAAAAGGAATTCTGTCTATAGATAGGATCTCTTAAAAAAAAAAGATAGGGAAAACCTCAATCAAATCATACGTAAGCATGGCGAGTTTTTTTGTTGGTGTTGTTATTGTTGTTTTTCAGACTAGGAGGATTATAGCCTATTAGTTCTTTCTGCTGGACTGAATTATGCAAAAATCAGTTCCATACATCAGAACAGTTTTATTCTGGATGCATTCAGGGCTAAAGTGGAGATGCTTGGCCAACGAAAGTCACGTAATAGCGTAAGTCACACTCGATGGTAAGTCAAACAAAATAGAAAGAGCACGACAAGCAAATAAAATAATTTAAATCTGTGGAAAATAACCAGTTGGAAGCAACAAGTCCATTCTGGAGACATTCCACTGAGCCCTAAATATATATACACATACATCTCTGATGGTTATAAATGAGCTTGTGATTTTCCTCCGAAAGTATTTGAGTAGGAAATAAAACCTTTTCCCAGTGGATGAAATAACAGTTGATTCTGCCAATCTAAGCAAGGCAGATTTAAATTTTATACGTGTTCAACTGCTTGTTCCCCCTGAGCTAATAACCTGCATGCTGGAAACATTTCAAGTGAAAGGGAGTTCACAGCCCCATAGTCTGGCTCTGAATATATCTACCATGCGTGTAAACAAGTAAACCATTATGTTTCATATTGAGATAAAGAATACAATGATAAGTGGGGACTTTCACAGAAACAAAGAGCTTCCTATTGGGAGTGTGGATAATCTTCCAGAAAACCCTGTGTTTTGGCAAATCGCACCAGATTAATCTATTAGGCATCTCCTTTCATTATCAAATTTCCGCTGCCTATCACAGTGGCTGCCTTATCAAGCACCTCTATTTCAATAGCAGCCCCGTTCCTAAGATTTCAGATGCCGGCCTTCCCTGCTCAGAAAACAGGTGTCCCCACTGTTCCTAGGCAGCAAAGGTCCTTGCAGAGAAGCCTGGGAAAGGGCAGGGTATCAGACTCTGTTCTACCTGAAGGAACAGGTAACAGAAAACTGTTGATTCAATGAATAGAACTTAATTGGCACACATTAGCCAGAAGTGTTTTTTCGAATTAAAATTCCTGAAACATTCCTCACTGATGAGAAAAACCCTAAAAAGGAAAACACAGAAGATGGTTTTGTAAACTTCAAATGGACAGCTCCAAACAATCAAACTATTCTCTACAGAATTCCTTTGTGAACATAATATTCACTCAGGTTCATTTTTAAAAATGGGTAGGTATCATGGATGACAACAACTTTACTGCTCATTGCCCGTGGAGCTTCAGCTGCTGGGCACATCATTGCCTTTAGGAGCAAGCACATTTCCTGGTTCTGCAAGGAGCTAAGATTCCAAGTCAGTCAGCACCACATATCAGGTTTTTCATTCTCAGTGTCTCCCCTTGCCAGCCTGTCTTCCCTTTTTTACTTAATAAAACTGCCCATGTGGGTTTCTGACCAGTTCTTTGTGTGCTAGGCCAGTGTCATCTACCATCACGTTACTTAGAGAAACCCACTGGTAACAACAACAGCAACAAAACAAAAACACATCTTTAACAGCTATGTGCAAAAATATGCACACATGAACAGCTGAGTGTGTATATTCCAGATGATATTTGTACTATGGACATATATCATGCTGTTACTGAAATTTATCTGCAGAGATACTGAGAGTAGTCCATGCTGAGATTTCTTCAATTTCTCCTTGTCAAATAGGTACCTGGTAAGCTCTTGACTTTATCTGTACCCATCTGCGTTTTCCAGTGAGTAGAAAGCCTTCATTCTCTGCTCTGAACTTAACCCTTAAAAACTTGGCTATGGTGTACTCCACTGTAATAAAATAAAAGCATTCAGGAAGGCCGCCATACTGACAACCGGAAGATCCAGTCAGCCTGCAGCTTCCTTGCTCAAGGATGGGTGCTGGGTCTGCAGGGTGGGGAGGAAGCAATTGATAAGTGCATGCCTTTGCTTCCGGCCCTCTACAGCACCAGCTTTGTTTCATCTACGGATGATTAAATGGTCTACAGGGCAATTATGAACTGGAGGAAGGAACAGCCAACTCTCTCCAGGTTTCCTCAATCAGCGTGATTGAATTTCTCAAAGGCAGGCAGCAAAAGCTGTTTCAATGACTATTCCTGGAAAACGTTGGGCAGCCCAGAATCGAGCCTTTCATTTAACTACTTGCTGTTTCATTTTATTATGTGCAAATTGTGACTTAATAGATTTACAGTCACTGTAAACTCTGGACTCTTAGGGTAGCCCAAGTGGCTAGCACATATGAGAATGACTGGTACGAACTACAGAAAACTGATAGTTGCAAATTTTAACCAGGTGCAGAACAAGCACTATTTTTAATAAACAGGATCCTGACAACTTACACTATTTTCATTTTAGGAATAATATTTTTATTGCTGTTTATGAATGACAGAAAAATATAAGGCATTCATTTTGCTGGGGGAAAAATGAAAGAATTTTTTGACAGAGTTGAAATAATTGTTTATTATTTCATCATGGAAAGGACAAGTGCTCTTATTTAAAGATACTAATTTAGAAATGTACACAGTAGGCAAATATATACAAAGGTACTTCTGTGGGGCATAGAATTAAAACTGTTGATTAAATGTAAAAAAAACTATTGAGAATCCATGCCTATCAGGGATCTTTACAAAGCGGACTGAAAACATGTTTTGTAAAATACCTATGCACAAATTCCACATTTTTTTGTTTCAAAGTAATCATATCTTACATTTTAGTTTTTCATGGCTATTTTGGAGAGTCTTTATGTTAAATAGAAGGTTTATATAATTGTATTTCCATATGGAAGAGTAGATACAGGAAGGACTTTTTATTTCCTGTTTATAATGGAGTAGTAACATAAAACAAGTTATTGTTGAAGTTCAGTTCGCTAATTGCTAGTCGGAGGTAGCATTTTCATCAGGGTTCTATCAATACAGGCTACAGCGGCATCAGGGTTCCAATGAACTGACACAAATAATGTTTATAGGTGGAAACATTGAGATCATCCATTACTCATGGGATTTGTGAAGAGTTTCATTAAAGGGGCCCAGTGCGATAGCCTAGTGGCTAAATCCTCACTTTGAATGTGCCAGGATCCCATATAGGCACTGGTTTGTGTTCCAGCTGCTCCTTTTCTGATCCAGCTCCCTGCTTTTGGCTGGATAAGCAGTAGAGGATAACCCAAGGCCTTGGGAGGCTGCAATCACGTGGGAGACACAGAAGAAGCTCCTGACTGGTTTCAGACCGGCTCAGCTCTGGCTGTTGCAGCCACTTGGAGAGTGAACCAGTGGATAGATCTTTCTCTCTGTCTCTCCTCTCTGTGAATCTGCTTTTCCAATAAAAATAAATCTTAAAAACTTTTTTCATTACAACAGGGTCACTCCTTTGGTCAACTGGCTTACAGAAACATGCTGGACCATGTTTCATTATCCCTGCCCGTAATTCCTAAATCACACGAACTCAACTATTGACTTTGGATTCAGGTTTGACCTTGAACCTCTTGGACTCAGCTTTGTCATTTGTTAAGTGAGGCTCTATTTTTCTTGAATGGCTCATTCCAAAGTGAGAATCTTCCGAAATGTAAAGTAGTTTTGAAAAAATGTAAAATGCAATAAAACACACTGACGTAGCAGTAACACTTTATGAAAAAGAAGTTATTGGATGCATTCAAGTGTCTCAATTAATTGCTGATCACTGAAAGAATTTATGTAGTGATACTAAAAATATAGTGTGTAATAATAGGAAGCAAAGCAACTTAATGAAATAAAATCATCCTGAGAGAATCTCTTAAGACAGGCCATATATTTGTGATTCTTTAAAGGCACACAGCCATGTTAAGGGTGAGCAGCCAATGCTTTAGACTACTGCAAGAATGCCCAGATGGGAAGAAATTAAGTCTGGATTCTGTCATGAGTAGGCAGAACAAAGTGAGTCCTAATTTTACATGACTTGTCGGAAACAAATACAAATCAGTAAACACTGAGTATTAAAAACATTGCGTGAAGCTTTCATCACAATAATATAATTTCTTGCAGTATCATTTAGAGTAAGAGAATCTTTCCCCCTAAATTGTGTAATAAAACCTATGGTCAAATAGTAATCATAGGAATTTGAGTTCAAGCCACTGATCTAAATGAAATAATGCTTAAAATTTCAGATAATATACATTTTCCTCCAGAGTAATTTCATTGAGTAATTTATTTTTCCTATGAGTGTTTTCCAAAAGAAAATCAGCTCAATTTCTTAGACATTGAATTAAGCAATTGGTGAATTATTCACATTGTCAAGTATCTATTCTAATAGTTAGCAAAATATGTGGAAAAATCAACTCAATTAGGTTCATCCCTTTCTGAAATTAGTAAAGACTTGAAATCGTAGAGGGGAAAAATGAAAGATTATTTCCTGGACTTACTGTCCGGTGGAATGGACGGTGATGCTATTATCATACTGAACTTGGCTGACACCAATCTGAAAGGACTGACATTCTGTAACTCTTTCAAAAAGAACTAGTAAGATGAATTTATGACACAATCCAAAGGGGGTAATCAAACCATAAAAATCTTGGGTTAAAATACACCAAACCAGAAACAAACTGAATAGAAAGAGAACCATGCACTTGTTTATTGAGGAACTTTAGTTATCTTCAACTTTCCCTAATTATACTAAAAACTTCACATGATATTTTTTGACATTGACATAAAAGGTTTAAATAAAATCAATGTCTTTGGTTTTCTATTCCTTAGACTTTTTCATATTCCTAAAAACAAAAGAGATGCGGAACTTTTCACTGAGAAACATCTTTCAGGGGATAAAAAAATCTCTTCATGATATGCCCTTGAAATAACATCTGTTTTGTGTAATGTAGATAAGAGAACAGTCTTTAATCCATCCATCCACACAGCCACTTAAAGTGTAAGAATATATAAAGTCTAATGTGATTTGCTGCATTTTTGTTGTGAAACTTAATATTAAAATGGTTCAGATGCTCCTGAATGTAATTTTTAAAATTGCATAGACTTCTACACTTCATTAACAAACTACAGATGTATAGATAATAAGACTCTCTTTTGGAGAATATGCTATTATGCAGCTGTTAGCAGAATGCAGTAAAGGTGACCATTTGTGAATCTCATTAATAGTTCTACCTCTTTCCACCACTTGAATGAAAAGTGATAATGTATAGATCTCACAGTCATTAAGAACCTTCCGTTACTCCTTTAGGATTAATTTGCGCTGACCCAGAATTTTGTATTTGCTTAACACAAGCCGTGGGTTACTTTGATGTTATCTGCTTCTATAAACAGTAATATACAGTCCTCTCCTGGGCTAAAACAGCTCTTATTCCAGTGAGAATTGACGATATTAATCATTCTGAAGTCCAAGAGTGCCGATCATAAATTGTATGTTGGGGACCTCACTTAGTGCCTCCCAGGACTCCCATTCATCAGCAATTCCTCTTTTCCACCTGCATACAAAGTATATAAAGAGTAATTTATCTCAGAACTTGGGCTCTGTGATCTTCTGGATGTCTAGGTGAAGTGAGAAACCTTTTTGCAACAAATAAATATTTATTCTCCTGTCTTTTGAAATCAAGACCTGAATGATCTGCCATTTCTTAAGTCTGATTCCCTCAAGTGGTCAGAATGGAAAATGCATGTCTTGACTTAAAGTTACGTGCATATGAAATAAAATGAAATGAAAACAAATAAAGGGTTTCATTTTTTAAAATCAGTGTTAATACTAAGTTTAAATTGTGACCAACATAGCCACACAGACTTAATTTTTTTAAACATATATTTAGGTAAACAATTCCAGGTTTTACTTTCTCCACTGGAATAGTGTCTTCAGAAGAGTAGTTTAAAAAAATGCAAACCAGCACTGATCTGCATGAATATTTGTCTTCACCAAAAACGGAGCAAATAAGGAAGATTAATACAAATCAAGAGAAAAGGCACAAACAAATTCTATTACACTGATTCTGTTAGCAAAGCCTTCTTTCCACATCACTCTTATGAACTGGTGGATCTGAAGGAAGGGAAGATTTGGTGTTTTGCTTTTGTGGGAAGGTCTACCTTCATAGAGAATGGGGTAAGATACAACATGGGAGCAATAAGAGTAATCAGAAGGCTCATCAGGTGCTGGATGGAAATAATGATTTTCAAGAGATGTACGTTTTTCCATATGCTCTTATTTGGCAGTTTTCTGGATTTTCTATCACATAAGTGAAAGAAGGGAAACCAAAGCACACAGACTCACATTCTTAACCATGAAGATATTTTCTGCAAAATTTCTGGCTTTTTCCTAAGATTACCTTGGACCTGTGAATTTCAACACTCTCCTTGTTTCATTGCAAACATATGGTTAAAATTTTGCTGAGCTTCACATTTATCATTGTGTAAATTTGTTTTATATCAAGCCCTTTAAATGCCAATAAAAAGACCTAAGAGAATCATTGCATGCACCCCAATTTAAGAAGCAAAAGCCCTATAAAAGATGCCTGCTGTATTTACTGTGTATAAACTGGAAGGGTTAAAAATGTTTCAACCATAATCCCTGTTTACAACAAGTATAAATTATGTAATGGTTCCTTGCCTTTTCTCTTTGAAAAACAAGATCACAAAAGTGGAGCGTGGAAGCACATGCTATCCAAAGTTATTCTTCAGAGTTCCATTTGTCAGTCTCCTTTGGAAGGTTAATTTAACTTGTGCATGGTTCTGGTCTTAGATGTCAGCTACCTTTGTATTAGAGCAGTTTGTTATTAGAATGGCTGAAGAAAACTTATTCCCATGTTAAAACATAACTGGGTTTGAGCTTTGTAAATTGTCTGCATTATTGGTTGAACTAAGTACTGAACTAATAATGAGCCAAGAATAGCACAATATTCTTGTTTCTGCCTATGAGTTCAGCCTATAGATTGTAATTGTGTGGCATGGTGAAAACTTCTATATCCTCCAAGTGCTTTGTAGATACAATATATATTGAACTCCTATAATTCAATGGCAAAGAAAAATAACTCAATTAAAGCTTGGCATATTTCCTCTAAAATATAAAAATGTCTAATAAACACATAGAACATTGTTTAATATCATTAAATAGAGAATGCAAATAAAAATCACAACAGATTATCCCTTCATACTCACTAGAATGGGCATTATAGGTAAAGAGTAGCGAGCATTGACAAAGCAAAAAAACCAGAATATACACATTGCTAGTGTGGCTAAAAAATAAGGACCTACTTTGAAAAACAGCTTCGCAGAAAAATTTAAACATAGATTGACCATAGGATCCAACAATTCCATTCTTAAGCATTGGCCCAAGACCAGTAAAAATATATCTGCCCACAAAAAGTTGCATATGAATATTTATGGTAGCATTTTTCATCAAAATTTTTACTCGGGAATAACTCAAAAGTCTATCCACCAATGAATGGGTAGACAAAATATGCTAAATCCAAAAGACAGAATGTTATCCCACAATAAATGTACATGGAGTACTGATATGTGGTACAACATGAAGGAACCTCAAAAACATCACACTCAGTGAAAGAAGCCAGAAGACCATGTATTATATAATTATGCTTAATGGGTTTCCAGAAAAGGAAAACTTGCAACGATGGAAAGTTGATAGTGGCTGCCAAAGGTGAGGGGCTGGGAACGAGAAATGACTAAATGGATAAATGGCTTCTTTTAGGATGATGAAAACATCTGAAACTTTGACTATGGGAGGTTTATAACTCTGAAAATGCACTGTTGTTCCTTATTGCTTGCTTAAGACAGATGAAGAGTAAATTTTCTGTTATCATCTCTCAATAAGGCAGTTCAAAAAGAGGAGCCGGAGAGTAAGCGGTTGCAGATGAGACCACACCTGGATGGTGCAGGGTCTAGTAGGCTGATCCTATAAAGCAGCTTTGTCTTTTTTCCCAAAGCAATGAAAAATCATAAAAGGGTCTTAGTACGGGGTGAGTGGATGTGATGATGTGATTGGTGTGTTTTCTGTATACTCTAATTGAACTTAACAGCTTAACAGGCCAGATAGACTGTTTTATGCTCACTCAGTCCCCAACTCCCTAACTCCAGAGTTTTCACATTCAGTAATGATTTACCATTTACCTGAATTTATTTACTCATTTATTTACCCTTTCTCTCTGCAGCACAGTGAATCTGGAAGTAGGGAGGATGTCCTACTAAACCTTGTACTCCCAACACTTATCATTGATTTACCAATTGATGTTTAAACAACGAGTGATGCTGAGAGGAGCCCAGGTCAAGGGAAAGTCCAGCTTCCAGTGGGCAGTTTTGCAATGGCATCATAGTGTGATCTCTACTAAGAAGATTTTGCACCATTATCATGCTCTCCACTTTAAACTCTTAGAATCAATATTTTAGGGAAAAATGAGCAAAATTTATTTGTGATAAGAACTTATCATATGTACCTACCACAGCTTGCAAACACTGGTAACAGAATTCTAATTTAGGTATTTCCTGAATTTTGTGGACTTTCAGATTTAATTGCTTGTTTCAGGAGCTTGAGCATGATGTGTTAAGTTAAATAAAGTAATATGTACAACTGACTATGCTATCCATTATCTCACTGTAAAGATAAGTTAATGCTATAAAGCACGCTTTTCTTCAAGAAGATCATGTAATTGTTTGACCATAGTAATTCATTTTCCCCCAAAAGGAGACAATGTTAGATAACAGACTATGCAAAAACAAAGCCTAACCAAAAGAACTCTCATCTTATACTTAAGAATGTCTGTGCTAAACTGAATCACCTAAATTTAAAATATGAAAATAGTGTTTTTGAAAGACAGTTAAATTCAGAATTATGACAGAAAATGAAGAGTCTACTCTGTTGTATTACAGGTAATACTGAATGGTGAAAACAAACAAAAGCAATTTGGAAAGTACTTGGCCAGACTATTTTCTGTCATTTTATTTAGGTGAGAGTGTATTTTAAAGGAATTTGACAAAATATGAATATCCAATGCAAAAATCAATGGCTGGCATCAATTGCATTGCATGGCACATTCCTCCATATTTGGTTGGTCTGCACCTTTGTTAGTCTCTACTTCCAAAACTGACAAGCTGCAGTCGAATTCTTGTTTGTTCTAAAGTTTTTCTCTATGCAAGATTCCTGACCATTTGGACACAGACAAAGCCAAACAGATCTCAAACACAATCAGTCCACAACCAATTTTATCAACTGTTCTTTTTGAATTTTTAAAGGTCTAAATTAGCAAATTATGTAAATGGACTGATTATTTTTACGTTTGTATCTTGGGAATAACCTTTGGCAAACTTTTTGATTTGCTGTAACAATCTGGGCCAAGATCTTTATTGTTTTAGCCGGTACAATCTTCTATTTCATATAAGTAGTCTGGCATTTTCAAACCACGTCATTAAATTTAGAGTAACTTTTTCCAATTTGCTTTTCTCATTGAGCCCTACCTAAAGGACTGTCTGATGTTGTAAGTTTTAGATGTATTTGGGTTATTTGAAAGAAAAAAAGGCAAAAGAAGTAAAAATATGTTTCTTTCAAGTTGCTATCATTCAAAAATAAAAGCAGATTTCCCTCAGACTAGACCTCTACCCACAAATCAACTTTGGGAAGCATCAAACAGTAATTTAATTTCAAAAGAAAAATTTTTAGAAAATGACATAAGCCATTATGATTGTATTGCTAAACAATTTGGAATCCATCCCTAGCACAGGGTCTTTATAAAGTCCATGTGCTGGTTTAAGCATTTTAACTTTAATAATTTAGCTTATAGGTATGATATAAACCATCTGCATCCTCCTAGTGGTAAGAAGTGAATTTTCTTCTCACTGCTGGCCTTGACTTAAATTCTCTGAGTTAAGGGGCCGGCTGAGTGTTTATGTGTGGTAGCCATCTTTTGTGACAGAATATGAAATAAGAATATGCTACGCAGAGTACTATAATATGATCAGAAACTTTTCTGACTGGCTTTTGAACGATGTTTAAACATTATCTCTCATGTATATTTTAACCTGAAGTTAGTTGTTCACTTTAAACATCAGGAAGACTTTTTTGAAGGCTCAAAATGTTAGATTTCATAGGGTCGAAATTTCTCAGTATTCATAAAACTGTCTTAACCACTTAGAGTTTAAAACAAAATCAAAAACATGAAGAGGTGAGGAGAACAGTTTATCAAAACTCTGCAAATTCCAGGCTATTTGGTAGGTCACACCTAGGCACATTGTTGAAAGAGTGGTTAAAGATGCCAGTACAATGTTATGATAGGCAAAAGTGACACAGTGGTTTATGAGAGATTCTCTTGGCCTGTGTTTTAAAGCAGGTTATCAGTAAGCTGAGATGACATAGTTAACCTTCTTAGACCTCCCATGTTTACATCCAAGAAGGGGTTGAGAGCAAAGACAGAATGGCACTTACCTCTATGTAGCTGTAGACCACGGTCAGCAGGTGGGAGAAAAGTCCTAGGGATCAGGGAGAGGCTTCCTGGGGTGCAGTCAAGGATCTTGGAGAACAGTCTAAAAGAGGAAGGACCAGTGTCAGCAAAGGGATCCCATGGCACTGAATCAGCGAGCAGAAGTAGGAGTGAAGTGAAACGCACCAAAGGGTGGAAAGACTCTCCCCTTAGAAGGGGAGAGGGCAGTGTACAGTTCATACCTTGCCAAATCACCGCATCATTGCAGTGTCACCCCCTGCCCGAACCTCTCTATGGGCTTGGCAGGCATGGTCTCTTTCTAGGATGCCCATTATTGGCTTGTCCTTTGGAAGTGGGGGAGCACGGGTCAAGCAGTCACCCGGTAATGATGAGATCTGTGTCCTTTTGTGGTCCTGCAGTCTTGCACCCTTGTCTGCTAGCCACTGCGACTTTCAGGCAGGTAAAAACAAGACTGTTACAGAAAAGGTAATGTCTATCAGAAAGAACAATTCAGCAACTTTATGCAGTGATGGGTTCTGGGTCAATTTTTACATGCCAGGAGAAAAAAGATTCAGCCATGTAGGATTAAACCACTTTGACAGCTCAATAGATGCTTAGTATGTGATGGCTGGCAGCAAAGTTAACATGGTCAGCTGCATGGAAAGAGGTTCAGGCATGTGCATACTTCAGCAGGGGTATGGATGCTCCCATGAGAGGTTGTGACTGCCCAAAAGCCCAGCAGTATGTATGACGAAGGCACAGTGGTCATACAGAAACTATGAGAGCATATTCTAGCACGATTATGATTGATAATGTTGATGTTCACATAGAGATTTTTAACACTGAAGATTCTGCCACTAAAAATTACAATACTGGGCAAGCAAGTGATTAAGATGATGAAATGTTGCAGAGCAAGGAATACCTATAGCTAGCATCTATATCCTTGATGATAGTGTTTTTCCTATTTACTACTTGTTGAATTTGTTACTTTGTGGAGGTTAAAGTTTGTGATTATAAAGTACATTGAAAGTGCATCATGACAAAAATTAAAATAGAAGCAAAAGAGGAAGGAACAGAGATGGAAGGAGTGCAGGAGGGAAGGAGGGGAGGTTGCAATGTATCTTTATGCTTTTAAAATTGAATATATGAAATTAGTAAAATCTGGTTCCTTTAAGAAAATAAAAATGTCTTATTAAAAATGCCATGACTTTAAGAAAACTACATACTTCAGTAGGCACTACAAAAAGATGCATAAAAGAGAGGCCTTGTCCTTGTGGGCCTCATCAGAAGCTCCTAAGGGAAAAATACTTAAATAAACAAGTAATTACACTGTATGAAAGAAGGCAAGGATGCTTTTAAATAGGGGCAGTCATGAGATGCTAACAAAGACTTGTGTAGATGGGTTTGTTATAAGTGTATATATTTTAAAAAGATTTATGGATTTACTTGAAAGGTGAAGCTACAGAGAGAAAAAGAGAGACACACAGAGAGACATTCCATCCTCTGGTTTGCTCCCCAAGTGGACACAGTAACCAATACTATACCAAGCTTCCTCCATGTCTCTCACATGCATGTAGTGGCAGAAGCACTTGGGCTGTCTTTCCCTGCTTTCCTGAGTGCATCAACAGGGAGCTGGATTGAGGGAAACATCCCAGTTTTGAACTAGCACCCACATGGAATGCAGGCAGCAACTTTACCCTCTGCATCTCGGTGCCATCATTGTGCCACATGTCAAAAGTTGCAGTAAAAATAACTGATGTTGTCCCATTTGTGGCAGCTATTTCATGGTAATTTGGAATCTGATGCTTTATAAGGATCCATCATTCATTCAGACTCAGGCCCCAATTATTGAAAGGATACAGCTTGTCACTGAGCTGTCTCTCTTCTCTCATGAATTTGCCCCTCACTTGATGTGTGCTTGGGAGGAAATCTGGAGTGTCTACATCACCACTCTTACTGTCTGTGGAGATGTCATGTGTCATGCAGCCCCTCTGCCATGCAACATCTGCATCTGCTCTTCCTGATCTCCTGTGTCCCTGGGTACTGTCAGTGTCTCCTGCTGCTGACGTCCACACTCTAAGCACCTTGCATTGACCTTGCATGACTGTACCTGGCAACTGCATGCATGGGGCACAAATACATAGGATCTCTTCCAGGTTAGACCTGGATCAAAGGGATGGAAAACTGTTACATTGGCCTTTTGCATGCTTTTATGTTTTCTTTTTTACAAGCACACCTTGCAGGAGTAGGAAATGCTGTGAAGTTGCCTCTTCCCAAAATGCCAGGTGGGAAGCAGGGCTCAATATTTGCAGATCATTCTGGGAAATATCCAGGGGCATTGTTTGCCAGAGGTAGGTGTCAGGAAGCACCTCTGCTGTCATCTGAGTCTCCTTTCTCTTTCTGTGTAGCCTCCCCCAAAAATGGCACGGAAGGAGTGAGAAACTTGGACCTTATGTTCTTCTTTCCCATTCAGAGTATAAATTCTTCTATGATATCCATGAACTAAAATATCTGTTTATTTGAAAGGCAAACTTGGAGAGAAGGAGGGATAGAGAGACAGATTGCTTGCATCCACGCAGATAGTGAACTCTGTTTAGGTGACTGCTTTACACTGCATAACGCTGGCCTCTTTTTCTTGACGTTTAAAGGGAAGATATGAAACTCAGGAAAACCTTTCAAGATACACCCCTTACAAATAAAAAGATTTGCTTATGATCTACAATCCTCCTCATTGGAGGGGTCTTCAAAAAGTTCATGGGGAACCATATCATAAAGAAAAAACATCATGTATAGATTTCAAAAAATTCCTAAGTGAGCTAATCTGCTAATTTCATTTCCACAAATTCTTTGATATTCCCTAACACACACACACACACACACACACACACACACACACACACATTTTTACTGTATTCATTCTTTTTCTGAAGCAAGAATGCCACAGGCAGAGCAAGGCAGAATCCTGGTTATCCTGTGTAGCACCCTGGGTTATCTGTGTGGCTCATGAGCCTGAATTATTTTACAGCTCTGTAAATGAATAAAAACATATGCAAACAAACCTTGTGAATAAACATGCAGATAGAATTTCTGTTTTTGAAATGCTGCCCGCTGATCAGCTTTGCATTTATTAGCATGTTCATATCAACATCCTTAATGATTTAAAATCTCAGTATCCATGGAGAATTGGTTCCAGGATGTCCAGTGCATAACAAACTCTGTGGATACTGAAATCCTTGATTTAAATGATGTAATATTCTTATGTAACCTAGCCACATCTTCCTGCAAAATTTAAAACTTTGCTAATAATGCCAAATACAAGTTACATGCAATGTCAACAGCTATTTGTACTATATTGCCTGGGAATAATGACAAGAAAACAATGTTTTCATATTTTCAGTAGAGATTCAGTATATTCCTAAATATTTCTGATATCAGAGATAGGAAGGGGCAACTGTATATGTATGTGGTTTGACTTTACCTCTGCATCAGTTATGTTAATTCACATTTTCTATATAGATAAGTAAAGTTGTTGACATGCATTCAATTTATATGTGTGTGGGAATCATGATTTTACCTTTCAAAATAACCATGCTTTAATAATTTGATCCCCATGTAAATAATGAAGGGGTTAAGTTTAAAAGAAATCTATTAAATTTCCTTAGTTTAGAAAAACAAAAATCGGTAGAAGCAAAGTTTGAACTTATATTTTTGGGCCCAAATCCAAGCTCCCAAATTCTATACTGCCCTAGGATCAAAACATAAAGAAATATGAAAAAAGATCTTCAAGATCCACAGGCAAGTATTCTAAAAACAGAAATTCCAGAATTATCCCACATTTTTTTTCTTTACTAGGTATGCCAATCCTAGCTTGGTTCCTGTGTTGAGGGAGAATTCACGTGCTTTGCATTGTGATTTGAAAGCGTTGTGAATTTAGAGCTGTTGAACTCATTGCCATTTGTATAATTTTATAGAAAGCTCCCCTCTCCACAAGTTAAGTGGATTTTTTTTTTGAGAAAACAGTTCTTTGGCATTTCTGGACATTTACTAGGACAATTTTTCAAAGTACATTTTTATACAGTGCTTTATGGAAAAAAGTTATGGGTAATAGTTAAGGAGAAATACGTCCAATTTCCATGTCACATAGTTAAACACTATATATGGAGATGAGGGAGATTAAAAAGGTAGATTTTTAGGGTAATTGAAAATGGTCTCTGATGAGAGTTTTGTTAGAAATATCATCTTAATTTCAGTTATATGAGATGATTCCTCATAAAGGAAAACAACACATATGTCTGGAAAAATAAAAAATAACAGAGTCCCAAGGTTTGGGATCCTATGATTTCTTCTCTAAACAGCGAGTAGTGAGGTCTAATTTATAGATAGGAATATTTAATACACAGTTTCTTTCATTTTATGCTTTTTCCCCCAAATGCACAGATGTATGTTTTTATAGTTAAAATAAGTCATGTTTATTCTATTCTTTGCTTTTCCCAACTGTTTCATTTAGCATAATTTCAGTCATATATCAATTGAGTTATATAAATGCCTTAATACTGTTCAATTCACCTTCATAATAATCTATTTACCTTTGGTGACATACCATTTTTTTAACCTACAGGTGTGGGAGACATTTCTAAATCTTTTTTTTACTTTAAATATTAACATATTTGTATGTATACATAAACACTCTTTACTTAGAGCCTTGATCTCTTAAACCAAACTATCAAACCTAGCAAGGCCTCTAGGGTCATGTTGGGATATCCAAGGGTACACAATAGGCTGTCAGTAAACCAATGAATGAGTTATGATCTTATGTGCTACAGTTAAGGCATGAATGTGCTTTGTAATAGGAAATGAAGTAACAATTACTGTGGGTCTCTCTTTCCTGATTACAATGGAATGTGTAGTAAAGAACTCCATTCAATGCTGAAAGGTTCAATGGTGTAACCCAAATTACCAAGAGTATGCATACAGTTTAAACTACATAGTAAAGATTTATAAACACAGTGCTTTAAGTCCACAGGAAGAAGCCCATGGTAGGAAACCCATGGTGGTGGGTAACTGTGAGGACATTCACATTCAGCTGGGTCTGCGAGCATC
This sequence comes from Ochotona princeps, assembly GCF_030435755.1. Lineage (NCBI taxonomy): Eukaryota > Metazoa > Chordata > Mammalia > Lagomorpha > Ochotonidae > Ochotona > Ochotona princeps. Next base: position 56,860,039 of record NC_080840.1, read on the forward strand.
TTGGGGATTGCACTTAACCCTACACTTGTTTGCTCTGCCCTTCCTAGTCGAGCTCAGATGATTAACTCCCCTTGGCTATGTTAAACTAACTACTACTATCTAGATGTCTTGTTTAAAGGGCTGTGTTACCAAGATTTTTTTTTCCCCACAGTTCCAACTGAAAGTTAGAAGGAAAGAACAGAAGATGGAAATCTTATTTAATTTCATCAGTTTGGTGCCAACTATTCTGTCCATGTGGTCAGCATTAGCTGGGGTGACAGGAGATAATTTCAAACATTCAATCACCACTATTTTTTCCAAGAGGGATAAATTATGTAGAGCAGAGAAAGAAGGAAAAAATAGTAGCTTATCTGGAGGCCTTATATTTTGGACCACTTTTTTTGTTTGTTTTGCTTTGTTTTTGACACCACCACAGAGAGAAGGATTTGCATTTTTCCTGATTCCAACAAGGCCACACACTTGACAGAAAAACAAAGATATTTTAATGCTTAAAAGCAATGAAGGATTCTATAGTAATAATGTTTGCCCAGATTTTTCTCTTTCATCTTAGGCAAAATACCCAACACTGAGACCAGTAGAATCAATGTAATTTCTCAGATTGTCCATTTCCTGACTTTTGTCCAGGCTCAACTAGCTGTCGACAAGGGATTAACTCATTTTAGCTGGATCCGCAGTTCCTATCTGGTAGTATCACAATGCACTTTTGAAAGTGCTTTGAGTTGTAGATTAAGACATTTTCCACTAGAGGAGAACACATAAAATGAGAATCTATTGTACTCCCAGCTCTCTTAAAGCTCCTGTCACACACTGAGAGTCTTAAGGGACCTGAGCAGGACTGCGATGACTGCTCTCCACACTCACTGTCCTGAAAAGGTTTTTGCAATTATGAGACAATAATTCAATATGAAGGTTCTCAGAGAAAAGGTAAATTCATTGGAAGGTATAGGAAAAACAATCTCCAAAGAAAAGAAAATAGCAGACGATCATGAGGAAATGTTATAGTTTCAGGAACTTGGAAATGTGACTTTTGTGTTCAATGTATCACTAAGGTTCAAGGTTCATCTTCAACTTAAAAACTGATGGGTAACCCTTTCTATTATTAGCCAATAAAAACGTCCTATGATGCATTTTTGTAGTACATTCTCAGGATTATAGAGTTGCGTTTCATTAAGTTTTTCCCAAGGCTCCACTGCCTAACGAAGGAAGAAGTTAATGCCCTTGGTAATCAGCAAAAAATGTTAAAAGCAGGGAGGAAATACATGATTGAAGAACTGAACGTTAATTACCTGTGGAGGTATTAAGACATCGATCCCTTGAGCTAGCAGACGATAGGACACTGGTCAGCAATTGTGCAATCTATTTCTGACTCGGTCATTGAAATGTATTGGGAAAGTCCTATGTTTCAGTTTTTCTAAAATTTATTGCACTGTCATGGCAATAATTAATTTGATATAAATGATACCTGCTGAGCATCCAGAATACAGAGCCTTTACTATAGAGGAAAGTAGAAATGATTGTCACCTTCAAACAAAAGTGAAGACTGTCATATGGATTCAAATGGTCAACAAAAATAATGGCAAATGCAGACACAGGAGTGAAAAGAGTAGAGTAGAAAATGACATTGTAAATGTTCATGTCAGGGCCCACAGAGGGTTTTTCTTTTCCCTGTGTTTCTGGGACAGCATGACAGCATGTCTGTGTGCTACAAATACCACACTTTTGGTTTGCTTTAAAGTCTCAGATAAGAGGTACCTTTGCATTGCAAATGGGCAAACTGAGCACAGCAGAGTTTCGGAAGCTGTGAAAGCTCCTGATCTTGGTGGCTCTAACTCCTGTCCTTCATGCCTTTTACTTCATGGCTCTGAAAGTATGTCCTTCAGGCAAGTGTTAATCCCAACCAGTTAACACTGCTTTCCCTTCTCCTCTTCCTAATTCTACTTTATCTTTTACATTCTTCAATTCTGGGGTTAGATTCTTAAATCTGCTGAGATTCCCCCCATAATTCCAGGAGATTCAAGTGCACATGACTTGTATTAGCAAACACTCTAATGAATATGAAAAGGCTCATAACACAATGAAGGGCCTCTGACTCTGTTTTCATTAGCAAAAGTGATTGCAGGCTCCGCACAGGTCAAGGGACCTGTATTTTGCTAGTTACTTTCTCATATGCAGATTTCCTTTTATTATGATAACATTACATTTTCAAAAGCTGCAGAACAGTGGGAGACTCAGAACTCTCCTAGGAGATGCCAGTGGCAGTGTTCCTCAGCTGGCCTGCTCTGGGTGGAGCTCCTTTCTTGGTGAATTCTTATTTAACTCCCAAAGGATCTTTGCCTCCCATAACAAATTTATGTATTCACAGTGACACTGACTTTTATAAGGAGGCGTAGAAAGTGATTCTGGCTTTGTGGTGCTGTAACAGGGGACTAGGAGGACCTGCTCAATGTTACACCTGAGGCAAATGGGATGGGGTATGCATAGGTGTTCTACAAGGTAGAAACCAGAATTTAAAAGAACGCTTAATAGTGGGCAAAAATAAAAATAAAAATACTAAGCACTGGCAGAAAACTCCAGAATAATACAAGATCTAAGAGTACCCTATTTGTACACACTCTCCAATTCATGTTTTGAAGCCTTAATCCCAGCGTGTTGGTATTTGGAGGTGGGGCCAGCAGTTGGTAGTTGGGAATAGAAGAGGTCCTAAAGGTAGTGGATAGCCTGATGGGATTGGTGCCCTTCTAAGAAGACACACCAGAGACCTCACCCTTCGCTGTATGCCTTGTGTGAACACAGCAAGAACTGAGCTTTCGACAAGCAAGTAATGAATCTTTCCCTGAAGCCAAATTTCTGTAGACCTTCAGCTTGGACTTTGTAACATCAAGAACTATGAGAAAATATATCTCTGTTGTTTCAGCCATTTAGTCCATGGTATTTTGCTTTGTTTGGAGCTAAAATGTTCTTCTCCCAAACATGATTTCTTTCTCAAGTATCTTCTCTATCAGATTTCAAAATCCTTAGCTTGGCAGTGAAATACTTCTATAATTAACATTACCTTTACTCTCTTGCCTCCTGTTAAGGAGATATCTGTCGGCCGGTCATGCCCTATTTCTTTTGAGATGTATGGATCTGCCATCCAGTTTTGCCCAAGGAGATTCACTGAGGAATTATGAATCTCGAGTTTGTGGTCAGAATATGAGGATGACTGTCAAAGGGAGTCATAAACTATTGCAACATTTTAAAGAATCTAACAGAAAATGTACACTCATTTGCAAATCATCCATCTAACATAAACATATTAAACTTCTTTTCTCAGAATTATATTATCTCAGGGAAAAAAACTAATAAAACAAAGCAAAGACAAATTTCTTGACAATTTAAAGTCATGGGAAATAGTACTCAAATGAAAGGATGGGAGTGGGTGAAGATACAGATGACATAAAAAGGCAGATTTTGAGCATTGACAAAGCTGAACAGTAAGCAGATGTCAGATCATTATTATTGCTCTGACTTTGATCATGTTTGAGAGATTTTGTAACAAAAACTATTTTAAAAAATCAGCATCATATAGTGCGCAAAGATCTTCTCCCATTCTTGTGTGTTGCTTTTCTACTGTGTTGATTGTTTCCCTTGCTGTACAGAAGCTTCTTAGTTTGATGAGGTCCCGTTTGTTTATTTTGGTCTTGATTGCTTTTGCTTTTGGTGTCCTTTTTAGAAAGTCAGGACCTACCCCTAAATCTTGCAGGGTATTTCCAACATTTTCTTCCAAAAGTTTGAAGGTTTCTGGATGTAGGTTTAGGTCTGTTATCCATTTAGATTTGATCTTAGTGTATGGTGAGAGATGTGGGTCTATCTTTTTGTTTCTGCAGGCTATCAACCAGTTGTCCCAACAGCATTTATTGAAAAGACCTTCCCATTTGCCTGGATTGTCATTTGTCTTTTTGTCAAAGATTATTTGGCTGTATCTGTGTGGGTTCCCTTCTGTTGTTTCTATTCTGCTCCATTGATCCTCTTCTCTATCTTTGTGCCAGTACCAATATCTCATCTTTTATAAGGACAATCTAGTAATTTCTGTTAAAATTTGGTGAATTAAAACACATAAGTACACATGAACGTTTTGCTCTCAGGGAAGCACTGACCAGGGAGTTAAAACCATGAAATCCTGGGTGAGGAACAGGAATAATAAATGCTATCCTTGGTGATAAAAAGTTCAGAAATCACAGCCAATTTACATAATGTTTATTGGACTTCTTGGTGAAAAAAAAATTTCCCTTCCACTTCCCCATTCCCCTGTCTCCCACTATTTCTCCTACAATATTACAATAGTGCAGTCCTTCAGCAACAGTCATAAAGTCATCATTCTGCTATTTAAGTGTAGCATGACATTGTAAGTATACACAATGGCAGAAAGTTTATCTTTTATTTGGGAGTAGAGATAGATACTGCAGTGTATCTTCACTTCTCTGTATGCTAGTCTCCCCTGTATTGTTCTTCAGATGCATATATTTTTGTACATGTCTACCTATATCTCTATTGGACTTGCATAAAGTTGTCTTATATCAGAAAGAACATGTGATATTTATCGTTTGGGGATTGATTTATTTCACTGAGCATAATGGTTTCCACTTGGGAGCATTTTGTTGCAAATATTAGAATTTCATTCTTTTTAATGGTTGAGTAGAATTGATAGAGTAGATGTACCGCAGTTTCTTTATCCATTTCTCTTTTGATAGACATTTGGGTTGTTTCCATGTCTTCACTACTGTACAATGTTCTGCTGTAAATAAATAATTACAAATCCCTTTCTCATATGCAGATTTCATTTCATTTGGCTATATTTCCAGGAGTGGGATTGCTGGACCATATGGCAGATCAATTTTCAGTTGTCTTAGTACTCTCCATACTGACTTCCGTAGTGGCTTTCTACGTCATTTAAAAAAAGTTTTCATGGCTTTCTCATTTAAATCTTAGTAAAATATAACTTAAAGATAGTTCAATTTAGATAATTATGAAAGAAATCCAAAGATGTCAAATACCACAAACTGAGTCAATTATCTTTTAAAATACTTGAACTTAATAAATCATTTGATACAGTGACAAAATACCAATAGCATTGTCTTTATCTAATAGCAACTGTGAGCTCCACTCCAAACATTTCCATCTTTCCCTGGATATCCTATCAGCAAGATGATTAGCTAAGCCAAATGCTTCATGAACTACAGTTCTTTATTTTCTTCCCCCAAGCAGCTATTTGTGCTTTATTCTTATGTTTAGAAACATATTAATATTTATCTTCAATATTCTGAGAAATTAGTGCCAACCTCATTCTGTTGATTTTCTAGAAATCAGTTCAAACTGTAATTGAATTCATAACCTTACAGATGGGACTTTCTTCTACCTTTTATTCCCATGAGTTTCTTGCTTAATAGGGAGTTTGAGGCAGGAATTTAACAGCATTACTTTGTGGAGGGGTTATCATCTCTTAGGCAAAACATCCCTGCCCTTGGTGACCTTGTTTTTGTCAAGGCCTAGACTTCATTAATGAATTCACATGAAATTCTACCACACATAATGTACTGTTAGGGTCCTCCAAGTAAAGGGAGAGGGATGGAGACTACAGGTCATTTGAGGACTGGGGCTCATTCTCACATCCATACTGGAAACTTTCCACTTTATTTTTGTATACAATCTGTCCTGAGTTGAGAATTGCAGACTTTTTCTTCCTTATTTCAACATTTCAGAGCTTATTTGAAAACATCATATATCCAACTCATTGTTTGACCATCCAGGGTGGAATTTTTCTTTTATGCTTATTAGGATAAAGCCAGCTATTGCTTTGATGTAGGGAGGTATGGCTTAACTATTGTATGTACTTGTCTCTTGTTAACTTTAGTAAGAATCACTTTTCCTTTGCATCTCTTAATACACCCAGCATTGCAGAGATCATAGGATATACAATCTACATTTTACGCCCTTTCTTCTTTTTAATTCAGTGACAGATTGTTCTGCTATGCTACATTGTTGTATAAGCTTATTTTAAAATATATTTCTTTTTATCTTTGCTGAGAATTTTGGATTTTTAAAAAAGATTTATTTTATTTTTATTGGAAAGTCAGATAAACAGAGAGGAAGAGAGACAGAGAGGTAGATTTTCTGTCCATTGATTCACTCCCCAAGCGGCTACAATGGCCAGAGCTGCACTGATCTGAAGCAGGAGCCCAGAGCTTCTTCCAGGTCTCTCATGGAGGAGCAGGATCCCAAGGTTTTGGACCGTCCTGGACTGCCTTCCCAGGCCGCAAGCAAGGAGCTGGATGGGAAGTGGGGGCCACCAGGATTAGAACAGTCACCCATATCGGATCCCAACATGTGCAAGGTGAGCACTTTAGGCGCTAGGCTATCTCACCTATTTCTTTTTGACTGCACCCATGGCTGCTTTGCTGGCAAAATTCTTGTTGTTTATTTCTAACTCCTTTTTATGTCAATCTAAGTCATTGTGCCCCTTTTCTTCAGAGTCTCTAAAATGATGGTTTATACCTAATAACTGACAACCATAGGTTCCGCACACAAAATTACTAGTTTCTTTTTTAGCAACAAAAACATCAATCTCACATAGCTTAACTTAACAGATAGTTTTAATGCTTTTTCTCACATATGACATCTGATGATATGAAATTAAATCCTGGAAGAATGAGTTTATAATATGTCATTTAGCCTTAGCATTTAGAATGGGGTTACTCTGGGCATTAAGCTTACTTGGCAATGTTTTTCAAATAATATCTGATGTACAGTTACATAATATGTTAATACAAAAGTCAGGTCCATCATGTGGAAACATACCAATATCAGTTGATTGTCTTCTTTCTTACATGTATCTCATATTACAACACAAGCTAGAAATGGCCTGGTTGAAGATGAATATGGGGAGGAATGCATGCTCACTTTTGCAATCAAACCTGTCTCATATGCATAAAATTCAAATTAACAGAATAAGATTGTAAGAAACAGAAGATCGGAAAATAAAGATACTTAACAAGAAATGTTAAGGTAATCTGCAAATATTTGCTGTGTGATTGAAAATGATTCCTTTTATAGGAGACTTCAAATTATCAGCTTCTGTGAGATTTCCAATCCACACACTAAGGTCAGACTAGATATGCATGACTCTTTCAAATTTTATGTTCTATAAAATATATTTTATAAGAATTTTCAGGTCATTCCTCTGATAACACTTGAAAGTAAAACTAGAGTTCAATAAAATTACACAATGGGGGTCCAGCATGATAGCCTGGTGACTGAAGTCCTTAACTTGCAAGCACTGGCATCCCGTGTGGCACCTGCTCTAATCCTGGCAGCCCCACTTCCCATCCAGCTTCCTGCTTGTGGCCTGGGGAAGCAGTCAAGATGGCCCAGTGCCTTGGGACCCTGTACCCACATGGGATACTTGGAAGAGGCTCCTGGCTCCTAGCTTTGGATAGGTTCAGCTCTGGCCATTGTGGTTGCATGGGGAGTGAATCATCGGATGGAAGATCTTCCCCTCTGTCTCTCCTCTTGTCTATATATATGACTCTCCAACAAAAATGAATAAATCTTTTTAAATAATCACATAATGCCTGTCTCCCATGAAGGGGTTTACATTAATTTTGAATCCTTGGATTGCTTGTTCTGAATTGTTAAGGTTTTATTATATTCTACTGGGAGAGATTCCATTGTGATATACAACAAACCAGTTTCCTATTTTAATTGGCTTCCTGCCATTTTAGTTTAAGGTGTTTTTTTTTTTCAAGATTTTATTCATTTTAATTACAGTCAGATATACACAGAGGAGGAGAGTCAGAGAGGAAGATCTTCCATGCGATGATTCACTCCCCAAGTGAGCCGCAACGGGCCGATGCGCGCCGATCCGATGCCGGGAACCAGGAACTTCTTCCAGGTCTCCCACACAGGTGCAGGGTCCCAATGCATTGGGCCATCCTCGACTGCTTTCCCAGGCCACAAGCAGGGAGCTGGATGGGAAGTGGAGCTGCCGGGATTAGAACCAGCGCCCATATGGGATCCCGGGGCTTTCAAGGCGAGGACTTTAGCCGCTAGGCCACGCCGCCGGGCCCAGTTTAAGGTGTTTTGAGAGGGATTTTTTTTTTTTACATTTCAGAGATCTAGATGTCCAGACAATTAAAAGTGAAGGTAGATTATGAGAGCATTCAAGAACTCTTGAGTGTGTGTTGTGTGTTCATTGTTTGATTTTCTTTTGTTATTTTTATTTATTTTTTAAATTTCATTTATGACATGGTTTCATAGTCTCTGGGGTTCCCCCAACCCCTCCCCAAACTCTTCTCCCATATTGAATTCCTCCATATTATTACGGTAGTACAGATCATAACCAGTCATGATTTCTTCATTGTGGGCATGGACCATTTGGGGAGTCCCGCATCTTAGTCCAGACAAATTCAACAGATTCATTGGGAGACCATCTTTGGTCTGAAAGTCGAGCTGGCAGGATATCATCCCCACCAGTGAGATACCACTACACAACTTTGATAACAAGAAGAAACATGGAAATTAACATCATGAAGTTAATTAACATGATATTGAGTGACCAATATGTTAGAAAATGCAAATTTTTAACCACATCCTGTAACTACTTCCTTGACATCTTAATTTTAGTATATACACAACCAGCTGCTATAAACCTAAAAATGATTATAAGCTGCTATTCAAATGTCTCGTGTCTATTTTCATTTTTTATATTTAGCAGCTTGTAGAATTCAAAAGTGGGTTTTTCTGAACTTCGCGAATTTTAGGATAGTCCAAATAGGCTTATAACTCTACCAAGCCATTTTTTTTTAAATGATTGAGGAGCAGAACAATTTTTAGGAGGTGTGTGCAGAGAAATCTTCAATACCTTACTGAAGAGTAACTGATCTTTGTGTCCTACCTAGTAAGGTATATGGGAATCTAAACTGACTTTTTCCTGTCTGTTCTAAGCTTTCCTTATTGCTCTCTGTCTGTCTATCTGATCTAATTTGGGGGACTCCAGAGCAATCCTGATGCTTATTGCAAGAGAGGGTAGCGAGCCAAAGTTGGAACTAAGTAAGGACCAGAGAAAACTCTCCCGAGTCCTGAAGGAAGTTTACTGTTCTGTTTCTGAGGACTGTTCAGGGCTCCTGGCTGTTGTTCCAATGACATTAGATACAGTGAGGAAGGATCTGGGCTTATTCCATCCTGTGTGGGAGATTCGTTAGGGAATGGTTGACTTCAGAGTTCTTGGCCTATGAAGGCACTCCAATTCCCTGTGATCTCTTTGACAGCTGGAATATAGTCCTTGGTGCCCATACTGATAGTCTTTGGTAAGGTATCAGGAGTCTCGAGTTGGGATACAAGCTTCCTTCTGTCCTCCTGTTCCACTTTGAAGTCCCCTCCTGCTCTGTGCATATGACCTCCAGTTAAGAGGCTGTCAGGATTGCTCTTGGATCCCACTGTATGTCTTTATAGTTTTTGCTGATGTCTAATGCAGATTCGAGTCTGCTGTCTGTAAATTATCCGTTATGCTCTTGATAGATTATACTTAACATCTTTCTCACTCACTCAAAGAAGGTGGAAGATTTCTCTGCTCTCCCGACCCATTATTTGTTGATAAAGTGGATATATTCCACTCTAATGGCACCTTCAGTTTGTCCTAGTTATACGTATATAAGACCTGTATATCTGTATCTCTTATTCAATTATAAATGTTTGGGAGAAAAGAATGCATATTACTCAATTTTGTGCCTTCTGAAACATGTAGTGCAACACCTTGCACATAGTAGGAATTCAATTAATATTAGTTGAGTTTTCTGAAATTATAACCTCATGAGATATAAAACCCAGAAGGGAATCTCTTAAGGATGGCACAAGCATTGTGCCTCTGAAAAATCTGAAGCACAGAAGATGTGAGATATTGATTCATTGGTACAGGGTTAAGACATTATTGACACAAAAAAATTGTCACTCTGTTAGAGCCACTGGAATCTTACCATTTGTGCTGGCTATTAGCAATGACAGAGACCCAAGAGCGTTTTCCCTGTCCCTTGACGGTCCACACTGCAACGAGTCCTTATTTGCAAGGGCAAGAAAGCACTTGATTCATGATGTAGCATTAACCTGCTTTCCTGTTGTTGGAGTCTCCTTTTCTTTCCCCCAATAAACACTCTGGATTGTGTTGCATCTTCATGTGCCTCCAAGGAAATAACACTTCTGTAGAGATGAATGGCCTCTGTAAATGCACTTTGAGGATCAGCATAGGATGTTATAACAGATGAAACCTAACAGTTCCTTGAGTGTTGGGATAACCTCTCTGGACCCCAGTGCATTTCATGCCACATCCACGTGTCACAAGCTCTACCAGCCAGGAAGGTCAAAGAGGAAGAAACTCTAAAGCTAGTTCCCTATGGTTTTAAAATTACATTAGTTGCTGCTTCCCACCGTAAAATATTTGAGAACTAAAATATTTTCAGATGTGAGTTCTTATACTAACTTTCCCTCGGAATAGTAGTGTAAGTTTATTATAGGGAGACAAAAATACAGAAAAAATAAAATGAAAATTAATTGTAATTCTATCAAAATGACTATTTTGTATACATGTGTATATAGTTATACCTTTGGTATACATGTGAATATGGAGTTATATAATAAGTTTATTACACTTATTTTTGACATAATTATTAAATCTTTTTCACAATACATATAATTATAAAGTTTTGCAAATGGCTATTTTTTCTTTAAGATTTATTTACTTTTATTTGAAAGGCAGGTTTATGGAGAGGAGAGACACAGGCAGAAAGATGTTCCATTTGCTTGTTCAGTTACCAAATGGTCAAAATGGCTGGAGCTGAGATGAACCAAAACCAGGAGCCAGGAGCTTCCTCCTGTTCTCCAACGTAGGTACACAGCCCTGAAATTCAGGTTATCCTACACTTCCTTCCCAAGCCATAAGTGGAGAGCTAGATTGAAAGTATAGCAGTCTGGTCATGATCCAGGGCCATATACGATATAAGCACATACAGGTGGAGGATTAGCCTGATGAGCCACTGCAATGTAAGTGGATATGTAGATAGTACACTATATTCCAAAAAATTGATGTCATCAGATAATGGGCATCTGAGTTGTTTACATATTTCAAGTATTGTGAATTGATCTGCAGTAAGTATGGAGCAACAAATAACTCATATGCTGATTTGATCTCACTTGGGTAAATTTTCAAGAATGGGATGGGTGAGTCATATATGGTAACTCTATTTTCTGTTTCTGAAAAATCTCCACAATGTCTTCCATAATGGTTGTGCTAGTTTACCTTTCCACCGATAGTGGATGAAGTTACCTTTTCTTCCACAAACTCACCAGCATTTATTGCTTTTATTTATTTATTTATTTGGATTATAGCCATTCTAACTGAAGTGAAATTAAACTTCATTTTTTTCTATAATTAACTGATGGCTAGTCATTCTGAGTATTTTGTCATGTACATGTTGGCCATTTGTATTCCATTCTTCGAAATGCCTGTTCGTGTCCTTTGCTCATTTCCTAATTGGAATGTTTGTTTTGTTGCTGAGTTTCTTGGGCTCTTAATAGATCCTGGATATCAATCCTTTATCTGTTGCATAGTTTGCAAATATTTTCTTCCATTACTTTTAGGTTGCCTTTTAACTTTGATGAGTGCTTCCTTTGCTGTGCAGAAGTTTCTCAGCTTGATGTAATTCTATTAGTTAATTCTTGCTTTTATTGCCTGGATTTCTGTGTGTCTCTACCAACAAGCCTTTACCTATCTCTATTTCTTGAATAGTTCCCTCTAGTAATTTGATGATATCACATCACAGATTTTTAAATTTCTCTTTAAGCTTTTCAGCAGTATTCTCATTTTTATAATCTAATATTGAAGTATTTTATTTCTTTTAGGGGGTAATGTTGTCTTCCTTGGTCGTATTTCTTGTATTTCTATGATTTTTTGTGTATTTGAAGAAATTCTTGGTGATATCCTCTGAAGTCTTTGTTCTTGGGAATGTGCCCCCAAGTATAGTGGGAGATATCCAGAAATGGGGGCTGGGTGTAGCCAAGGACTTTGGCCAGCATTTGTGGGTAGGACAAGTCCAGGATAACACCTAAAAAAAGTGTCATAACTCTCTTCTGTGGTCAGCAGATACAGAGGAACTCAGAAAATTTTAAAGTAAGCAAGCAAACAACAACAAAAAAATCCCAAACAGTCTAAATTAGAAAAAGGCAAAAGCAAATAATCAAAACATAAGGTGAAAAATGATCAGTATCAGTAGCCATTAGGAAAACGCAAGTCAAAATCATAACATGGTATCATTTCACATCAGTTAGAAGGACTATTTTTAAACTGCAAATAATAAGAGATGCTGGCAAGAAAGTGGAGAAAATCGAACCGTTATCATATACTGTTTGTGGAAGTGCAAATTATTGAGCCTGTATAGTATTGTATGGAGATTTCTAAAAAACACAATATAACAATAGATCTACAATAAATATAATAAATATATAGCTATAGTTCCACATTTGCATATACATCCAAGGGAAATAAAATTAGAATATCAAGGAGATGTCTGTACCTCCACATTCATTGCAACACTGTTTATAATAGCTGAAATATTATATCAATCTAGATCTTCATTGTTAAATGAATGCATAGAGAAAACATGGCATATACACATAAAGGAATACTTCTTGCCTATAAAAGGAAATGCATTCTGTCATTTGCAGCAAAGTGGATGGAACTAAAGATCATGTGAGGAGTAAAACGAGCCAGACCCAGAAGGGGGAAATTCTACATTCTCTCTCATAGGTGGAACCTTACAAAAAAAAAAAAAAAAAAAAAAGAAGAAACAAAAGATTGAACTTAGAGTATTGATAACTGGAGATTTCTAAAATGAGGGGAGGAAGAATAAGGAAAGTTAGATAATAGGCACCAAATATAATTCTTGGAAAGTAACAAGTTGCAATGTTTTGAAATGCAGTTTACAATAACATGTTGCACTAAGAACTGTAAAAGAAAAGCTGATAGGCCCCCAACTTCAAGGTAAGAGTATACAAATTCTGTTTATCTGAGTTGTTTTACGTTGTTTATATGTGTTGAAAGTTGCCCTCTGCCCCTTAAAAACACAAATATTTCACACAAAAATTTTAAATGAAATGATAAAATACTTAAAAATTAGAAGAGAATGTTACATGTGATTTGTAATTTTACCACCATATCTCAAAAGCCAAAGAAAAGTATAAGCTAAGAAAATCCAAAGGACTCTCCCTTGTATTCATCTGTGTATGTGCACTGAAAGCACGAACAAGCAAGTTGAGGAAAACTGGAAGAAAAAAATTCAGGTTTAGGGGCAGTCTCTCCTGGAAGTTATCCGTCTGTATCTGCCACTCTTTTAGGATTTCAGCATACCCCAAGTCAGAGGAAAAAGACAGAGGGGAGAAAAGTGCAGTCAGGTGACTGTCACACTGGTCACTCTTCAAGTTTTAGGTTCTGTTCCCTGTCTGCTACTGTTTACTTTCCTCATATGGTGTCTTTTTATTTTTGCAGAAAGGCTGCATTATTTGATGCAAAAATCATTAGAGTACTCCTGCTTCCGTTGGAAACAATGTTTTGGTCACCTCCTGAATATCTGGTTCCATTCATATTTCCACTGATGTTAAACTCCCTTCCTACTTTGCTGTATGTCTCTTCTGTATCCTTTCTGGGGCTGTAACAGTCTGAATATGTTTGAAATTCACTTAACTCCTGCCTTTTGCTATCTCCTCCTCTCGTTTCCAGTGCCAGTGCTGTGCTGTATGAACCTTCCTCACAAGCCTCTCAAGGGGCTTGAAACATCACTCATTATGTCCAAGCAGCCAGGTCACCTGGCCTAATCTTCTCAGGCAGCCAGAAATCCACCTAGCTGTTGTTAAACACCAGCCTCCACCCCCCACCCTCCGCCTTTAAGTCCAATGAAAGAAGCTGTGTGCAGAGAGAACCCCCTGACTCCTTTGATCTTTGTCTCCCCCACTTAATTCTCACAATGTCTCAGGCCTAACTTCTCCCTCCTTCCTCCTGGCACAAACCTCTCACATGTATGAAGTTAGCAACTCAACCTTGCTATGTTTAAAGAGTAAACAAAGAAACTTAGGAAATCTTTCTTATCAACACCGTAGTTAAGAACCAAGAAGTGAAGACAAAGGACCATGCTCAGTATTTGTGCAAGGGCGCAGCGTACTCAAGATTTCATACTCAGGCAAGTTGACATTCAAGCACAAAGGAAACAGATATATTCAAATATGCAATAACTTTAGGAAAATGACACCTAGTTGCCAATCATGGGGAGACTGTTTCACTGTGAAACACAACTAATCAAAGATCAACAAGTAAATAAAGATAACAAGCACAAGAATAGAGAAACTGGGGTAAATTTTTCATAGTTAACATTCAGTTAACACCAGTTATCATAATTTTAATGAAACCATTTAAAGTAAGGCATAGAGACAGTTGCGATTATGTCTATAAAACAGAATGAATGCTATATATCTTCCAAATTATTAAGGTGTTTGGAATAAAAATTGAGTTAGTATGTCAACTACAAAAATGAAAATGGGGAGGTTATGAAGCAAGGGTGCTTACAGGTAATGACCCGACAGAAATGACCATAAAAGAACTTGCCCAAACTACATGAAGCAAAATCTACTAAAACCCTAATCTATAAAGCACATTTATCACTTTGTCTGCCAAGCAGCTGTCTGCTCATCCTCTGACTGGCATTAGTCTGGCTATAAATCACTGTGCCCAAGCATCAATATTTCAAAATGCCTTATGAAATGCTCTTTGTCTTTGTTTTTAGAAATTATCCCTTGCCACAACCTCTTTAATATACATCCATGGAACTATATACCTATCGCTTACTATGGCATGTTTAATTGTACTGCATTTAATAGTTTTATTGACAATAGGGTACTAGACTTTCTACCGTTGCCTATACCTGCAGTTGCATAATACACTTAAACAGCAGAATGTTGGACTTGTGATTGTTGCTGAAGGGCTAGACTATTGCAATAATATGTGTACAGGCACTGTGGGACAGGGCGTAGAGGAAGGAAGTGGAGGTAGGAAAGGGAAACCTGTAAAACTGCATCATGGAAAAGAATATAAACTTAAATATATATATGTATTTAAAAATTACACTGCATTGCTATTCCCAAATAAGTTCTTTGCATCATTCTTTGTAGAATCTAAGTTTTTTAGCTTGACAAGATCACCACAAACAAAACTGGAAAATAAAAGAGATAATTTAATAATCTATTATAAATAAAAACTTGTCATTTCATGTTTTACAAATCAACCAGGGCAATCTAGAATCAATATATGTACCTAACTCCAACTTCTTTTTTTAATGCCAAATTTACTTTTGAAAGAAAGATTTATTTTATTTTTGTTGGAAAGTGAGATATACAGAAAGGAGGAGAGACAGAGAGGAAGATCTTCTGTCCAATGATTCACTCCCCAAGCAACCACAATGGCTGGAGCTGAGCCGAACTAAAGTCAGGAGCCCTAATCCTTCTCTGGGTCTCCCACACAAGTACAGGGTCCCAAGGCTTTGAGCGGTCTTCATCTGCTTTCCCAGGCCACAAGGAGGGAGCTGAATGGGAAGCAGGGCTGCCAGTATTAGAGCAGGTTCCCACATGAAATCCTGGCGTGAGCAAGGCAAGGACTTTAGCTGCTAGGCTACCCTGCTGGGCCCCTGACAAATTTACTTTAAAACATTGTAGGAATGTTTATGACTATATCTTGTGATAATTAAATACCTATTTTAAGATAAGTACATTTTAAAGTTATTTTATTTCTTTTTCTTATGCAAAATAACAACTTGCTAAAATTATGTGTAATATATATCTCATTTTATGTGATTGTTTTGATCAATTCACTCCCTATTTACAATCTAACTCTACAAATCTGTTAATTTGATGCTGAGAATAGTTATTTATGATCACACCATTTGGATTTTGGTTGAAGTCCCAGCTGTTCCAGTACTGGTTCCCTGTTCTCATGCCTGGGAAAGCAAGAGAGGATGGCCCAAGTACTTGGGTCCTTGCACCCACATGGGAGACCTAGATGAAAATTTTGGTTTCTGGCTTTGGACTCTTCCAGCCCTGGTCAATGTGGCCATGTGAGGAGTGAAGCACTGAATGGAAGACTTCGGAAATTTCTCAGAAACTTGAAAATAGATCTACTTTGTAATTCCTGGGAAATTACTCAAATAAAATGATATCAGCATATAAAACAAAGTAGATAAAGAAAATGTGTAAGTTTTTATATATATATAATATATATATATATGTCACTATGGAATACAGCCATAAAAAGAATGAAATCGTGCCTTTTGCAACAAAATGGGTACAACTAGAAATCATTATGCTTAGTGAAACAAACCAGTCACAAAAAGACAAATATCATATCATGTTTTCCATTGTCTATGATAACTAACATACAGTGTACAAAATGCAATTTGTATTAATAAGAAGGGCATCTTGAGATTTGATTTTTGTTTACAGCCTGTGTTGATACTCTTGACTGAGAGTAAGTTTTTTTCTGCTTGTTATTTCATGAACTCTACCGAACAGAGTTTTAAGCCTGTGATTGCAAGGTGAACTGCATGCAAAATTGTGAAAAGGGAAGGAGGAAGGTGAGTGGGGGACACAGCTGGGATAAAGGATAGGGTGGAAAGTATCACTATGCTCCTAGATCTGTATTGGTCACTTTATATAAATGAAAACAAAATGAAAATGAATCACTAAACTCAACACCTGCTTCTGACCATGTGATTTTGGATATACTTAAAACTTGTACTGCTTGAATTGTTTTCTGTAATTGGCACAGATCCTTTTAATCTAAAATGAAGTAATTCCTCTTTTCCAGAATTTTGGTAAATGAAAGTGAGTTGGATGAAGTCTCATGAATGAATTTTCTAATTTCTATTTGGGGAGCAGCAATCTGCTCGGTGGTTGCTTGAGTGTCATAGTGGGAAGCTTTTCCACACAAACGCAAAACACAGTCTTGTTTGGTAGCTCTCATCACTGCTGCTGGTTTTACTACAGTCCGGTGGATTTCCTTCTATCTGAGGACATTTAAAATGCCACAACTTCTTTGAAGCAATGTTGGAAGAAGCTGTGAGTACTTAGCCTGCTGTTTTTAAGACAGTAGCTCCTGCCAGTACCTAGAATCACATTAGGAGCTCCATCAGTGCTTGCTCATTGAGCTGAAATAACAGAGGTTTTCACTTATTGAAAAACTGACACATAAGACAGATTTTGCATTTTTGTTTCACATCAGGTATCAGTATGGAGGCCACAGGTGGAAGTTGCTGAAAGGTAGACTTGTCTTAATATAAAAATTTAGCCACTCAAAAATCAAATGGGTGGGTTCAGAGGTGAAATATTCTTCAGTTCTACGTTTCCAAGAAAATCAGGAAAATAAGAGGTGGTGTAGATATTTAGAGAACCTATTATTAAGGAAATCTACTTTGAGAGCTCGGGATTCCAAAAACATAAAAATGCCAAGTGAGAGTGTTGGCACGAAGGCTTTTGGAATGCTGGTTTTGCTTTGATCATGTTCAAGTCTTAGTTTCCCACTGAAAAAATGAGGCTGATCAAGTTAATTACTATTGCTTTTCCCATTCTAAGATTTTTTTGTAGTTCTATTATCCACTGTATGTGATGATTTTTATATTATCAAGTTTCAATTCAATTCAGCAAACAGCCACTGACTGCCAATTGTGCCCCAGGCTCTGTGCTAGGTGCTGAGATGTGGCTTCACTCAATCTTGTTTGCTTTTGGCTTTGAAGGAGACCATAATTTATTAATGGGGAGCTATCCTAAACCTGGCTCTAAAACTACCTGCAGAAAACAGAAATCAGCACATTCTAAAATGCCCAGTTTGTACAACCTAGGGCTTGAAACATTCTGTTTATGCTGATTGACATCACGAAATAGTTTCTAAGTTGGCTCAGCATGTGGTTTTTTTTTTTTTCCCTGAAGAAGTTTCTTCAACAGTAAAGACTTAACGTTACAGAGTCTCTCCAACTGCATGACCACATGGAATTGAAGAAGTATTCCATTAATCTAAATAATTATGCAAAGTCATTCTAAAATAATCCTAAACCTCAAGGAAGAAATGACAAGGTATGTTTTTAAAAATTTGATGAGGAATGACCTAGTGACAGATTTCAGCTTCCTAATGATATGAATAAAGCATGGTGGTCCCTTCTTTTAAAAACTCACCCAATGGTGATCATATGCAAAACACAGAAAATTCCAGAAGCACCCTTTCCAATGCATTTATTTTCCATAGTCCAGTTACTCTCTAAAGTTTCAACTAACTACCCCACATTAAGATGTGAAATTTTATATTTACTCAAATTAACTTTGACGAGTCAAGTTTGGATTTTCTATTACCAGTTTTCTCCACCACACCATCTCTGTTGATATTCACATTGAGAACTGTTTATTGAATGCAGACATGGGGTGGAAAGTCAACAAACCCAGTAGGTGCAGGTGTGGAGGTGATGAGATCTGATAGAGCCCACAGTCCCAAAGGAAAATAAACAGAAGCCATTGATTTAAATGAACTTAAATGTTGTCTGTAACCCTGAGGTCATTATCCTTCCTCCCTCTCTTCCTTTATTGTCAATGAATACACATTTAGGTGTCACACAAACATTTGGACTTAAGGCTGGAATTGGGGGTAATTCTTCCGAGATTTAATAGATCTTGCTCATCACACAAAGTTTAAAATAAAGAATAACAAGGATAACAGGTCATTAAACACTATCAATAAACAACACTCGTTAAAGCTTGCCACGTTTAATGGAACATTAACCCATGGAGCTGCTTTGTGTTAATACTAATTTTTAAAAAGACGTAATTAGGAAAGCATTGTTATTAAATGAATCTAAACAAGCTTGATTATTGCATGTCAGGTTACTTGAAGAGAATCACAGATATCTTAATATAAATTGACTTCAGTTGAAATAGAATTTGTTTTAATTTTAAAAAGTACCCTTCAGCACAATAATTGCAAATTTTGTCAAATTCATATTTGCTGGATTTGCTGTGACATCTTTAATTTAACAGTCCTTGATCTGTACTGTTAAAAAGTTAATTAACCCTTTATTAAAAATATTGTACCCTCCAGTTTTAGATTGTACCAGAAAGTAGTTTCTGATTTGGCTGTTTTTATTTCCATTAATATTACTGCTCATATCTCCTCGATTGAAGCCATGGGACTCTGCAGAACGGAGATAAACTTTGTAAACTTTTCTCTGTGACACCTGCACTCTTGCCATATACAGAGAGGAACACACGAGTTTGTAAGACTAGGCTGTAGTGCAAGACTTGCTGCACTTGCTTAACCATGGCTTTCTTTGTAGATAGAGACTCAGCAAAGATGAAACAGCAAAGATATGGCAAAACTATTGTAATACCCCAAACTAACATTACACAAGTGTTTCTTGGTCTTCTTTCTCCTCCCTTAACACCGAACTCAGCAATATCAGTTGTTTAATTTTTTTCTTTTATTTATTTTTTATTTTTTAATTTTCCAATTTTTATTGAAATGTACCAAGATCACATGAGCAACATAAATGTATGAGTAGGAAAAAAATCACATGTACATTAATTTTAAAAAGTGAAGTTTAATCTTGGAAGATATCAGTTCTCTTCTCCCTTCACCTCCAGCAGTTCCATTGCAGTTAAGCTTCTGCTAGGGGGAGATATGGAGAGATTGCGCAAAAGGCACAAAGTCACAGCTATAGTTATAGGGAAGGAATGTGTTCCGGTGTCCTATTGGACTGCAAAGTGATAACAAGTAACAATGTCACATTCATGGGCCAGTATTTGACATGGCCGTTAAGGCACAACTTGGGACACCCAAGACACTAGGTGTGTGTAGCTTAAATCCCAGCTCTGCTTCTGATTCTAGCTTCCTGGTCATGCACACCCTGGGAGGCAGTTTAAGTACTCATATATATATATTTTTAAATTTATTTATTTATTTTTTAAAGATTTATTTATTTTTATTATAAAGTCAGATATACAGAGAGGAGGAGAGACAGAGAGGAAGATCTTCCATCCAATGATTCACTCCCCAAGTGAGCACAACGGCTAGTGCTGCACCGATCCGAAGCCGGGAACCAGGAACCTCTTCTGGGTCTCCCACGCGGGGGCAGGGTCCCAAAGCTTTGAGCCGTCCTTGACTGCTTTCCCAGGCCACAAGCAGGGAGCTGGATGGGAAGTGGAGCTGCCGGGATTAGAACCGGCACCCATATGGGATCCCGGGGCATTCAATGTGAGGACTTTAGCCGCTAGGCCACGCCGCCAGGCCCTTTAAAATTTATTTTTATTTCAAAGGTAGATTTTCAGAGAAAGAAGAGATGGAGTGGGAAACATTTTCCATCTGTTGGTTCACTGTCCAAAGGTTGCAACAGCTGGAGCTGAGCTGATCCAAAGCCAGGAGCCAGGAGCCTCTCCCGGGTCTTCCGCGTGAGTGCAGGGGCCTGAGAACTTGGGCCACCCTCCACTGCTGTGCCAGACTACAAGTAAGCGACTGGATGAGAAGTGGAGCAGCCAGAACATGATCTGGTATCCATAAGCGATTCTGGGTGATTGAAGGTGGAGGATTAGCCTTTGAGCCATAGAGCCACGTTTTTGCATTCTTGCCACTCACTCAGGAGACACAGATTGAGTCCTGGGTTCCCGTCTTTGACCTGTCCTCACCCTTGGTTTTGTGCAGCCATTTGGAAGTGTGCTAGTAGATGCAAGATCCATCTGTGTCTGCCTCTCTGCTTTTATAAAGAAAATGAAAATAAATTAAAAACCTTTTAAAAAAATATCACATTCTTAAGCAAATACTGTCCTTTAATTTCTTTCAAAGTAACATATGCCCCTTTCTGAAGTCTTTTTAAGGAAAGTTAGGACAGAGTTGGAGAACATAGCATACGAAGTTTCTAAAAATCCAATTTTCAATTTCTTCTTCCCAAAGTGTGTATGCCTCACGAGGAAGATCTCTCTCCACCCTGTTCCTTGCTCCTCCACTGCACCTTCCCGGGGGTTTGCCCTTCTGAGTACTTGAAATCTCGAAAACTGACCAGTGACCTACATTATGGACATCCCTCTTTACTGCACTGCGGTTCACTAAAAAAAAAATCCTTTGGATTTATTCCATTTTAGAAACTATAGAGAAGAGAAATGAAAACATTAACAGAATTCCTTGGGGGAGGGGAGATAAATTGGAATCCTTTAATTTTTCCCTTATTCTTTGCTTACCTAGGGAAAACAAAACTATCCCTTTTACCACTGCCTCCTAGCTCCTCTCTTTCCAGATGGTTGTGTGCAAAGGATAGTTGTATTTCAGGAGCAGGTAGGGACAAAAATCTTTAGAGAAGTAAGTTAGACCTAGTCCTGGGACTTGGAGGTGGAACTAATGCATGCCATCTTCATGGGGTGGGGAGAGGTGTGGATCAAGGCCGGGAGTGTTTTAGAGGCGGTTGGAAGCCTGCCTGGAACTCTCAACACTGTAAACCTCACTGAGGGACATAGTTACCCCATATAGTTCAGAAAATTGAGGACAGGGCATTCCTTCCAGACATTACCTCTTCTGTCAGAAAATTATGTTAGTGTGCAGATTCTGTTATAAAAACACACTTCACTGCTATTTGCTTAAGAAAAACCTAATAAATATTTATATCTCTGATGTCAACAATGTTTATGGTGCCTTTAGGGTGATTAGATAGCCACACAGTGCTACTATATTTAAAGCTCAGCCCTGGAGACGATAATCTTGCCGCACACCTGGTTGATATGATTGGGAGTGGAACTAGCATTTATAAGGACATTATGTACACATAAAACAACCCAGAAAAAGGTAGCTGTCAAGGAAAGATGATCAGGAACATTCTCTAATTTCCTATGAAATACATAGGGATCAACCATAAAACATGTGGAAGGGACCTAGGATATGAATTTCCTAAGAAGTAAGGCAGAAAAGTTTCCCCAGATAGCAAAAAGGAGCGATTACCTGCCATCCCACTCTACACAGGGTCCAGAGAATGTATCCCACCGGGAAAAGACCACACAGCCGGCTGTCACTGCTCTGCTATCCAACCTCAGGGCTGCAATAGTCTCCAACAAAGTGGGTTGGTATGGTGGTCAAAGAGAGCAAGCCCGTAAAGCTAGACTTCTGAGGGTTCATAACTGATGAACTTCCTATCCACAGATAGGCGCCTCTGTTTCCCTAGCTCTAAAATGAGGATGTTAAAAGCACTCCAAAGCACTGGCATAAGACGTAGATGATGTTTTCAGGGAATATATAAAACCTTTGGAACCTTGCTTGGTATGCAGTACCTCTGACTCCTGTTTCTATCACTGGTGATTCCAAATATATCTATAGCCACTGGGAAAATGGGTATCCCAGAAAAGATGAAGTGTAAAGCAAGGAGTATTGGTGGGTGAGAGGAAGAAAAAGAGATTAAGAGGAAGTACTGCTTCCAGGAGGATTAAATTGCTGACAGATTTATTCCTGGTAGAACAGTCTTAGTTTTTACTCTCTCATTTTATGCTCATGAGAGAGAGGGAGTTAGCATGATCACTGGTCTTGTAAGAACACTGATGCCATCATGGGAGCTACATATCCATGATCTTAGCTAAACCTAGTTACTTCCCAAAGGCCCTGTCTGCAAATGCCATCTTATTGGCAGTTAAGGCTTTAGGACAGTAATTTTGAGGAACAAAGATTTCATCTGTAACAATCAGTGTATAGTCTTTTAGCAAAGATGACACCTGGTGTTAGAATCAACTAAGAGTTGGAACAGTGATGGCTTAATGAAATCTTTACTAAGTGACAGATACTGTGGTAAATCCTTCATGAGGATTAGCTTACTTAACTGTTTTATGATTTGGATAGTACCTTGGGTGTCTGCCCAAAGTCATATGTTAATAGATCAAGGTTAATTGTTCATGGATTATGGGTGTATTTTTAATCCAATTTTGATGTCTGAAGGTTAGACCTTCGGGAAATGATTATGTTGGATTAAGTTGCTGGGGGTGAAGCAATAATTCAACCTTTGTGGCTTTATAAGGTGAGACTCCTTAGACACATATGCAATGAGCATAGTGTGTCATGTTGCTGTTCCTCTGCACGTGCTCTGACATCATTATCCCCTAGTTTCACCCAGACAATAGGACCCTCAAAACTGAGCCAACATCAACATTCTTCCTTCATAAATACTGGTCTCAGTACAATTGTCACAACTTTTGAAGTTGGCACTATGATTTGCCCAATTGTCAAATGGTTGTGTATTTTAAAGCATTAATTAGAAATAAAATTATAATATTAGCTTATTTTGTGCAAAAAAATGAAATCCATGTGTTAGAGGGAGGTCTTCAAAACGTTTATGGGCAATGTATGTAACAAAGAATATGCATTGAGACCACATTTTTTTTGCATTATAGTAACTTATCTATCAACCTATTTTTACACAAATTTTGAAGTATCCTTGTATATAAGTAGAGAAGTTGGTTGAAAAGTTATCTAAAAGTGATAAAGACATATAGCTGCCTATTAGTCAAATCTATAAATTTCTTCATTGTTTTGCTACAAAAGTTTAATATAAGTTGGAGTTGATATTCTCATTGCTACATAATTTTTATAAAATTCTACGTTTTGGTACCTTACTTGACTTTTTATTTCTAACTATGCTGAATCACTACCTAAATTTTCCCAGTCTCTGTCTTATTTTTGCGTTGGCCGGATTCTTCCCCGCTTTGATTTCTTCTGAAGCCTGAAGTGTAATTATTTGGGCTGTGAGCCAAAGAAAATATGTGAAACTTCTTCCCTTTCCTTCTTTAAACATTTCTGGAAACCAGTGAAGTTTAGTTTAAAACTTTCCTAATTATGTTAAAATTCTTGTATTTTGCTTCCATAGACTCGTTATGAAAGGGGAATTGATAATTGACAATCTAAATCAAACTTTTTGTCACGTATTTTATTCTTGCATAGATGAGGATAAAATGGAAGAGAAATTTATTGTGCAGATGTCTTTATGTTATTTATTAATACATTTTTCCATTCAATGGGATTTGCTTCCAATTCCAAAAGATTAATCTCCAAGCATATTTAAAAGCCAATTTTCCATCTTTGACCCAGCTGCTTCCGTACAGAAACTCCTACTCAAATGTGAATTTTGTATTAAATGAAGTTGGCATTGTTTGGGTCCCTACACTTGAGATTCTACTCCATCCTTTCTTTGTTGCATTCAGTAAGTAAATAATTTTGTTACTTCTTCATTTTTTATTATTTTTTATTTTTTATTCATTAATTACATTGTATTATGTGACACAGTTTCATAGGTACTTGGATTCTCCCCACCCCTCCCCAAACCCTCCCACCATGGTGGATTCCTCCACCTTGTTGCATAACCATAATTCAAGTTCAGTTGAGATTCCCCCATTGCAAGCATATACCAAACATAGAGTCCAGCATCTTATTGTCCAGTCAAGTTCAATGGCTTCTTAGGTATACCCTCTCTGGTCTGAAGGCAGAGCCAGCAGAGTATCATCCCAGTCAATTGAAAGCTCCAACATACCATCAGCAAAAATTTACATCATTGTGGAATTAATTGACATAGTAATAAGTAACCAATATGTTAAAAATAAATGCTAGTTCTTAACCACCTTCTGTGACCACCTCACTTACATTTCAATTTTAGTTTATACACAACATATAACATACATAACATAACATGTTATACATAACATCATATCATCTTAAATTAAGGCAAACATGTGGTATTTAACCTTTTGGGATTGACTCATTTTCCTTAGCATTATGGTTTCCAGTTTGGCCCATTTGGCCACAAAGAACTGCATTTTGTTTTTTTTAATAGCTGAGTAGTGTTCCTAAAAAGGACACCAAAGGCAATATTAATCAAGACCAGAATAAACAAATGGGATCTCATCAAACTAAGAAGCTTCTGTACAGCTAGAGAAACAATCAACAAATTAAACAAGCAACCCACAGAATGGGAGAAGATCTTCGCGCACTACGGAGGTGATAGAGGGCTAATCTCCAGAATATACAAAGAGCTACAAAACAACCAAAATGTCAAAACAAACGAGCCACTCAAGAAATGGGCATGGGAAATGGGCAGACACTTCACGAAGGAACAAACCCAAATGGCAAACAAACATATGAAAAAGTGCTCAAGCTCCCTGGCAATAAGGGAAATCCAAATTAAAAACATCAATGAGGTACCACCTGACGTCAGTAAGACTGGCCCACATGAATAAAAGCACCAATGACACTTGTTGGCGAGGTTGCGGGGAAAAGGGAACCCTACTCCACTGCTGGTGGGGCTGCAGGCTGGTACAGCCTCTATGGAAATCAGTATGGAGAACATTCAAACTCAAAGTCAATATACCGTATGATCCAGCAATAGCACTCCTAGGAATATATCCAGAACACTTGTTTTATGAGAAACCAACATGCACTCCTATGTTCATAGCAGCACAATCAGTAATTGCAAAAACATGGAAGCAGCCAAATTGCCCATCAGCAGAGGATTGGATAAGAAAGCTGTGGTTCATCTACTTCTTCATTTTTTTCCCCATTGGTTTTGCATTTTGCATCATTATGGCTGTTGTTAGAACCCAGGCTTTAATCACAGCATCTCTCCCTCACTCTACCCTCACTGCCGAACCCATCATCTGAGCAAGGACCCTTACTTGTAATGTTGCCCTTTGCTTCAATTTACTGTTCATTCAGTTGCAGCCTTGGTTGCCTTAAAACATCAGGAGTAGGCATCCCATGATGCAATCTAGCTGTGGCAGGGCAGTGTATTGCTTATATGTACATATATTAAATACCTGAATTCACGGTATAAAATTTATGTGTAGGGGTTTGCATTAACTCCCTGAAATTGTGAGTGGGCTAGGCTCTTGGCCAATGTGTAAGTTTCATACCTATACTGAAGTAGGAGAATGACCGCAGCATTTTAAGAGGGTCCTTCATGCTCACAGTCAGCCAGAGCATGTAGGAACAGGGGTGGGGCCAGGATTTGCTCTCCACAGGCCTTTCCTCTGATCTGAAGAAAATTTTTATCTGTTTGAGAGGCAGATGGAGACAGAAGGAGAGTGAGATTCCCCCGCCCCATCTGCTGGTTTACTCTCAGTTGCCTGGAATGATTCCAGACTGGCCACGGTTGTTGTCAAGAACCTAGTCCAGGTCTCCCACAGGGTTGCAGAAACTTGACTGTTTGACCCTTCACATTGGCCGCTCAGAGTCTGCACTGGCAGGAAATTAGAGTTAGGAGCCAGAGCTAGGCACTGAACCCAATGTGGGGTGAGGGTATTAAGTCACATGCCCACCCCGCTAATGCCTTTTGTGCTCTGTCTCATTTCTTCCCAGATTTCCCTTCCTCTAATACACCCTGTTTTTTTTCTTTCTTTGCTCTTCAGTTTCTCTACTATCCTAATTTTTTCCTTCTTCCAGTTCCCATTTATCCTTCTTTATTTCCTCTCCCGAACAGCCACAGAAACTCACTGTCCAGCTCCAGAATGTAAGCATCTGTGAATGTGACCCACTGGGGATGAGCAGAACATAATCTCAAGAGCCTGTCACCAGAAGCCTTTTACATCGACACATAGGAGACAATGTAAATAAATGAAGAATTGGACAATTTAGGGGAATGAACAGGTTTCTCCTTCCTGCAGTACACTACTCTTCATTTACTGAAGAGTAAATGTTACTGAATATCCAAATGTGGTAAATCATCATTTTAGGAGCTGGAATGCAATAGAAAACAAAACAAATGAAAGATCTGAGATATGACAGCGAATGAACAAATAGATTTTAAACACTAGAGCACTTAAGATTATAACAAGTGTCAGAAAAATTAGATGTGGGAGAGGGCTGCGGAGACAATGTGTATGCCTGGGTGACGAGAGGTTGTAATTTAGATGGAATGTAGCAGGCCTCATTAAGAAAATAGCATATGAGTCTCATTGGAGGGAGATGGAATAAGTGATATGGGTGCCTGGAAATGAGCACCCAAGTAAAGAGGAGAAGTACTGAGGCCCTGGCAAGAGCGGTGTTGGCATCATGTCAGTGATGTCATTGTCCCTATGATAAAATCACCACAAAGAGTATCTGACCAGTTCATTATAAAAATATTACTCCATGGGGTGGTTAGATTCTTGCCAGTGACTTTTCATGCATTTTGGCTTTGCTACTGTTTTCCTTGGGCCATCCCTGTTTTGCGAAATGCTTCAGTGGTAAATAAAGTTTAGAACCACATGGCCAAGGGATGCTATCCAACCAAGTGCCTCAAAATGCTTCACTGCAAAGATAGATTAATATCAGCCTGACTCATGTGGCCCATTACTCAAATGACCAATATTTATCAGACTGCTGCTCTGTGCCAGGAAAAATACAATGTGGTGAACAAAACGAGACAAAAATGTGCTTTGCTGTGGGGCCAGACAATAAGATAATAAGAAGAGATTGCTAATAACAACATGCAGAAAATTAACAGGGCTTTGTTGATAACAGAATGGGAGTCACCCACTAAAGGGATTAGGGGAAGTTGGCCAAGAAGGCCTCCCAAGGGAGTGACATTGAAGCTGCCTCCTCAAAGGTGAGAAGGCTCCAACCCTATAAAGAGGAGAAAGTAGAACATTGTGGGCCCAAGTTCCTTGGCAAGACCAAGCTGGGGCTGCCTTCTGAGGGGAAAGACTGATGAGATGAGATTATAAAGGGGCCAGAGGTTGGGGCGCACATTACTTATCGGTCATGGAAAGAGTCTTGGGTTTTATCCTCCTCCACTGGGAGAAAATAACAAGGTCCATGTGATTCTCTGGATAGTATGTGATGATAGACTTGAAGGGACACTCCAGTTGCAATAAGGCATATGGGGTTACCCAGGCTGATTGTGAGCAATGCTTGCAGTGTCTACTCACTTCAGCTACATTTTGGAAGAATCTGTTTCCAGTTGAGAATAGTGAACCAGAGAAAAGGGGGAGGAATCAAAGATGATCCCCCAATTTTCCAGATCTCAGGATGAATGGCAGTGTGTCAGTTGCTAAAATGGCAAAACATGGGGGGAGGGAACACAGAATTGGTTGGTTTGGAGGGGGGTGGTCCTCACTGTGTTTGCCCAAGCAGGTACCGGCTACAAATTATGATCTTTATTTAGAGCTGTTGAGTAATGGTTCACTTATAGAAGGGACTGTCTCTGCTGGGAACTGAGTCCACAAAGCTGCTACATACACTTGACCCCAGCACTTGTCCCACAGCTAGCATAAAGAGAACAGAAGAGAGTCCTGGTCCAGGTGAGAAAATGCATAGGGTAGGCAGAGAAGAGTGATTTGTGTCCTGCTTTGGAGGCAAAATAATGCATTTCTTTCTTTTTTTAAGATCGTTTTCACTATTTCCTATGGTACATTTTGTAGGTATAAGGATTCCTCTTTGCCCTTCTTTTTCTGCCTCTCCTTTTTTACCTCATGCCATTTTCCTCCATAATAATACAATAATCTAGTTCTTTAGTAAGAGTCACAAGTCTAACATTCTGCTATTTAAGTACACCATGGAATTGTGGGTATTGACAAAGACAGAAAATCTAGTATCATATTACCAAGGTATATTAAAATAGTGCATTTCTATGTCCAAGGATCTCACAGTCAATATCAGAGCACTCTTAGGCCTTCGTAAGTGGAGCAGTGGATACATCTCTTCTATGGAAAACCAAGAAGCAGACCTCCAAACATTCCTGGCAACAGAACTCATTTGTCCAAGGCCAGAGAATCTACAATAGGACATGACAGTCTACAGTATTAAATGTAACATTCTTTTCATTGCTTCCCATACCATGCACCCTGCTAAATAGTTCTGCTTTGTGAATAGTTAGAAAATATGTCCTTGGGCCCCAGTCCCACCCTTCCTGGCTCCTCCCCCCAGCTCAAGCCACATGGCGAGCAGTAGGGGAGGCCCAGACTCGCTACACAGACCCCCGGGACTCACCCAGAAAAGGGGTAGCCATCGAGGTTCCGGCAAATCTGGGAGCAGCTCCCCACGTGTACGTGGTAGCTACTGTGTGTTCCCAGGCTTGAGGCGAGGCCATCCCAAGGCCCCCCGGCAGGCAGCAAGGTAGCTGCCTGCCGGAAGTTCAAGTCCTTGGGCCCCAGTCCCACCCTTCCTGGCTCCTCCCCCCAGCTCAAGCCACATGGCGAGCAGTAGGGGAGGCCCAGACTCGCTACACAGACCCCCGGGGACTCACCCAGAAAAGGGGTAGCCATTGAGGTTCCGGCAAATCTGGGAGCAGCTCCCCACGTTTACGTGGTAGCTACTGTGTGTTCCCAGGCTTGAGGCGAGGCCATGAGCCAATCACAAAAGGTTAAATACCACATGTTTGCCTTAATTTAAGATGATATGATGTTATGTATAACATGTTATGTTTTGAATGTTATATGTTGTGTATAAACTAAATTGAAGTATAGGTGAGGTGGTCACAGAAGGTGGCTGGGAACTTGTATTTACTTTCAACATGTTGGTTACTCATTACTATGTCAGTTAATTCCATAATGATGTAAATTTTTGCTGATGGTATGATGGAGCTTTCAATTGACTGGGATAATACTCTGCTAGCTCTGTCTTCAGACCAGAGAGGGTATACCTAAGAAGACGTTGAACTTGACTGGACAATAAGATGCTGGACTCTATGTTTGGTGTATGCTTGCAATGGGGGAATCTCAACTGAACTTGAGCTGTGGTTATGCAACAAGGTGGAGGAATCCACCATGGTGGGAGGGTTTGGGCAGGGGTGGGAGAACCCAAGTATCTATGTAACTGTGTCACATAATACAATGTAATTAGTGAAGTTAAATAATAAAAAAAAAAGAAAAAGAAAATATGAACAGTGAATACCAAGTCTAAATATGTATAGGCAGATAGCCACGTTGAAACAAGCATATAATCCTCTGTGCAGCATAGTTTTCATTGGATGGAGTGACTCAGTGTTTATTATCCACCTTTGGCATTGCTAGGACATAAAGAAAAACATGGTAGGGAAAAAAATCTTAAATTAATTGACTGTTTTAATGAGTATAGCTTTTGAAAGGAGGGAAAGATGCTTACTATTTATAAAGTACCAAATAAATTTCAATAAGTTGGTTGGTAAAATGCATGAATATCTATGTCAAATGTACATTGAGTATAAGGCTACATTTATGTTAAAATGAGACGTATGGTTTCTGCTTGGTTTTGGGGATGCTAAGATTAAGCTTGTTACATTCTCTTTCACATATTTTTTGAGACCAAAGGCCATTAAGTAGTTTGACATAAACCTCTTGCTTTCCTATCATCAGGAAATGCTAAATTAAGTCTGATAATGAAGGAGTCATAATTAAGTCGCAAAAGTTTTTTGCTTTCATAAAATCAGAGCGTTTTTGAAAATATTATGTTAAGAGTAGTGTTTCGGAGTTTGCCTCACACATTGACGTTCTGAAAATGCCCTCAGGTACAGCATGGGAACTTTTCAAGCTTCAGGTGATTGAGCTCTAAACCCACTGGGAAGAGCACCAGGGAGCACTCACTTCCAGAGTGGGAGGGAGGTGTCCTGTCTAGTTGGACCAGGCACGAACCTGCCGAATGGCAGTACCTCAGGGAATGGGGTCAGAGATAAGGAAATATTCAGAAAAGTTATAGGTTGTCCATAGTTCTATTAGTTATATGTAACTGTATGTAATTTTTCTTTAACATTTTAAATATAATTTCTAAATCACTGCCGTATTCATGTAGTTCAAAAGAATAAAAGGATTGATAGTTACCATCCAGTATATGTTCTGGCTTGCTTTCCTGCTGGAGCCAACAACAACAACCAGCAAACAAACAAAAAAAAACCCATACAATATTAACCAGAAAAACCCTGGGAAAAAATAGTGTGGCCTCAGGTGCAAGGTCAGTGTTAGTGCTGGGAGTAGTGGGTACAAATTGTGGCCATCTCCTGGAAGTCAACCTTCTCCCTCTTCTAACCACTTTCCTTGAAGGGGACTGATCCTGGGCCTTGAGAGCACATCTCAGAGCACAACATGAGAGGATGCAGCGGATGTCAGGGGGAACCTGTCTAATTCCCTTGGGAATAGCTGTAAAAAAATGAAAACAGTAGGTTTAAGTTATTCAATTAGCATCAATGGGGCCGGCACAGTGATTTAGCAGGCATCCCTTATTGGTGCCAATTGGAGTCCCAGTGGTTCCACTTTTGATACAGCTTCTTATTAATGGCCTGAATAGGAGACCAAGTCCTTAGGCTCCTGCACTCACATGGGAGACCCTAAAGAAGCTCCTGGCTGCTGGTTTCGGATCAGCTCATCTCTGGTCATTATAGCCTTTTGGGGAGTGAACCAGCAGATGGAAGATCTCTTTCTCTCTCTCTGTTTTCTTCTCTCTCTTTAAATCTGTCTCTCAGATAAAAATAAATAAATCTTTTAAGAAATTACCATCAAATAATTAAAGGCCCAATTTAGTATTTTTGGAAATAGTCTTATCTCAGATGGTTTGTACCACAAGTTTGTTAACTTTGATTATTTCCCAGTGGCAAATGGGTTTGTGAAGTGCCAGCCAAATGAGCTTCATGGAGAAAGCCAGACAGCAGCCTAGGTAGACTGGCAATGTTTCTTTGGTCAGGAAGGCACGGCCAGGACAGCGACAGAATGAGGACGTCCTCTACTCTGAGCTGGCAGATTCTGTATCAACAGACTCCAGTCCCACTCTGAGTGGCTGCCAAGGATATTTAAGGTACAAAAACAGCTGTGTTTATACAACTGTCACAAAGAGATCTACATGGGTACCTCAAAAAATCCTTTAAAAGATGGATATATTTTGGTACCAAAATTATAAAAATTAATGCATGGATTTCCATAATACACAGTTTTACAAAAATTTTTAAAGCATTTCATCTGGAAAAACAAAACCAAAACATTCCAAACTATATAAAATTGTGATTGCTAGACTCCTCATATTAAATTATACAGAGAAGTTCTGAAATGTCTATTTCTTAACTGATCTATGCCTCCCACAAAGACTATTATGGCTATGTAAAATCTATGTTCTTTAGCATAGAGAAAATTAGCAGAACACTATTTACATAGCACAATAATTCACCTTAAAAGCACAGAAAATTATCAATAGCATTAAACACTGAAATTTGGGAAAGGCATTCTTCAATAAAAATAAGCAAATTATTGATAAATAGATGTGTATTCAAGAATAAAAAGTGAGATAAAGGAAGTTTCTTCTACTCGTGCTTCTGATGGGGCTGTTTCTGCTGCTTCAAAGGGTTTATCTCATTTCTCTCCTGCTTTTGTTTCTAGAAACCATTTCCTTGTCAAGTGTGTGATACCAACTGTGCTAAAAAGCAGTCCCATGCTGAAGCTTGCAGTGTGAAGAAAGATGGTTCCATTGCAGTGTCACATTGATGTGTGTGACCTAGTGCTACAATTCAAGTGACATCGTGGAAGGCAGCACCAAACACTGGGGTTTCTAGACTGACTTGCTTTGCGAAAATCTGACAGTCTAAGCCTGTCATTATACAATGCCTTTGAAGACATCAAAATGGAGATCTTTAATCCCAAGAGACTTTTCTGATAAAATGGTTAATCAATTGCCCAACTGATTCTGACCTTGAGGTTACATATGAGTACACATTATCAATGAAAGATTAAGTAGGTGATCCCCATTGGCCTGGCATTGTAGCCTAGCTACCCTGCTTGTGGCCTGGGAAAGCAGTCGAGGATGGCCCAATGCTTTGAGTCCCTGCATCCATGTAGGAGACCCAGAAGAGGCTCCTGGCTCCTGGCTTCAGATCAGCTCAGCTCCGGCTGTTGCAGTCACCTGGGAAGTGAATCATCAGACAAAAGATCTTCCTCTCTGTGCCCTCCTCTCTGTATATCTGACTTTTCAATAAAAAAATAAATATATAAATAGGTGAGGTCTTAAAAGCTTAGAGGAAAGCTGACTAAGTTGAGGCCTTACAGAGGATACAGATTTCTAGCAGAATCAGAAAGGGACTAATTGAGTCCAATAAACTATTTGATAATGCACTTAACTTAAATACAAGGGTCTGTGACTAAAGAAAGGAAAGAAAATGGAGGCCAACATGGATGCTAACAAAGGAGATTGAATTGCTGTATGAAGATTCCCAAGAAGAGGGATCCAACTTTGTAATAACATTAATGACTTCTGACTGGTTAAGTACTCTCCAGTGATTGCTTAGAGCCAGCAATCCATTTGACTTGAGGCAGTGATGTTTTCCTTTATCTTTAAGAGTGCAATAGAGGCTTTGAAGTAAAAAGGTCAAATTCACCCACTTTTGCCCAGACTCTATATAACAAAATTGGGGTTGAGTTTCCAGAGAACATGAAGAAGTCATTTCAGCCAAGATTTTACCTCCCAGAAGTCCTTTTAAAAGATTCTCGGAAACATTCCGATTTTTCACATTACCTCCTTGACCCTTTGAGCAGGGGTCAGGGTTGAATCAGAAGGTTCAGTGTCTGATAAGATGCATCGCTTAAGTCTAAGCCTGTTGAAGGTTAAACCAGCTGGTTTCTATCTCTTCTCTAATCATTAGGCCAGCCTTGAAAATGTTATCATAGCATTTTATTAAAGTCACTACTATGCTGCATGATGAATGGAAAAAAATGGAAATGAATCATACAAATTGAGACTGTTCGAGAAAGGCTCTGTACCTAAATAAACTCATGACGTTTGATAAGAAGCTTGTCTCTTACAAATAACAGATAAACTTTCTTTCATTATAAAATAAATGTATAAAATTCCCAGTTTTTGGGGGTATTGATTGTTAGAAAGTTTAGTACTCAAATTTACCATTTCATGACAGTATTATCAACCATATCATCTCAACTTCCTAAACAATCTCTCTTTTGTATCTGATTTCCCATTTTCTAAATTTTGAGTTAGATATTATTTAAGACAACTTTGTTTAAGCATTATATTGTTGTTCGGCCTACTTGAAGGTATCTTAAACAAAAACAAGATAAAAAAATGACTGTGACACCCAAATATCAAATATCTTATTAAAGACAGTGAAATACAAGTCACCCTAGTAGACCATTGAATTTACTTTCTAAGTGGTCTCTCATGCTGGGTAGACAATAAACTTTGGTACTTGGAAAATACCTTTGCTGCCACATAAGCCTCAAGTATGTAAGAACATAATGAAAACTGATGCTTGTATAAGGTGAAAGCTGTTATAGTAGGCCTCTAAATTGTGTGTGATGGAAATTTCAACTCAAATTGGCTTCAGGTAAAAAGAAAATGTAGCAGTCATATAATGGAAAAATACTAGAGTGTACTTAATAGCAGCTGCCTCTCATGTTAAGTTGTCATCAGGACTGTCACTCTTTATATTTATGTCATGACTCTATGTCTTTTGGCAATACCTCCTTTTTTAATGGTACTGCGTGTCTGCCACCAATTGTTACATAATCAGCTACCAACCCAACAGAAAGGGATATTCTTGATTTTTCAAATCTGATTTTCTTTGGTTTATTTTAAAAACAGAGAGATACAGAGAGAGAAACACAGAAAGATTTTCCATCTGCTCATTCATTCCCCAAATAGCCACAAATAGCTGGGTCAGGGCCAGGAGCATGGAACTCCATGCAACACTCCCACATGGGTGAAGGCCTTCAAGGACTTGGGCCATTTCCTGCTACTTTTTCAGGCACATGAGCAGGGATTTGGATCAGAAGTAGAGCAGCCAGGACTTGAACTGGCACACCAATATGGAATGCCATCTCCTTAGTTGGAAGCTTTACTTGTGGTTCCTTGATGGTGGCCCTAGAATCTTTTGTTTTCAATAGGGTAATACAAGTACCATTGAGTTTCTTTGGTTCCATTGACCGATCTGTTCTTCCAGAAACCACTGCCTGGATCCAGAGATATACAACTCTTTCATGGAACCTTATCTGAATCACATGCCCACCCACAGGCCCAGCTTCAGGAGCACCACCTACATCAAGAATGACATGTGTATTATTGAGGGTAAATAATTGAGTTGTAACCAGAAGAAGACAAAAATCATAGACATCCACCACAATATTTCACCCAGCCAGACTTTTTTTTAGCCCTTGTTTTCATAAAAAATTGAAATGCAGCTTAAAGGTCAGTATTAATTAGTGAAGCAATTAGGAAAGGAAATCCTGGTCTTTATTATTCATATGAAATGAGCAAAATCCTTGAGGCATATAGTAATGAAGCTGTTTGATGACGTTAATAAGTGACATTGATCAATTATGGTTTCTGATGTCATTGTTGCATCAGTGTATTATCTCATCAAGCACTTATTTGCATGTTATTCTACAATCTAACTAAAACATTTATTTCATATATCTTTTAAATAATTTCCAGGTTATGTCTAGAACACCCAATATTTCTGCACTTTCTAGCCATGGTGGTGGTTTGGGGGCTAAGGGAAGGAATTAATAATTACATGACTGAACTCATTTGATTCCTCATCTTGATTAAGAAAATCTCCCTCTAATGTCATTTGCTGAAATAAAAGTTAAAAAAGAAATAGACACAAATATTTATGTTAAAAAATCATTTAGTTAGACTACTTGTATGTGTTTGAAATTCTTTAAACATGATAAAGTTCTAAAATGTTCTAACTTGAATTAATGGTTTTATCAGGGTAGGATATATCTTGAGCATTTATGATAAAAGAAAAAAATAAGATCAAAGACAGCAATTAGGCCACAGAGCATTAGGACAACTCTTTGCTTATAGACAAGGGAAGTCATTAGCTCTTAATCCTTGCAGTTAGCCAACATTTTTCAATGCTTCTGTGCTGAAAACACCTCAAAGGACTTATAATTTATATAGACAATCTATGGGTAAAAAAATAATAACATAATCAAAATCATTTAATCATTCACATGGCCTTGTGCACAAAACAAACCTGGCTTTCCAATTCTGCTTCATCTTATCTGAGTATGATTTTAGGCAAGTTGCTTGATCATTGCAAGTTTTAGTTTTCTTACAAAACAGAGACAAGAATACTGACTTTGTGTATGAAGTTAATGACCTTATCTAAAGAGGCAGTTGAGACTTTAACATAAAAATTCTGGAACTTGTGGTTGTGTTCTCCAGCAGTTTCTGTGACCCTACAGCTTGATCCCCTCCTCAGACCCAACAATGTGTCTCCTATCTCTTGAGAGGACCAACCATTGAGCACTTGCAGATGCATCCTTCACGGGGAATTCTCAGACAAAAACAGCAGAAAAGACGTTCAACACTCGCCAAAACATGGGAGTGTATCTCTTTGCACTTCTGTCTCTAATTTTACTTCCAGATTGACAAGCACAGCGGTTGCAGCCAGTCTGTATTTGGGGGCCAAGGACTCAGACTCCTCAGGAGTGCAAGCCAGGAACACCCCAGCAGCCTCCGGGCAAGACTTGCCCAAAGTGAGGAGCAGTGGGTGGGTACCAGTTCCAGCTTTGATGCGCATGGCTAGAGGGCTAGAGTTCAGTCTTTGAACGTGCAGCTTCTTGGGAGCTAAGGCTAATCATAATTACAGAGATGCTATGCACAGGTGGAATACACTTCATGCATGAAGAAAGTAGATCTGAGCAGTGTCAGAGGTGGACTCTTGCTCATACCCTGGCACTCCACAAACAGCCTTCTTCAAGGCCAACAAGCCATCCCCAGCTGCTGTGAATATTGGCTGCTGATAATTGCCAGCTGTGCCCCTCACCAGGCATTGACCTTGGTAGCCAAAAGCCACCCCTCCAAGAGTATGCACCTTTGCAGTGTGTAGCTCACAGCCAGAGACCCGCTGGTGTGAGGATGCAGGGACTGGATCATTTACCTCTGAGGGAATCATTTACCTCTCAGGGTGCCACGCTGTGGGGTCTCTCCACCAAGCTGGAGAGGAGCAGTCAACAGCATCAGAGCAGCCAATTAAAGCAGCAAGCCACATGTGGGAAGGCATGCCTTAAATCATTTACTGCCATGGTGGAAGCAGGAGGCTTAGAAGCCTCCTGTTTTTTGGGCAGGACTCTTGGATGCTGTGGCTTGAGAGACACTTCCATGGACCTCACTGATATTGCTGAATTTCCTCTTGTTTTGCTGCCTTGGGAATTTGGAAATGCACAAATTCCTGTGCCAGGATGCTGTAAAAAGGTGGGGGTGGGGGTGGGGTGGGGCACATTCTACGGTACTGGGGTTTAGGACTTTGATTTGAGAAATTTGAATGATCACAACTCAACCCTTTATATACTCTCTTCTCTGACTTCCATGAAGCTTTGTACTATTAATCAGAGCAGGAGGCATGAAGGCCACTGCTTCTAACTCTGACATATTCTGATACCTGGAAAACAAAAGAATTGGCTTTGAGCATGCATTTAGCCTAGACATTGTGACTATTGTTAAGATACCTGAGTCCCATTTTGAAATACTGGGTTTGACACCTGCTTCTGATTTCCTATTAATGCCGACCCCAGAAGGCAGTGGTGATGACTCAAGCACCTATATTGAGTAGATTGAGTTCCCAGCTCCTAAATTTGGCTGGGGCCAGGCACTAGAGGCATTTGGAGAGCAAACTGGTAGCAGAAAATTTCTCCTTCTCTGCCTCTCAAATAAATAAGAAAATGCATTGTGTTATAAAGAAAAGAAAAAAGGAAAAAAGGAATCAATCTACTGTCCCACATGTCCTTAAGACCAACCAAAAACTACACCTCTATTTTCTATTTTCTTTTTTCAGGCTGGATGAGGGGTTCCCAGTTTGTAGCATAGCTGGTTAAGCAGCCACCCACAATACCAGTGTTCATGATGCGAGCATCCCATATGAACTGCCATTCAAAGCCCTGGCTTCTCTACTTCCAATCTAGCCCTGCTGATGTGCTTGAGCAAGCAACAGAAAATGACCTGAGTGGGCACCTGCTACCTATGTGAGAGATCAATATGGAGTTCCAGGCTCTTGGCTTCAACCTGTCCAGCCTTGGCCATTGAAGCCACTTGAGGAGTGAAGTATTACATGGAAAATTCTCTCTTAGTTTTGTCCCTCTTTGTCATGCTGCCTTTCAAATAAGGAATCTTTGGAAATACAGGGTTGTTGAGAACCACTATCAGACATGTTCTTCCTGCACAGGCCCCTGACTTCATGTGCCTGTAACTGTGCTCAGATATTATCTTTTCTCTATGTATAAAGAAAAAGTATAATAATGTGCCTTTATCCCTTGCCAGTTTCTTCAAGGGTTTCTCTGCTCAACCAGATTAAACAATAGATAAAAAGATAGATTAAAACGTGCACTAAAAAACAGGCGCTTTGATTATATATTGAGAAAAAATGCTTGCATAGCAAATCTGTAAACAAAACTTGGTTAAATATCTGAATTTATTTAACTAAATTAGCCAACTAAACTTACATAACCAATTAGTTCATTAATAAGAACTTTAACCAAAAATCCAGTTAATTCATACAAACAGTAAATGATAATAAATATATATTTAAAGGACAGTAAGTAATGCAATGAACAAGAGGATTTTCTCATTGTATAGTCAAAACAATAACATCAAAATAATAATAACCCTAGCCCTTCTATCTGACACAATGTTTCCGAGTAAGTCTTTTCAAATATTCGGTCCCTTGCCTTGTTGAGCCCAGAAGACAGCTTCCTTCTGGTATCCTTTATGCTCCATCTCAGAAGTCCCCGTCCATGCAGAAAGACATGTACTCCACTGCCTTCAGGGAGGTGATGCATGGGAGGTGCCCGTGTGCTCACCTGTTGTACTTACCCCACGACTGCGATGCTTGACTGTGTGGCTGGACACCAGGTACATCTACTTTGAGTTTGTGTCAGCCAGGCAGCTGAGGCAACCAGAGACATGTGAGGAAACTGGAGAGGAAGGGAAGCTTTTCTTCCCTCTACCCAAACATCTCAATAGCCCATGTGGTGTAGGATTATCTAGGAATGAGGCAAGATGAAATCAACTGGGCATTTCTGGTTTGAGTGTTGACATGAAGCCTGTCTTTGTATATTTACACACGAAACCCCTATTGTTTCTTGTAATTTTAACAGGGAAGTCTTCACTAGCATGTTTTATTCATCACAACACATTTAATTCATTGTGATCACAAGAAAAACCTAAAAGAAACAATCCAGTGGGAAAATTAGTAATTACCATGCTCACTAGTATACTATTTCAACTGTCCATTAAACATGAGAGGTTCAAATGAGGAAATCCTGAAAAAGTATGAATGAAATGGAGTAAAGAAAAGGGAAAGAAAAAAAACAGTCATACCTGGAGCTAATGAAAAGTTCCAGGATATAGTATGATGATCCAATGAAGGGTGTGTATGTAATGTATGCATATATGTACATCTAGGCACTCAGATAATGTAGATGCTGGGCATTTGACAGAACACACCATGAGGGATGCCTGCGACCCACAGCACAGTGCCTGGGACTCATCTGTTATGGATTCCAGCTTCCAGCTAATGAGCACCCAGGGGAGCCAGCAGTTGACGGCTCAAGTTGCTGGGTCCCTGCCACCTGTGAGGGAGGTCCAGCTTCAGTTCCCAGCTCCTGGCTTCAGCCTGGCCCAGCTTCAGCTGTTGCCAAGCATGTGGGGAATGAGCAAGCAGATGGAAGATCTCTGTCTAGTCTGTGTCAGTCTCTCTGCCTTCCAAATAAAAGTTAGAAATTGTTAAAGTGCTTAATTAGAATATCATTTAATAACATGAAAAGTAATTTATGATACTTTTATAAGTGAAGGAGTAGGTTACAAAATATCACATGTGATTTCTTCTGGGAAAATTTTTGTCTATTTATGTCTTCATTGCTCTCTAGGTTCTTTTTTCTTCCTTTTCCTTTTTTTTTTTTTTAAACTTTAATACTGAGGAATTTCAAAGCTGCCGTAAACGAAGAAAACAAATACAACAATTGTTTATCCACTAAGAAGACAATTAATCATTAGTATTTTTTATTCTTCCTTCTCTTTCACATGTTATCAACTTGCAATCTCTTTGGCCTCTTCATTTGGGATCTTGTGTTCCTTCTACTGAAGACAAACATTATTATGAGTGTGGAATGTACGCCTCTGCTATCCCCCTCCCCCAACATTTTACATTATATACATTAAAAAATCTCCTAAGCTATGTTTCATATTCATTTGAAATATATAGCAGTTTAGATTCCTCTTTTTCATTCAGTATTGTCTTTTTGGGGGAATGGGTCAGTGTTGATGCTTGCATTGATGTTCCTTCACCTGCTCTATATTATGCTATCACATAAAAATCATTTTAAAAATTGAATCCCTTTGTTAGATTTTGGCTTTTTAAAAACTGGATTACTATGAGGCAGTAAATGGTCACACAGGACTGGCATTTGGCACAGTGGTTAAGATGCTCATGTTCCATACTGGAGTGCCCTCATTTGATCCTAGCTTCACTTCCAATTCCAACTTCCTCCTACGGGACACTGTGAAGCAGGAAGCAGGTGAAACTTCCAGGAATGCATCTCTCAGGAGTGCCCATGAGAGATCTGGATTGAGTTCTAGGCTCCTGCATGTCTGGAGGCTAAACTAGTGGGTGGGGAGACTTCTGTTTCACTATATTTCACTGACTTTCAAATAAACAAACAAACAAAAAAAACTAACAATAACAGTCTGCTTATAGATGTATGTACAAATTTCTCTAGAGAAATGAGTAGAATTAATTGCTGAAAGAGGATATAGTTTTTGAAATTTTATGAGGTATCTTGAACACAAAGTTTTGTTTCACAGGGAGCTTTTGTGTAGAACAATGAAAAAAATCAAGATGAATTTCTTTCATTCTGTTGATTTTTAGAAGTGTGTTCCCATTGCAAATGGAACTATAAATTCTTGTTTTTATCACAGAATTCAACTCATTACAGAGATAAAATCTAAAATGTTACAGAGAAAATACCTACGTCCAATATATGCCTACCAGCAGATTAAAGTTTAAATTAAATTTTTGCATTACTAATTTGCCATATGACCTTCAGCTGTTTATTTTTGAAAAGAAGATATTACTTTGGGGAAGTAATTGAAGCTCTACTTTTGTCCCTCCTTAAATCTGTCTACTTCCTTTCTCCCAAGAAAATTGCTATCACAGTTATTTCTCATGAGTTTTTGAAATTGTAGTACATACATAAGCATTTGCCAGCACTGTATATCAATTTATTAACTTAAAATTTATTTATATGACAATGCTTTCCAAATGCTGCCTGTATTTCATTCATACTATTGATTTATTTATTGATAAATACAAATCTAGTATACTTATGTAAATTAAGCTTTAATATATCA
This sequence comes from Ochotona princeps, assembly GCF_030435755.1. Lineage (NCBI taxonomy): Eukaryota > Metazoa > Chordata > Mammalia > Lagomorpha > Ochotonidae > Ochotona > Ochotona princeps. The sequence continues at coordinate 56,901,443 of NC_080840.1, forward strand.
TTTTATAAATTATTCCCTTTTATTACTTCACTTGTTGATGGATATTAGATTATTCTGAAATTATAATTGTTACTTTACTGTAGAGAAATCCTTGTAAAAGTCTTCTGATGCCCATCAACAACAATCTCCGTACCATATACCAATAATTGGAATTTCTGTGTCATTGTATATGCACATTCTCCGCTTTAGTACACTTTGCCAAGCTGTGGATGCACCATATTGTATTTTGACCAAGAGTAGAGGAGTGCATTTTATAATACATCTACTGAAATTTGCTATCTTCTTCATAGGATTTTTATTTAAGTTTTTATAATTTATATTTTTCTGATAACTAATAATACATGGCTGCTCAATTCCACTAGTGATCAGGAAATTATGATCAAAGCCTCCCTGAAGTCTTTCCTGTGCCTATCCAGTAGAAAGTCATAATGTATTCATGAATATTTCCTCTGTCAGCTGAAACGTCTCCTTTTCTTTTTCTTTTCTTTTGAAAGATCAATTTTATTTTTTATTTCAAAGGTACGATTACAGAGACATGGAGAGACAAAGAGAAGGAGATATTCTGTCTACTGATTCACTTCACAAATGGCCACGATGGTCAGAACTCAGCCAATCCAAAGCTGGGAGCCAGGAGATTCTTCTGGGTCACCCACAAAGGTGGAAGGGTCCAAGGACTTGGGCCATCTTCCATTGCTTCCCCAAGTTATAAGCAGGGAGTGGTATAGGAAATGGAGCAGCTGGGACTTGAACTGGTGCCCATATGGGATGCAGGTACTGCAGTCAGATGCTTAGTTTACCCCACCCCCACCCCCCCAAATTCTCCTTTTCATTCTGCTTCTAGTAGCAGTAAGTACTGTGTCATGTATCCTATGGTAAGAGTCTTGTGGCATCTCCTATCCAAGTATGTTTCCACCATATCTGGTTACTCATCATTTTGATCCCTATTACCCGTATAGTACTCCTGAAATCTGATTGTGTTCTTTTTTTCTGCTTGATATTCAATTGTATACAAGATTTCAGTGGTACAAAAAGATTGAAATAAGTTGTAGGAATAGAAAGAAAAAATGGAAAAGGTATAGTGTTTGATAAGAGTGGAAGAAACATGTCAGTATGTTAACATTCCATCATTGGAACTACTTGATTATTGATGCATTATTTATCAATATAAATGTAATTGAAGAGTTTGCAATGCTGTCTGATATTGTGTGGACAGTGTCATTTTATAGATGACTTTAGAATTGAAAGAATTTCATTTGGAAGCTGCAGAGAAAATGGAACACCATTACAGTGACCAGATACCCCAGTGGGGGCCAGTTGTTGGTAATTGGTGGTCGAAGCTCCAATGGCAAACAGGTGGGAAGAGGAGTTCACCAGGAGATCAGGAGATGAATCCAGGTTTAGAACTGCCCACCCTGCTGATTTGTTTGATCTAACCTCAAGCAGAGTGGCAGACCCCAAGTGAGTGATGAAGGGACAGAGTGGATTTCACAGCCCAGATCCCCATCAGTGCCACATCAGGTGCCATTTTTTGTACTGAGGCAAAGGCTGTTGGATTGGAGGGACAATAGCGAGCTGTGCATGCGCTAAGCTGGGAGTGAAATCACTTCAGGCTCAGTGCATTGCACTGGTCCCATAGAGAAAACAGAACATATTTGACATCCTATCAGTTCCGCCCAGAATAGGTCTGGGTAGTCTTCACACCTAATGGCCAACAGGTTTCAGTAAGACCAGCCGCTATTAATTTAGGACAACTGGTGTCTATTTAGTCTCAGAAGCCTAGAAGCCTAGAAGCCTAGAAGTCTAGAAGCCTCAAACAAGAGTCCAGGACTGAACCTTCTTGGATGGAGTGGCACAAGTGACTACAAATGAAAAACCAGGCACTAAATGCAATCAGTAAAATTAACCTATAGACCTGTGGGTCTATAGAAACCTGCCTTAAGGAGAAGAATCTGCTAATCAGAATCAGAAGCATATTGACCAAGAGTAAAGGAAGAGATGGGGCACAATGAATATTACTGAAGATTCCACTGCAAAGGAGCAAAAGCCTTTGCTAACCTCAGAGTTAACTGAGGAATACAGTAAGTAGATGGGGGTAAAGAATTTATCTTGTTATAAAGTTTGTTACAAAGCTTCTTAGAAAAAATAAAAAGCACACACAGGAGTTAAAGAAATTTAAGGAATATGCCACACAGGAAATAATTGCAAAAAAAATCAGATGAAAGTTGATATATTAGAAATTAAGAACACAATGGAACAAATTAAAAATTCAGTGAAAAGCCTCAATAATGCAATGAGTTAGGCAGAAGAAAGAATCTCAAAATTGAAACACATTTCTTGCCACAATTGGGTCACAATCAAAAAGTTGGAAGTGAAGCTGGGATAAGCTAAAAAATGTATTCAAGAATTAAGAGACACTATTAAAAGGTCAAATATAAGAGTTGTGGAAGTTCCAGAAGGCACAGAAAGAGAAACTGGGTTTAAAGATGTGTTCAATGAAATAATAAAGGAAAATCTCCCTAATATGGAGAGAAGTTGGGAAACAATATACATGAGGGGTACAGAACTCCCAAGAGGGTTGACCAAAAGTGATCTCCACCATAACACATGACAATCAAATTCTCTTCAGTCAAACATAAGGAAAAGATCCTTAAATATGCACATGAAAAATAATTAACATATGGAAGAACCCCAAACCAGACTCACAGCTGACCTCTCACAGAAAACTACAGGCCAAAAGAAAATGGAGTGACATATTTCAAATTTTAAAAGGGAAAAATTGTCAGCCCAGAATAACTTACCCAGCATAGCTTTCCATTATCTTTGAAAACAAAATAAAATTCTTGCATAATAAAGAAAAGCTCAAGAAATTCATCTCTTCCAGATCTGCCCTACATAGGATTCATAAAGATTTTTTTTTGTTAGATACAAGTAATAGCACCCACCAAAATCAAAGGCAAACATGAACATCCCAGTAAAATGACAACAGATGACTAAATCAAACAATTAAGAACTCATTGATGAAATGACAAAACCAAATTATCTCAATCTATGTTAACCCTGAATGTAAATGACTTAAATTCATCAATCAAACGTCATAGATTATTGGGTTGTATCAAAAACCAATGGCAAGCAGATCAAGAACTCTAGTAGTGGTACATCAGGTACAATTTGTACATTGTGGCAATAGCTTTATGACTGCAGAGGACAACAGTGAACTGCACATGTGCTGAGCTCACGAGAACTCCCTGAGCTCAGTGAATTGCACTGGTCCCACAGGAAAATGATACCGACTGTGGCATCGTACAGGTCAAAATAGGTCCATGTGGCACCCAGACCTAACATCCAACAGGTTCTGACAAGATCAGCACCACCAACAACCTAACTATGTAGGACACCTGGTGTCTCTCTAATCCTGGGACCTGCTCCAACCGGAAGTGGGAGAAAGGTTGCAGAGACAAGGGTGTAGCCTCAGCACAGTATCACAGGAGGTGGAGAGTGGTGAGCTAGGAGTTAGGGCTATGGAGACCACAGTGGAAATCTAACATAAGAACCCAGACCTGGAACTAGCTGGAGGTTGTGGCACAAGTGGCTGCAAGCAAAAAGTTGTGTACCAACCGCAATAAGTAAAATCATATTGTAGACCTGTGGGTGATACAGCTTAGAAACCTACCTGAAGGAGAAGACTGCTAGCCAGAAGTAGAATGATCAAGAGCAAAAAAAGAGACAAAGGCACAATGAATATTACCAAAAACTCCTCTGCAAAGGAGCAAAACCCTATGCCAACCTCAGAGTTCACTGAGGAAGACTTCGAGAAAATGGGGCACACAGAATTCATAAAATTCATTTTTAAGTTTCTTTTTAACAATGAGAAACACATACAAGAGTTCAAAGAATTTAGGGAAGCAATAAAGCAAATCAAGGCTGGTATATCAGAAATTAAGAACACAGTAAAGCATATTAAAAGTACAATGGAGAGTCTCCAAAATAGAATGAAGCAAGCAGAAGAAAGAATCTCAGAATTGGAAGATATTTCCTGCCATCAGGGGAAAACAAACCAAAAGCTGGAAGCAAAGCTGGATCATGCCAAAAAAAGTATTGAAGAATTGAAAGACACTATTGAGAGGCCAAATCTAAGAGTTATGGGAGTCCCAGAAGGTGCAGAAAGAGAAGCTGAGTTTGCAAATATATTTAAAGAAAGAGTAAAGGAAAATTTCCCAAATCTGGAGAAAGAATTGGGAAACAAGATCCAGGAGGGGCATAGAGCTCCCAACAGGCTTGATCAAAAGTGATCTTCACCAAGACACATGCTCATCAAGCTCTCTTCAATTGAACATAAGGAAAAGGTCCTTAAATGTGCACATGAAAAAAATTAACTGACATATAAAGGAATGCCAATTAAACTCACAGGAGATCTCTCACAGGAAACTCTACAGGCAAGACGAGAATGGAGTGATATTTTCCAGATTCTAAAAGAAAAAAAATTGTCAGCCTAGGACAACATATCCAGCAAAGCTTTCTTTTGTCTTTGAAAATGAAATAAAATTCTTCCCCAGTAAAGCAAAGCTAAAAGAATTTGCCTGTTCTAAACCTGCCATACAAATGATACTTCAAGATGTTCTCTTGACAGAGAAGAGGAATAGCACCCACCAAAACCAAAGGCAAAGGGGAAGAACATCCCAGTAAAATGACAACAGAAGACTAAACCAATGAACAACCCATTCCTAAAATGACAGGACCAAAGTACCATCCATACATATTAAACCCTGAATGTAAATGGCTTAAACTCAATCAAATGTCATAGATTAGTAGACTGGGTTAAAAAATAAAAGCCGTCTATTTATTGTCTAGAACAGACACACTTCACCAACAAAAATCAGCGGAAAGTATATCCATGGGTTTTGTTCTTTTCTGTTAGTTTCATCTCTTCAAAACACTTTCTTCTGATTAAATCATTCAATGACTCGTAGTTCATACAGTAGCATCATTTTCTTCAAGAAGGTTCTTGATTTTCATTTCTTCAGCTACAAGTTAGTTTTTTAGTAGCATGTCATTTAACTTCTTGGTGTTGTTAATTTCTTTTTTCTCCCTGATGTTAATTTTGTTTTGTGACTTTTCATTTAAGGGGATGTATAGTAGCTGTGTAATGGAGACTGTCATATCTAGTAACATGTCATTTAACATCAGGCATTGTAAATTTCTATTTTTCTTGCTATTGTTGATTTTGTATTATGACTTTTCATTTAAGGGGATGTATAGTAGATGTGAAATGGAGACTAACATCCGGATGTGAGGATACAATGTAGTATGCATTTCTGCTTCCAGACAAAGATGGACTTACAATGAAACTGTTCACTATTTCTGGACTGTCTGCCATTGTCCATGCCCGCAATGATGGACATATGACTGTGTATGAAGAACTATATTTTAGTAATGATATAGAGGAACTAGGTGAGGGGAGAGGGAATTGGGAGGGGATAGGGGAAATGCCAGGAGCCTATGGAACTGTATCATAAAATGATAAAAATAATAATAATAAAATGTTAAAAAAAGAAAAGAAAAAGGCAAGGTCCTTGATACTCTCTATAAGACACTTCATGATGCAGCCCATGACAAAAAAAAAAAAAAAGAAACATTCATTGTTCTCATAATCACATTAACTTTTATACTGGATTGTAAGATTCACGGAGGCAAAGGCAATGATAACGCACTAATGAGAACAAGGCCTGCAAGAATGAATATAGTGGACTGAAGGACTCTGAACCAAAAACCATAACCAGATAACCTTGACAGCTACATTGAGTCAAAAGATTTTTGAGTGTGCCCATTAAAGAAATAGCTCAATAGTGAGTAGTATTCAGTATGTGGAATTCTTGATGCAATCTACATTGTTTTCTAGTTTTTTTGGCTTCTGAAAAGAAATGTGTGTCTTGCAGTTAGAAGAAATGAGATAGAAAACTCGAAGAGTTTTAAAATACTATCCTAAACAAAGTAAAACTAAGAATGACAGGAGCACAGGCCATGGGAACAAAATTCAACATCATTACTGAGCAGAAATATTTCAGTTAAAATCACATAAAATAACGTAATATGCCCACTAGAGTGACACTGCAAAAAAAGGAGAAAGCAAAATTCTTTTTTTTTTTTAAGATTTATTTTATTTTTATTACAAAGTCAGATACACTGAGAGGAGGAGAGATAGAGAGGAAGTGGAGCTGTTGGGATTAGAACCAGCAGCCATATGGGATCAAGGAGAGGACCTTAGCCACTAGGCCACACTGCCGAGCCCCAGAAAGCAGAATTCTTAAACCTTGCTGGCATAATTGCAATAAAGACACACACATACACTTTGGAAAGCAGTTTCACAGCTTTTAGTGAAGATAACCTACTTTGGATGACTCAATAATTCCACTTTTAGACATTTACACAAGAGAAACAAAAACAGATGTTCACCAAAGAAGTTTACATATGAGTGTCCATGGAAGCTTCATTTACAATAGTAAAAATTTGGAAACAGCCTAGGGGTGAATCAACAAATATGATACATTCACACAATGCATTTGGACCAGCTATATTTAAAAAGACAAATCACTGATATCCACCACAAATGTGAGTCTCAAAAATATGGTGCTGAGCAGAAGAAACCCAAATTATGCATCTGTTTCCCCATTTACAATCAACAGATTGTCCCAAGATGCATTGCTGGAAAGTGGCACAGGAGAGCTCTATAGAGTGTTGGAAATGTTCTATATTTGATTTGAATGATAATTACATGGGAGTGAAATTTATCAACATTCAAAAGATGGTAAGTATCAGATCTATTAAATTGCAAAATATACATCATTTTAAAATAAAATAATAACAGAAACAAACAAGTAACAGAAATTGACAACCTGCCTGTGATCAAATGGTCTCCCAGTTTTATTGTTCCTCAGTGAACTGCAATGGGTGAGCTCTATTCCCTTTAAATTCTGAAAACCTGTAAGATAGTCTTCAGAGAAAAAAAAAATCCACTTTCCATTGGGCAAGTTAACCTCTGTTAGGACCATTTTAATGGAAAAAGCAGATATCCCTGTGTGGAAACAAGGGACTGTGGATGAAGATCTCAACCAGGCCATGATGGGTTTTGTTTAGCCAAATGATGCTACATAAATGCAGTGGTGATCAACAGGAGTCAGCCACAGTCCTTCACCCTTCTTAGAGAAAATTGTTATCAAATGACAGTGGGAGGAAAGCAGAAACAAGTACAGGCAAAACATGGAGACATTCAAAGTCCATAACGTGAGCAAAACATAGACTTTCTGAATCAAGTTCTCAATACAGAGTAAAAAGCACCAAAGAAATTAAAATGAAAAGATGGCAATGGGGAATTGGAAAATTGGAGGTAAGAGATTTGGGTGTTAGAGGAGGAAATTGGCTCATAGAGAAAGGATATTTCACGTGCTTCCCTGCAGGTGAGCTTGTGAAGGAAGACAGAGCTGTTCACAGTGCTGTGAGCTGCTCTGGACAAAGGGAGGCAGTCATTTAGACAGTATGGCCTCTTTTCTAATCTGTGATGCAGTCATGCAGACGGAGCTACCATCTGTGTTTTGTGCACGCTTCAAAGTAATATTTTAAGTGGAAAGAATTGTAAGCACTCAAAACCTGAAATTTCTCTTCGAAAAATAAGCTAACAGCCATTTACATTGAAATACACTGATTAAAATAGCCCTGTTTCAGATTTCGAGGCATGCCAATTCTTGCTGATTATTATCTCTCTGTTAGTTAATACAAACCACCATGAGATCAAGAGAATCGAACAGAAATGTTGTGAAAAACTCAGGAATTATTCACAACCAAAAACTGCTTCACAGCCTTCTGAAGATGTTTAAGAAGTCTGTCACAATCAGTACATGATCCTCCAAAAGCAAAAATGAGAAACAGCTGCCTTTAGCAAATCTGAACTGTAGTATTTAGTCAGTTTTCATTGAGGACACAGGGAGAATCTTTGCCATTTGACAATTACATATTTGTCAAAACAGATGATACATAAAATTTTAATTTGAGTTCTTCTCTCAGATGAGTATTCCTGTGGACCATGGAATCCTAATGTTGGAGCTCTCAGGGACAGAAGACTTGGAGCAGTTCTTCCCGTTGCTGCATTTTTGGCTCTGGGCCACGGTTCCGTAGTAGTCTCAATGCATTGAAAAGTCTTCAAGGGGTGATGGTTCATCTTCCCTGCAACACTCTTTGATCTGCCTCCATAATACCGTGTTCTTAATAATCAAGCATATTGCTGCTGATTGTGTTTTTAGTCCTGAGTAGGATAATGTATTAGAGAGGTGGAAAGACTTACATACAGACATACAGAACTCCTATGAGCTGGCTTATTCCCTTAGTATCTGCAGTGATGACAAGGACTGGTAGCTGAGCTGAAACTTGAGCCTGGAGCCAGAAATTCAATAAAAGTTTTCAGTATGGGTGGCAGGAACCCGACTAATTGAAACATCATTGCTACCAGAATCTATAATAACACAAAGTCAAATTTAGGTACTTCACTATGGGACATGTATATCTGTCTGTACCACTAAGCCATATACCCAGTCCAATTGTGACTATTCCTGAAAACAAGAATATTACAATTGACAGTTCATGCTTTAGGAGCTGATGCTGTGATATATAAAACACATTACTTAATGAATGCTGCTTTCAAGTCCCAGATTCTCCACTTCTGATCCAGTTCCCTACTGAAGTGCCTGGGAAGGCAGGAAAGGGTACTGTAAGTCCTTTGAACCCTGAATGCATACAAGAAATCCGGCAGTTCCTGGCTTTTGGTTGCAGACTGGCCTGGCTCAGGCCACTGAGGTCCTTTGGGAAGTGAACCGGGAAATTTCTTTCTCTCTCTCTGTAATTCTGCCTTTCAAACAGACAAAGGAACAAATAAAGAACAGCAGCAACAAATTGTGCATTTTCCGAAAGCAAAAGTAATACATACTTTAAGGATCTAAGTACCTGAATTAAATCATATTTATAAGCTAGTGGATTTTTCCAAACTTTAAAAGTGTTTATATGTAAGCTATTTCATCTTTAAAATGGGCTTAATGTCCATGCTTTCATTATATAGTACAATCGGATAATTCATGCCAAACACAGTATTAACATGTGGTATTAGCAAGTATAACGTAAGGGTTACTGACTATGATGATGGTGATACTGAGGAACTCCATGATGGAACTCACAATTTAACTACTGATGCATCACCTGGCCAAGGCTGATAGAATGAACCATGGTGATGGCCAAGAGTCAAATCTCTCGAGCGCATAGGGAACGATGTGTGGCTAGTTTGTGAATCACATTCTGAACAGCAAGAGTGCTGTTTCCTTCCCTTCTCATGCTCTGTTTTGTGTCTCACCATCAGTCGTGTGTTACATTGCTTTCCAATTCTTAACTGTGATTTAGTGAGCTTGTGTGTTTCAATGCATCCAAGCAACCAGGGTAGAGTCCTAGTGCGATGGCTCAGTGGCTAATTCTTTACCTTGCATACACTGTGATCCCATATGGGCACTGGTGCATGTCCCAGCTGCTCCACTTCCCACCCAGCTACCTGCTTTTGGTCTGGGAAATCAATAGAGGATAGCCCAAAGCTTTGGGACCCTGCCCTCATGTGTGAGAAACAGAGAAAGCTCCTGATTCCTGGGTTCTGGTTTGGAATCGGCTCAGTTCTGTCTGTTGCAGTCACTTAGGGAATGTACCAGCAGATGGAAGATCTCTTTGTCTCTCCTCTCTGTAAATCTGAACTGCCTTTCCAATGACAATAAATAGATCACAGTACGTGCAAGCCTGGGACTTTGAGATGCTGGCCCAGGCGAGGTGGCTTCTTGCCCCAGACCTGATTTCAGCATGATAAATACCATAACAGATGCAGAAGTAGACACTCACAATTGTGCTTAAACAGTGATCAGCTATTGGCTGGTCTTGTTTTCTCTCAATTTCCATCCATTCCTTCTCTTGTATTATTTAGAAACATATCCTAGGTACCATGAGTTCAATAAATACTTCAGTTTGTGTGTATTAATGACTGCTTAGACAAATAAAATACTAATCCAGACATCCAAAAATCTTGCCCAAAGGAGCTTAAATGCCTTAGTCTGATCAATATCCACTCAATATTCAAATTTCCAATTATCTCATAACCTTTTAATATTGTTTGCTTAAATGAGGATCTAAATAAAATCCATTCCCTGTGATTGCTTAAAATATCTTAGATCTCTTGTAATGTGTTCTTTTACTGCATTGTGGTTTTTTCTCTTGCAGTATGTTTGCTTTAAAAAGTTAAATTGTTAGTCCTGTGGAATCTTCCATCATTGAATTTTGCATAATGCATTATTATGGTGCCATTTAACATTATACTTTTACCTATTTTTTTGTTTTTTTAAATACTTATTTATTTTTACTGGAAAGGCAGATGTACAGTGAAGAGAGATGGGAAGGAAAATCTTCTGTCTGATGGTTCACTCCACAGGCAGCCACAGTGTCTAGAGCTGAGTGAACCCAAAGCCAGGGGCTTCTTCCCGGTCTCCTACGCCAGTGCAGGGTCCCAAGGCTTTGAGCCATCCTTGACTGCTTTCCCAGGCCACAAGCAGGGAGCTGGATGGGAAGTGGGCCACTGAGATTAAAACAGGGATCCATATGGGATTCCAGCACATTCAAGGCAAGGACTTTAGCTACTAGGCTATCGTACCAGGCCTCACCTAAATTTGTTATTTTCTAGAGCTTCTGTAAGATTCAAGTTCAGGTTTGACACAAATACTTTGCATAGTGCGGTTTGTCATTGGCAAGCACATTTCTGGAGCCCTTTTTTGTGGTGATCATCGGCAGTCACCAATGATCAGGATTGTATCTTAGTTTAATATGTAATAAAAAAATGGTGGTACTCTAAATCTACTTTTGGTTTTTCATTTATTAGCTAAAATTGTTACATAAGAGAAACTTTCCATCTTGACCATTGAGTTACCCAAAGGTGTATTTGTCATAAGCAAAGTCAGTATTCAAACAAAAGCTAACATCTGAGCATCATTCAACACTGTTTATCTTTCTTGTATTAACCTGGACTTCAGACACTTCAAACCCATTGAAATTATTAACCTTATTTATCATCACTTCATTTGGCCAGCGAGTGAGTTGGAGTAATTCCTGTGTTCTTAAACATGAATTTATTCATCTTTTATAGTTTCATTACAATGTTAAGTGATAAACTAATGCAGGCTCAACCTGAGCATTTCTTGCTAAAATGTGGAAATCATTGAAATCTCAAGTTTTGATGTCTTATTGGAAAGACAATAGTAGTCAAATTTTTTGTTTGTTTTAAACAATGTTATTAGTGTATGATTCTCATATGAGGTGTAAAAATGAGGATGTTTCTTTATATATTTGTATTTGGGAGACAGATAGCAAAAGAACTTGCATTTACTGGTGTAGTTCACAAATAGGATGAGGCTAGGCTGAGTCTGAGAGCTAGAAACTTAATCAAAGTCTCCAAGATATGTGGAAGGAATCCAGTTACTTATACGATTCCTGCTGGAAGACTGCTTTTAAAAGATTAATGTTTCAGGCCCACATTGTGGCATAGTGAGTTAAGCTGTCACCTGGGATGTCAGCATCCCATGTGGTCACTGGTTCATTTCCTGGCTGCTCTAAATCCAGTCCTGCTCCCTGCTAAGGGACTGAGAAAAATAACAAAAGATGGCTCAAGTGTTTGGGCCCTAACATCCATATGACCCACTTGAGTCCCCTGGCTTTTGCCTGGCCTAGCCCTGGTCCTTGCAACCATCTGGTGAGTAAACCAATAGATGGAAGATCTCACACTCTTTCTCCAACTCTTTCAAAATAAATCTTTTAAAAGCTTAAAAAAACTAAAGGACATTCACAGAAAAAAAAAAAAAAACTTCTTAGTTGGCAATGTGGCAGTTTTCTATGAATAGCATTACCTGTTTCTCCTCAGGACTGTCTAAGCTTACTCCAGCTCCTACCTCCTGTTTTCTTTTTGTCCACATTTGAACCTGGACATGTGGACTATCCATTGCTACTGGAGCTTGTCTTTATTTCCAGGTGTTTCTCAGTAAATAAAGCTAGGAAACATCTCATTTTCAGTAGAATTCATCAGAAGCTTAGATTGATAGCAGCAGGCTAGAGGTCTGCCACAGCACTCACTGGACTAAAATTACTACCTTCTCACTGCTGGAGGCTTTATCTGGAGCTTCCAGCAGAAACCCACTGACATTTTGTAGCTTTTAGGGGGCATCCATGTTCCTTTGGTAGTGATTGCCTACTCTGACTTTGAAATACTATAGTGTTCATCTGTCTGATTAGGCTTCTGCAGCTACGCCTCCTAATCCCCCCCCTTCCCCCGCCTTCGTCTTGATCCTTAGGAATACCAGAGGAGTCCACAACCTCAAATCCCTAACCACCGTGAAGGACACTTCTACATGGAAGGTCACACATTTCAGATTCTAAGGATTAGAATTATGGCTCAGTAAGCAGGAACATGATTTAGCCTCCCACAATCTCCCCTTTCTTAAATGAATAGGCACATATCAGTCACATTTCCTCCACCCTTCCTTGTGCACTTAACATTCTACTGACAATCCATTGCGTGAGACTCTATCATCATTGATCCAATCAGTCCTCATGACTGGAGCTTCGGCTTTGTTTCTAGGAATTACACATCCCCTTTAATAAGTAGCCTGATGCATTTGTCTTTGTCTTCTCGTTATTGTGAGTATGTTCCAAAAACCTGGTTTCTTGAATCACAGAGGAAAATATAAGTCAATACTTCTTCCTGAAGCTATAAGTTTTATATTCATACTGTGAATTTATGAGAGTGTTCTGGCATATACTAAGAAACTTTGTTTCTTTTCAAAGTCCCAGTGTATACTTTTAACTTAGCTTATCTTTGAGCAAGCTTGTCCATTTTTAAAAATTATTTATTTGAAAGTCAGAATTACAGAGAGAGAGAGAGAGAGAGAGAGAGAGAGATGGGAGAGATCTTCCATCCTCTGGTTCACTCCCCGGATGGTTGCAGTGGTCAGGGCTGGACCAAGCTGAAGCCAGGAGACAAGAGCTTATTCAGACTCTCCCACGTGGATAGCAGGGGCCAGAGTACTTGGATTATCTGCCAGTGCTTTCCCAGGCATTAGAGATGTATCAGAAGTGGAGCAACAAAGACACAAAATGGCACCTACAGCTTCTTTCAGATAAAAAGAGTGATTCACAGCAGGGCCACACACTGAGGAAGGTGTGATGAGGAAGACATCCTTGTGCCTCTTGCACTTAAATCCTCCAGCCCCAACTTCAGCATGAGGTCCTGGATGCGAACATGGAGGATCTCAACCCACGGTTTCCTCAGAAGCAATGTGGCAATCTCTCCTTCCCCCTGGAGCCACCACCACAGCAGCCTTGACTTATTTATGCACACCAAATCATTCCATCTGGAAGCTCTTTAACCTCTCTGCACCCAGTTTCCACAACTATAAAATCGGCATATAAATAACACTTACCTCATAGATGCGCTGTGAGGATTATATGTGATAGTGTTTGTGATGACGTATAGTATGATGGCTAGCACATGATAAAAGCTCAACGGATGTTTTTGTGACAATGGTGATATAAAAGAAGATACATGATTGATTGTAGTTCCCTATACTGATTCAATGTCTAGTCACTGTTAATAATTTTTGTCATCCTGGCCTTTTACTCTGAATTTGTTGACCTTTGCTCATAGATGACAGTGACTGTAAAATCCATCCCAATCTCAGATAGAACACCATGACTTCTTATTTGTATCTAAATGAAATTACTACCCTTTAACCAACTTTTCCTCTTCCTCCCTGCCTTCAGTTCTTTTTTGTTTGGTTTGTTTTTTGTTTTCTTTTTTTTTTTTTAACTTTGTATAGTCTTCATTTTAACAATTATTTTTATTTTTTGATGATTTTTACATAGTTGATTAGGGTGATAATGGTCAAGGACGGCAGGAAGGTAGGTGAGATCACCATTTCCATAATCGCTTTTTTTCCTTCCTTTATCTGGAGGAAGGAGAAATACAGAATACATAGGAAATGAAATAAGCCAATGAGAATGAGCCCATTTGTAATCAATATTTTGCAGGGGTTGTGCAGAAAATTCCAAGAGACCAGTATTAATTTGAAACATTTCTTGATGGTGTTTTAGCATCTTCTGAAAGATTCAAAATGATCATAATATCTGCCAAAGTTTGGATGTCACTTTTATGCAGAAATTGCATTACACAAGTCTTCTCAATAGTAGCTGTATGGATGAGATCAATTAGGTACAGAAAGTTTACATTCCTAAGTTCTCTTATAATTTATGTTCTAAATATGATTGCTTTAAGTAGATCCAGGATAGATGATATGTTTAAACTTTTGACTGTTTAAGTAGAAACTTTATAGCCTAGGTCTTAGTTTCCAGCAAAGAACAATACATACTATAAGTTTGATCTATAATTATTACCCCAAAAGAACACACATTATATTGCTTCATTACATATACCACCTGGAATAAAAGTTGAAAACACGATTTCTTGAGTAATGTTGAAAGTACTTGTGGGCCAAAGATGAGTTAAAGTATCTTATGCAATGATTTTCCTTTCAAGAGTCTTCAAAAAATGGTTACTTTATAGATTATGAAATTGCCTATGTTCCTGAAATAGTTATGCATGGATGTGCAGAAAGTATTTATTCTCTTTCGTATTCTGATAAGGACTCCATTCAGTTGAACTTAAGAGATGTTAATTTAAAATACAAGAAAGTAGAGACATTTGTGATTTCATAATATTTACATGTTGTGTACCAATTATACAAAAATCAGTTAATGCAAGGCTGTCAGAGAAATTTCACATGTATCCAAGACATGGACAACAATTTCTGCTGTTATGGAATTTAAAAATGCAACTAAGAGCTTATAATATATGATAAAATTTTACATTAGAGAAAAATGTATTTATTGGGAAAACGAAGGTAGATGGAAGAGTCTTTTCCTTAAAAAATTTAATTAATTAAGGGTGCAAGGTGAAGATAGTGAAGGAGAGAATCACTTCAGTGTACCATCACCATTCTTTCCTTTTTTTTTAAAGACTTATTTATTTTTATTTGAAAGGCAGATTTACAGAAAGAAGAAGAGTTAGAAAAAAGGTCTTTCATCCACTGGTTCACTCTCCAAATGGTCTCAATGGCAGAACTGGGAGCCAGGAGCTTCTTCCGGGTCTTCCATGTTGTGCAGCATCCCAAAAACTTAGGCCATCCTCCACTGCTTTCCCAGGTCATAAGCAGGGAGCTAGATCGGAAGTGGAGCAGCCAGGACACAAACCAACATTCATATTGGATGGAGAGTGAAGGATTAACCTATGGATCCACCACATCAGACCTCACCATTATTCCAGTACCCCACTCTCTAAGGGATACATCCCAAGGCCCCCAGAAAGTGATTAAATCCAAAGAGACTAATAAATCCTATGTAGTCTGTTATTTTTATATACATATATGCATAAATCTGGTAAAGTCTAATTTACAAATTGTGCACAGTCAGGGGTTGACAACACACACACTGTCTTGTAGTTCAAGGTCAGTTACTGTGACATCTAAGTAGGTTAGAGAGTATATTAAGTGTCTCATTTGCAGGTGTATACAACCTAGGTTATGCTGGACAAAGGATAGCTCAGGTTCGCAGCAGGACACAACAGAACTGTTTAAGATTTCATCAGAACAGCATAAAATTTAGATTTTGTGAGCTTTCTGCTTCTGGAATTTTTTTGTTTAGTATTTCTGGATTGTGCTTGACTGTGGGTAATTCCTAAAAATGAAACCCCAGGACTGCTAGAGATCACAAATATGAATGTTCATGGGTGTGAATTGGTTTTTGCACCAAATAAATTCATCTTTCAGTTCAATCTTCCTTGAACTTTTTGACATATATGAAAGAACAGAGGAGGAAAGTAATGAAAAGTTATATAGATTCTATTATTTAGCGTGTGCTACAATGGAACGACATTCACAGAGCGTTGATACGTGCTCTTGCTCATGTATGAGATGACATGGAAGCTGTCTTGAGTGGAATATAAAATGGAATAGGGCACTATGGGAGGGCTGCTCTGTGACTCAGCCTTGCTGGTTGGGCCATGCAGTTTGGGAGACCCTATAGCATTGGAGCTGTCAGTTAGTTAGAAAAGATGCACTAAGGAAGTTTTCCAAATACTTTCGTTTTTTGTTAAATAAAATGGAAAAAAATGCATGCAATTTCAAAACATTGGTAGCATAACACTATGAGAATATTGTTTAGCAGAATTCTGTAGTGAAGCTGTCTGGGCCTGGGCTACAGAATTCTACAAAACATTCCGAACAGAACTAACCCCAATCCTCCACAAACTCTTCAAAACAATAGAAAAAGAGGCAACTCTTCCAAACTCATTCTATGAAGCCAACATCACCTTAATCCCAAAACCCGACAGAGACTCAACTGAGATGGAAAACTACAGACCTATTTCTCTGATGAATATCAACGCTAAGATTCTCAACAAAATCCTAGCCAACAGAATTCAAAAAATCATCCGACAGATCATTCATCCGGATCAAGTAGGATTCATCCCTGGAATGCAGGGGTGATTCAACATAAGGAAATCCATAAATGTGATACACCACATCCAAAAACTGAAAAACAAGAATCACATGATAGTATCAATAGATGCAGAAAAAGCTTTCGACAAAATCCAACACAATTTCCTGCTAAAAACCCTAATCAAGGTAGGCATAGATGGAAAAATCCACAACATAATCAAAGCAATATATGAAAAACCCAACGCCAGCATCATACTGAATGGAGAAAAACTGGAACCCTTCCCACTGAGATCTGAAACAAGACAGGGATGTCACTTTCTCCACTGCTATTCAACATAGTCCTAGAGGTACTTGCTGAGGCCATAAGACAAGAAAAAGAAATCAAAGAAATCCAAATGGGAAATGAAGAAGTCAAGCTTTCACTATACACAGATGACATGATTCTTTATATAGAAGAGCCAAGAGGCTCAACACAAAGACTCCTAGAACTTACACGAGAGTTTGGTAGAGTGGCAGGGTACAAAATTAATGAACAAAAATCAACAGCCATAGTGTATGCAAACAGCCCCAAGTTGGAAAAAGATCTAACCAGCAAGATACCATTCAACATAACAGAGAAAAGTATGAAGTATCTGGGAATTAACATAACCAAAAATGTAGGAGACCTATTTGAGGAAAACTACAAACCACTTAAAAAAGAAATTGAACAAGACCTCGAAAGATGGAGTAACATCCCATGCTCCTGGATAGGTAAAATCAATATCATTAAAATGTCTATATTGCCAAAGGCAATATATACATTCAATGCAATTCCAATCAAATTGCCAAAAACATTCTTCATGGAACTGGAAACAATGATCCAAAGGTTCATCTGGAAACACAAAAAACCACGGATAGCCAGAACCATCCTGAAGAACAGGAAGTTAGCAGGGGGAATCACAGTTCCAGACCTCTGGACATACTACAGCGCGGTGGTTATCAAAACAGCCTGGTACTGGCACAAAGATAGAGAGGAAGATCAATGGAGCAGAATAGAAACACCAGACGGGAACCCACACAGATACAGCCAAATAATCTTTGACAAAAGGACAAAAGATAATCCTGGCAAATGGGAAGGTCTGTTCAATAAATGCTGTTGGGACAACTGGTTGATAGCCTGCAGAAACAAAAAGATAGACCCAATGTCTCACCATACACCAAGATCAAATCTAAATGGATAAAAGATCTAAACCTACATCCAGAAACCTTTAAACTTTTGGAAGAAAATGTTGGAAATACTCAGCAAGATCTAGGGGTAGGTCCCCACTTCCTAAAAAGGACTCCAAAAGCAATAGCAATCAAGACCAGAATAAACAAATGGGACCTCATCAAACTAAGAAGCTTCTGTACAGCAAAGGAAACAATCAATAAAGTAAAAAAGCAGCCCACAGAATGGGAGAAGATCTTTGCGCACTACGTAGGTGATAGAGGGCTAATCTCCAGAATATACAAAGAGCTACAAAACAGCCAAAACACCAAAACAAACAAGCCACTCAAGAAATGGGCATGGGAAATGGGCAGACACTTCACAAAGGAACAATCCCAAATGGCAAATAAACATATGAAAAAATGCTCAAGCTCCCTGGTAATAAGGGAAATCCAAATTAAAACATCAGTGAGGTACCACCTAACGCCAGTAAGACTGGCCCACATGAATAAAAGCACCAACAACACTTGTTGGCGAGGTTGCGGGGAAAGGGAACCCTACTCCACTGCTGGTGGGGCTGCAGGCTGGTTCAGCCTCTATGGAAATCAGTATGGAGAATACTCAAACAACTCAAAATCAACATACCGTATGATCTAGCAATAGCACTCCTAGGAATATATCCAGAACATTGTTTTATGAGAAACCAACATGCACTCCTATGTTCATAGCAGCACAATCAGTAATTGCAAAAATATGGAAGCAGCCAAAATGCCCATCAGCAGAGGATTGGATAAGAAAGCTATGGTTCATCTACTCCATGGAATACTACTCAGCTATTAAAAAAACAAAATGCAGTTCTTTGTGGCCAAATGGGCCAAACTGGAAACCATAATGCTAAGGGAAATGAGCCAATCCCAAAAGGTTAAATACCACATGTTTGCCTTAATTTAAGATGATATGATGTTATGTATAACATGTTATGTTATGTATGTTATATGTTGTGTATAAACTAAAATGGAAATGTCAATGAGGTGGTCACAGAAGGTGGTTAAGAACTAGCATTTATTTTTAACATATTGGTTACTTATTACTATGTCAATTAATTCCACAATGATGTAAATTTTTGCTGATGGTATGTTGGAGCTTTTAATTGATCGGGATGATACTCTGCTGGCTCTGCCTTCAGACCAGAGAGGGTATACCTAAGAAGCCGTTGAACTTGACTGGACAATAAGATGCTGGACTCTATGTTTGGTATATGCTTGCAATGGGGGAATCTCAACTGAACTTGAGCTGTGGTTATGCAACAAGGTGGAGGAACCCACCATGGTGGGAGGGCTTGGGGAGGGGTGGGGAGATTCCAAGTACCTATGAAACTGTGTCACATAATACAATGTAATTAATGAATTAAAAATAATAAATAAAAAAAGAATATTGTTTAGCATGTAGGTTAATATGAGCAGCTAAGGGGCCAGCACTGTGTTGATACTGTTATGCCATGTGGGCGCCAGTTGGAGTCTGGATGCTCCACTTTTGATCCAATTCCCTGCCAATGTGCTTGGGAAAGCAGTAGAAGATGTCCCAAGTGTTTGGGCCCCTGGACCCACATGGAAGATCCAAAGGAGGCTCCAGACTCCCAGCTTTGGTCTGGCTCAACCCAGGCTTTTGCAGTCATGTGGGGAGTGAACCAGCGATTGGAAGATCTTTCTTTCTCTTTCTGTAACTCTGCCTTTTGAATAAGACATAGATTTTTGAAAAAATATGCAAAAATTAAGACTTATACAACAACATGTCTATTATATGAGTGTGGTCAGCTAACCCATGCTAAAATACTTTAATTATTTGGTAGGAAGATAGCTTTGGTTAATTTTGTAATTCAGTGAGGAGTCACGTTACAATTTGAAGAATTTCACTGATGGGGCAAGTGTTTGGTACCGTGGTCAGAACATGGCTTGGGATTCATGCATCCCATATCAGATCCCATGGGATCAGAGGATAGTCCCATATATTCCATTTTCTATCTAGTTTCTTGCTAATGCATAACCTGAGAGGCAACAGTAGCCCAAGTACTTGGGACACTGTCACCCAGCTGGGAGCATTGGATTAATTCCTTGATTCAGTTTTCATTTTATTTGAAATGGGTAAGAGAAATAAAGATCTTTGTCTTGACGCTGCTCAATCATTCTCTCCTTCCTCCCCCCCATTCATCCCTCCCTCCCTCCCTTCCAAATGAAGCAAATACTAAACAAAAACAACACAAGAGGTATTTCAGTGAACATTGCCTCTATATAAGGGAACAGGCAGCATTTAAGTGGAAAGGAGAGTTGGGAGGAGCAGTTTGGTCTCAGTTCCACCTGGCTGCAGCCTCAGTGGGCAACAGCAGGAAGAAGAGTTCAAGGACAAAGAACAGAAGAAATGCCTCTAATTCAATTAAAAAAATGATGACTCACATTTAAATTGCTTTTCTAACCAAGAAGAAAAGGTTAGAAGATACTTAAGGTGATGATTCAATTGGATTTGAAGAGCAGGCTGTCAACAGTAAATACAAAAATCACTGGAATGAAAGCTAGTATAAATTCAAAACAGCAACCCCAAACAGAACTTGTCAATGTTAATAAATCTTCTTTTTGGGGCTGAAAATAATTTGTATTTTTAAAGGTATAATTCAGAGTGCTATCATTCAAAATGAAATTTTTTATGCTATAATAATTCTTCCATGATTACCACTCTGACTCTTACCCAATTTGGAGGATGTTTTGTTAATCAAATTTGTCGTGAAATTTCTTATCATAAGGAAATGTTTTCAATATGTGTATATTTATAAATAACAAAAGAAACAGATGTTTACATAAATCCACTAGTCATTTTAAGAAAAAGACCATTGTTTGTAACACTTGAAGTGTTTTCTGTACTTTCTATAACAGTGTTCCTAAGGAATCAGTTTTATAAAATTTAATTTATATTTTTTTCATACTTTTATAATGTGCATAAACCTCAAAATCTTGTGATTTTGTGATTACTGATACATTTTGGTTTGTTGCTGTGGCAATCTATTTTCTTTTTTTATAATTTATTCATTAATTAGATGGTATTATGTGACACAGTTTCATAGGTACTGGGTGTTTTCTTTTCAAAATTTTCTTCAATATGCAGTGATTTTAGTTTTTCACTGTTCTTACCATATAACTGTGCAGATTTCTGTCTACTATAGTTTTTAGCAATTTTTTAAGTGTTCAATTTTCATTTTACTTGAAGGGGGTGAGAGAGAGGGAGTGAGAGAGAGAAAACGAAAGATCTTCTATCTGCCAGCTCTTTCTCCAAATGCCTGCCAAGTCAGGGGGTGGATCAAGCTAAAGCCAGCAGCCTGAAACACAAACCAAGTTTCCCACATGGGTGTCAAGGACTCAACATCTTGATCCTACCTGGTTTCATTTTTGTATTTTGTTTATACTTTCTCCACTGCCTGCTGGATCTTGCTTCTGTAAGATAAGTAGAATTCCAGATCCTCGCTGTAGTTTGTCTTTCCCAGGGATGTTTGATGGCATAACTCTATTTTTTTTTTTTTTTGTGGTCACCAAGTGGTCTTACGTGTGAAGAATCAATGATGGTTCAAAGTGGTTTGTAAGACATCTTATTTTGGCAGCAAAAGGAACAATCCTCCAATTTGGGAAGCAAGAGGGTAGCAGAGCATGTTGGGTTATAGAAATGGGAATTAAACTATAGCAATGAATGAGGTCCAGGTGTAACGGCTTGCAAATACTGTAATGTTGCTCTTGAAATTACATGAGATTTGGGAGATTAATGTCCCTGTCTGGACAATCACTAACTTTGAAAGGTTCTCAAAGCTGCCTTGTCTAGACTTTGAGAAGGACTTGTTTCTCTGAGTAGTGCATCATACTTCACAGTGAGACGTTCAAGTCAGCCACTTCTCAATTATGGGTCTGATTTTCCTCAACTCAGTTTTCTAGTAGCCATGAGAGTCAGAAACAGCATCTATTATTTAGGACCCTGGGAAGGATCCACAATGCAGTGCAGATAGAGTTCTGAATAACTATTAACTATACTCATTACTGATTTGTTAATACAGTGTTTTTAGATTTAGAAAGTATAAAGATAAATTGTAAATAATAATTCTAACTTGTAAAATATATTTTATACATCTCAAAAATGAAAGAAAATACAAATTCATGTTTCTATAGTTATTACACATATACAAGCAATGCAACTCCTCTAGCCAATAAAATTAAAATTGACAATTGGATGCTGTTTTGTTGGAAATAGCATTGATACCATGGCACAAATTTCTTTGACTTCTTTTGAGTTTGGCATGCCTCAAGTTATTATGTGCAATGTAGTATTTCAATTCTTTGATTATTTAAAATCTACTGAATTAGTTTAAAACTGTACATTTGAACACTTCATTAACATATGAAACTTTCCTCTTTCCTTATTAGTCTGAATTTGTTTTTTAAGGACTTTATTTATTTTTATGTAATAGACATATTTACAGAGAAGAAGAAGAAGAAGAAGAAGAAGAAGAAGAAGAAGAATCATCTTCCATCCACTGGTTCACTCCTCAAACGGCTGTCATGGCCAGAGCTGAGAGTGTATGAAGTCAGGAGTCAAGAGCTTCATCCAGGCCTCCCACATGTGTTTAGGGTACCAAGGATTTGAGCCAACCTCTGCTGGCTTCTGGATCATAAGCAGGGAGCTGGATCAGACGTGGAGCACTCAGGATGCAAACTGGTGTCCATGAGAATGCCAGCATCACAGGTGGAGGATTAGTGTGCTACATCACCTCACCAGCTCTGGAAGTTTAGCTTTAATATAGTAGATGTCCATGCTCTCATTCAGGGAAAGGAAAACACCAACTTTGGCTCTTTGGGGTACAAACACTTAACATAAAGAAGTTCTCTAGGCCAACCTGAGAGGGCTTCATTAATTTTTTTAGATAATCACACAAACAAATGAAAACACAGATGTAAATATTTTCATGGAAAACCTGCACATCTCCCAGATGAACTACACAGATTACAGTTGAGGAATTTTAAGTTAATGTTTCTTTGTTAAATTTGGACAACTACTTCTTAGAGCACTGGAGTGGGGGTATAGTTAAGCAATTTTCCTGATGAATTCCATGAAATCTACCAAGTGGAAAGCATCATTTTTTTTTTCCTGAAGGCAAAAGATATTTCCTTCCCAAGGCAATAATGGTCCTATAAGCCACACACATTAATCTGAGAATTCAAAAACTTTTGACTTGGAATTCTGAATGCTAATGGCTGTGGGTATAAACTGAAGTAATTTACGTGTCATAGGTAATTAAGATTACAGTATTTCAAGGCACTTAAAATTCAAGTTCAAAGACATTTTAGTGCTTTGGTCTGATGGGTGGTGTCAGAGAGCTCTTGAAAGTGCTTCCTGCCTACAGCAACAGGCATGCAGTAGCTCATTCACCATATCCTATAATTAAAATAGAGTAAAACTTCTCTCATAATTCTTCTGGGTAGTGAATTTTTCAAAGTAATGTAGTTATTTACTGCAGATTTATTAAAACATAAAGAGCTTTTGTGAATTTTTTGGTGATCTTTCCATTAGGAATAATGATTGATTTGAATTATTTGGGGAATGAAGATGAAATATGAATTTTTAAAATATTTATTTGAAATGTAGGAGGACACAGAAAGAGAAACAGAGATCTTCTGTTCTCTGGTTCTAGCTCTAAATAAATGCAGCAGTCTGGTCTGAGCTAGATAGAAACCAGGAGCCAGGAACTCAATTCAAATCACCCACATGGAGTTGTAGGGACCCAAGTGCTTTAAATACCTTCTGCTGCTTTCCCAGGCAGATTAGAAGGGAGCTGGATTGGAAGTGAAACAACTGGGACTCAAATTGTTTGCTTTGATATGTGATGCTGTTGTCAGAAGTGGTAGCTTCAGACATGTTACCACAGTGCAGACTCCTAAAATATAAAATCCCAAATAGAAGCAGAAGAAAAACACATGCAGGAGTTAAAGATTTATCTGATATAACTGAAGACAATTTTCTCTAATTCAATGATTGTACTACAAGATAGTGCATATAACTATAGCACACAATGCACATGCCTGAAGTAAGACTGAGGTATAAGAAAAGTGATAGCAATGCACAAAGTCATTATTACAAGCTGAAAATTGAAAAAAAACATGTCTACAGATCACAATGTGGTTAAGTAACGAATGCAGTATAAATGGAAAGTACACAATATTGAATAGGAATAAATTACAATTACAACATGAGGGAATTTTGCACACAATATTGAGTAAAAGACACCACATATCAATTTATACCTTCTGTATGATTTCATTTACATTACATTTAAAATAAGCAAACCAATCCATCAAGCTTGAAGTCAGACAAGTGGTTATTTCAAGGGAGGGAGGACTGATTGATCAGCCACAAGAGGGTTCTAAAGTGGTGGATGGTTTGCTTTCTTGACCAATACTTAGTAAGTGTTCATAGATGAGCTGCAACACTCTAAATCTCACTTGTGAAATGGGATTATGTCTATCTCAAGAGGTCGTTGCAAAGATTGAATGCACAAGACATGATGCACATTGCACCTGATCAGTACTAAAGCTCCAACAGCTGTAATGTAATTGCTCTTGTTATTTCATATTCAGCTGTACATGAAAGAAGTTTGGAAAACTTCTATGACTAACCGTGTTCTTCAAAGTGCTTTTATTGAATCTCCATTTGATATTATGTAATTTTCAACATTAAAGACTTTCTTTGAAACAACTCTGTAAAATGGCTTCTCCATTATCATAAGGAAGTGTTGAGGCATTGTTTATCATACTACATGGATTCTATTGATAGGATCTACAGAAGAAATGCCATTCTGATCTCACTCTGGAAATAATTATACTTCTGCTGGGCAATAGATAGTGACTATTGTCAAAATTCAATCTAAAGATATTATAAATAACTATTTTCTTCTTCACTTTCTCTTTGGATATGAAAAATCTTGGAATCAAAACTGTATAACTTTCCCAAATACATAGAGCCTTAGAATGTGAGTTTTCTGGATAAACTCCATTTTCTTTCTTCACTTGTTTACATTTTTCTCTTATCTCATTTTTAAATGAACTTCCTTAAATTACTTTGGAGCAGGGAGAGGAAAGTGTGAATAAAATCACTGAAAAAACAAATGACATCACATTGAGTTCAGTTATGGAACTGTGCCAAGATAGCAGTGTTCATGTGGTTGACATTCCATTTAAAAATGTACTGAATAAAGAAATATGTGCATGACTTGGTGTTTCAAATGGCTCCATAAAGAAGCAGAAACTGAGTATGGTTATGGAAAAAAATAAAAGCCTATAGCAAGAATGATGGGCTGGAACATACTGAAAATAAAAGATAGTAGAGGCAAGATGGATCGATAACAATATGATACTGAAGTGAACTCTCTGCAGAGCATGTTAATGTTGGCAAGAGGAGGTTGTTGGTGATTGTGATGGGGATTCAGTAATAGCAGTGAAAATAAAGAAGGGACAGATTCAAGTAGAAGAATTAATAGCTTTAGCAACAAATTGTACAAAAAGTACAGGGAGAAATCTGGAATCTTATCAAGATTCTTAAAGATTAGGATAAGAATAGAAGTTTGAGCCAATCGAATTGAAAGATAAACAACCCAGTTCACAAGACACACTTAGACATCTAGGAAATTAAAATCCTAATCACAGATCATTTGTTCATTTAGAATTTATGAACTCTGATCAAGATTTTGCATTTTATACATTAGATAAATATAACATAATTTCCCCTTTTGGCTTAAATATAAGCCAAATTCATTGGGACCAAACAGGCAAATACCACTGTGGCTTTCTTTAAAATCAAAATAAAACTCAAAGTTATGGTTTCAATTATGAAAACCAGCAAAACTATTGTTAAAATATTCTATAGTTGAGATTTTTCTATCACTTTAAATAATATAAAGCACATGAAAGGCAGAATGGTGAAAAGATAAATACAGTCTTTGGTCTATAAATGCTTTTATTTCAGGGGCTACAGGTCTAAATAAATAACTATATCTGAAAAATAATTTGTATTTCTAGCACCAGTTTTGACACTGCTAATAAGATTATTTCCTTTTTTCTCTTTTCCTGTAGGAAAATATTGCCCAAATAATTTAAGTTGCTGTGTTTTCATTACTTCTGTTTGTAGATTTAAAATCACATTACTATTCACAAAGCAGAATTACTAAAATAATGAATATGTCTTTCTTATTGATTTTCTTGAAAACTGTCTTCCTTACTTCATTCACACTTCACGTATAATTGGAAAAGGGAAACAACTAAATTGATAGATTCTACAAGGGGAGAATATATCTTGAGTATGAAGTGTTATTATTGTTGACAGTCCAATAAGAGAGACACAATAGAAGAATTTATGGGCATTCTTGAAATTGGTTGAAGCAATTTTCAACACACTGTATTTCATTCTCAGACAAAACTGAAGCCATATTTCTTACACATTTTCTGTTCAACGTCAACATATAAAAAGTAGTAGAGACCTCTCTGAAAATTGCTTGGTGTTATCCAATTCCATTAACTTTTAAAAACCCAGGTATTTGAGAGCTAGAATCTTTAATCAGGTTGTCTAGCCATATAATATCTCTAAGAAATTTACTTGCAGGGTATATGACTGTAAATCATGTTCTATAGTTGCTTAAATGTCTTACTTTTCAAATCTCCTGTGTCTGTGTGATGCAGAGGAGGGGAGGTGGTTAAACCTGACTGATGCACACTAGCTTTGTTGGCTAGATGGGAAATCTTCATTAGTCAATGACCATGACAAAGTCATGTGTTCTGTTTTCCAGTTTTCCCACCATTACTTTGATTTTTTTTTTAATCTTCCTATAGTCTTCTTCTGCAAAGCAAGTTCTCCAAGAGAAACTGGTTATTTTCCTCAGTGCCTGTTCAGCTTAATAAATTTTATATTTTTATATTATTTTTAAATTCCTATATTTTTCTTTGAATCTCATATACCCATGAGTTCCTTCCCTCAACAGTTCTGCGAGTTCCAGATTGAAACTGAAACTTGCAGCAGTGACTTGGAGGTTCCATCTTATTTTAAAGTTTTTCTTTGTGAGGCTAAAAAGGAATGCAAGAGAGCACATTCCCATTCACTGGCCCACTACCCCAATGCCTGCAAGAACCAATGCCAAGCCGGACCATGGCCACAGCTGAAAGTCAGGAATTCAATCCACTGCTTTTCTGTCTGTGACAAAAACCCTAACTGCAGGAGCCATTAGTAAAATTTCCCAGGTTGTGCACTTGTAGAAACCTGGTCAGGAACTAGAATCAAGAACTGAAACCAAGTGGTAACTAATAGGAAGTGAAGTGGTGTCCTGATCAGTGTCCTCCTCTGCTTGGAGAGTGTTTCTAAAATAAATTGTCTTCAAATGTTGAAGGTAAGAAGCTGACACTAATTTAATTTTCTAGAGTTTAGCAGAACTCAGAGTTTAAAAAAAAACCTATATGAATATGAGTGGACTCATATAAGTTCATGGAAGAGATGATTCAAATTTATTAATTTTGGTCCAATTGAAATTCATTTATACAACAGGTGTTCAAACAGTTCATGAAAAATGAATTTGAGCCCAATGCAGTAGTCTAGAGACTAAAGTCGTCACCTTGCATGTGCCGGGATCCCATGTGGGTACTGGTTTATGTCTGGGCTGCTCCATTTCCATCCAGCTCTCTGCTTGTGGCCTGCAAAAGCAGTAGAGGATGACCAAAGCCTTGGCAACCTACACCCATGTGAGAGACCTGGAACACGCTCCAGGTTCCTGGCTTCAGACCGGCTCAGCTCCAGCCATTGTGACCACTGGGGAGTAACCAGTGGCTGGAAGATCTTTCTCTCTATCTCTCCTTCTCTCTGCAAAAATAAATAAATCTTTAAAAAATTAGAGCAAAATGGATTTATAAGAAAACTATACATGGGTTACAAATTTGTGCACCTAAATAAGCTTATAGTTTAATTTTATTGTCCACAAACTTTATGAACTAGTTTTGCATTTTTATGCATTTTTTAAAATATATGCATTGGTTTTTTCATAATATCTATTTTTTCATAAATTTCTGAAGACCCCTTGTACAATTACTGAACATATCGACAATGAACCCGGGCCTCTTGATTCCTATTCTTCTGATATCTGGGATTTTCCACTTGTGGCCTTTATCTCTACTTTTCTCTGCTCATCACCATTGTTAATTGATGAGTGTTTGGGATCATATCTGGTCATAAAATTACCCTTTACTTTAAGAACATGACCATAGCAATATGAGTAAAAAAAATAGATTATTCTGTTCTTTGTAGCTTAAAATAAGTGATATTAGTGCACTATTAAATTTAAAAAATATTTCAGACCATATTTATGTCTTATTTCATTTTTAAAATATTGGAATATTTATTCCTTAAAGGTGTATTTCTTGATAAAAATTTCTCTTATAATATTTTAATTTTAGGAAGACCTGCCCTACCTGGAAAATGTTAATATTTTTTTCATTTGTGGTAACTTCCTGCCTGCAAAAACTTGCATGAAGTCCCCAAATACTACCCCAAAATATACCTATCATCCAGTGCATGGTTAATGTATGCTGTGTGTTTTTGCAAGTGTTTTGTCTTGAAGAAGTAAATATCCAATTTGCCAGCTGATTAAAAGAGATTGTCCTTCACTTATGAGAAATGACTTATTCAAGCCACTCTGTGGTGGGACAGTTTAGGTGGGATCACACTGATGACAGGAAAAGGTTGAAATCTGGCTCTTACCTGCCTTTCCACAGTTATTCCCTGCCTCCTTTGGCTCTGTCTATCCTTACCTTATATCATGAGTAACAAATTCACAGGCTAGCAGTCTTCTTAGGTAACACTGAGATAAGGTGGTCCAGGGACATGAATAGTGTTAGAATGATGGGTGAGAAAAACTGGGAAGAGCCCATAGATCTATAAAGGGTGTCTGATGCTCAGTTGACTGTTGCATGAAGGAAGGAGTGTCTGGTCTTGCAAGACTGCCAGATTTTCTTTGAGAAAAGACAAAATATGCAGCTTTTCTCTCTAACATTTTAGTCACTCTGTGGGTGGAATTGAGCCATTTTGTATCCACTGGCTAGCAGACAAGGTTCTCTTCAAATTTGCACTTCACCCTGATTCCTTGTAGCACTGTTTTGTCATACTTCCAGTATCATCTCAAGTTATTTTCTCTGCCTGTGTGTCTACATCCACTTGGCAAAACCCTACCCATCCATTCTTAGTCACTCATCTAAAGATAATCATGAAAAAGTCTTCCCCAGCCTCTTGCTACCTAATCTTATAGCTCAATGTCTTTTTTAAAAATAAACTTTATTTCCTTTTACTGCAAAGTCAGATATACAGAGAGAAGGGGAGACAGAGAGGAAGATCTTCTCTCTGATGATTCACTCCCCAAGTGACTGCAGTGGCCGGAGCTGTGCCGATCTGAAGTCAGGAGCCAGGAACTTTCTCCACACCCCCCACACAGGTGCAGGATCCCAAAGCTTCGGGCTGTCCTCCACTGCTTTCCCAGGTCACAAGAAAGGAACTAGATGGGAAGCAGGGCTGCCGAGATTAGAACAAGAGCTCATATGGGATCCAGGTGCATTCAACGTGAGGACTTTAGCCACTAGGCCACCGTGCTGGTCCAAGCTCAATGTCTTTTCCTGTATTTTACTCAACATGGCACATATGGTGCAAGAGGCGCTGCATGAAATGGATTTAGTTGTGACCACGCACTACTACATAGACCACATTGTTCATTAACAATCATTTAGTGTCCACATGTGAGCAAGAAAACTCCAAAGATTTTTCACTCTGATGTAGAGCCTGAAGTTTGGATTGCAGAGTTATGCGTATCCTGAGAACATGGTTTCAGAACCAGGGTAGCTATTTGCTACTTTCCTGCAGTGTGTACATATGGGTGTGTCTGCTCAGTGGGCCTTATGTCCTGGGACTAGGCCAGAGCATTTTCTTTCAGAATTGACTGTCATTTAAGTGTCTGCTCAGATACTTTATTTTTCTAAAAATAGTCATTTTATTCATTTGAAAGATAGAGATTTTCTATTTGCCAGTTCTCTAGCCAAATGGCTACAAAAGCCAGGACTGTGCCAGGGTTGAAGCTAGGATCCTAGAACTTGATCTGGCTCTCCCATGTGGATGGCAAAGCATCCAATACTGCAACAACACCAGCTGCTTTCAGGAGTGAACATTAGAAGGAACCCAAAGATTGTAACCCAGGCCCTCTACGATGACTATGGCATCTCAAGTGGTTTCTTAATCAAACATCCACCCCAATAGAGTTAGAATTACAGTCAATGAATTTGATGGTAGGGGAATGAGTCAACCAATAACAAACAAGAAGGGCAAATTTTCGAACTCATTCACTTTCCATTTGTTCCATTGCATGCCATAGCAATTTAGGGCTCAGCTAAGAAGAAAATTGGGTTGCTGGGTGAGAATATCTGCTTTATCTATCTTTGCAACTTCAGGTACACATGTGGACACACACGTGTGGACATACACATGTGGACACACATGTGGACATACACACATGTGGACACACATGTGGACACACATGTGGACACACATGCGGACATACACACATATGTGGACACACAGATGTGGACACACAGATGTGGACACACATATGTGGACATACACATGTGGACACACACATGTGGACACACACAGATGTGGACATACACACATGTGGACACACACACATGTGGACACACACACATGTGGACACACACATGTGGACACACAGAGATGTGGACACACAGAGATGTGGACACACAGATGTGGACACACACATGTGGACACACATGTGGACACACACATGTGGACACACACAGATGTGGACACACACATGTGGACACACACACGTGGACACACACACAGATACACTTACCTACAAAACTGTTCTATTCCTTCTGTCATGTCTGGTGGAACTCATTCTGTGGGACTGCCCTACACAGCTAATGGCAATGAAACATGACTTTATCTTGTTTTATGTCATGAAACTTCCCTCAAGTACATCATTTCTAGCATAAAAAAATCAATCAGTTCATAATTAAGTTCTGTACCACCCCAAGTATTATTTTCTGTATGATTCAGTGGACATCGCTGCTCCAGAAATTGCCTGGTTTGAGCTCTGTAGGAAAATCCTTCTAGAGATACGAATTGTTAACATGTTTTCTAAAAAAAAAAGAAAAAAAATCCATGCAGCCTGCCCAAGGAAAAATGTAAAAGGAAAAAATAATTAGAATCAAAATGGGTTCACCTGTGTCAGCCCTAACAGCAAAAAACAGCGCCTGGAGGTGTGAGTAAACATTTGTTACACATGATTGTGTGATGCTATCACAAGAGACTTTGCCAGAACCACAGAATTAAACAAAGCTTTTTACAACATTACACAAGTAGTAATTCAAGGACACATGTCCAGCAACTGCTCAGTTTCAGATTAATGGCACCCTGACAGAAGATCATAGCTTCAAAATATCTGATGTACTCTCTTTCATTTTTGCCTTTGCGTCAACCTCTTTGCATAGTCTGAAGGTTACTAATGGTATGCCTGTTTCCATTGCAATGTTCCAACACTCCAAATAAATATTATTATTCTTCGGAGAATCTCTCTCTTTGATTGTTTGTTTTTATTTACATTGGTGAAATGACATAATTAATACATTTTCTAGTAACCAAGTGTACTGTACTGCTATAATCTAAAACATGTTTCTTTTTTGTTTTTAAAAGGTCCAATTTTTCACTCATTATATTTGTAATATGTAATAAATGTAACAAAACATTCAGATTTTGTATATTAGGACATTAGTTTCTACACTCATCATGACTTAAAGAAAAAATAGATTGGTGTAATAATTTAACTTTTATGCAATGAATGGTAACATATCAGTACAGTTTATTTCCTTGGGGCTCAAGTCATCACTGTTATTGGTTATGAACTAATGAAGTGTTGAACTGATGCATAACCAATGTAATCTCATTAACATCCATGCGAATATAAGATGAGCCTCTTCAAGGAAGATGCATACACTTGCCTGATTAAAAAATTTTAAAAAATAGGAGAGACACATGCCAAAATCTTGTGAGTGTTTAACTTTGGGAAACAGGGTCTTAGACAATTTTAGTTTTTCTTTGTATGCTTTTCTATAACTTATTAACAGACCAGAATTAGTTACTTTACTAATCATAAAAAACCAGGAAAGTTTGTTTTGGGGGAAAAAATAAAAATATACAAATAGTCTAACTTACTAATGCCCACATGAAACGAGCTGTTTAGCATATTATTCTATGGTCTGCTTGTTTTTGAAAGTGGCAAAGCTTTATATGACCTTAATATGGTTGAGTTAAATTCTATTGAGATGTGGACTGAAGGATATTTAAACATGAGCACACATCCATGAGACAAGCCTGGGAAAAGAAAATGTATCTACCACAAAGCCCCATAGATTTTCAGACCTTGCACAAAGACAACAATGCTGTGGTTCAAAGAGAATTGTTTCAGGGCTTGCTTTATGATTTCTTGCCAAAACATTATACTTACCAGATTTATAGGACAAAGTCTGAGTTTTCTCATTTACAGGACATGAAGCAAATCTACCTCTTCCTTTTCTTTCATATTTATTCAGCCTAGCCAGTTCTCACAGAACAAAAACACGAGATTGAAATGGAAAGTTCTAGAATAAAGAGTTAGAAGCCATTTAGCTTTATGGACCTGATATTGAATAAGAGAGTTTTCATGGTGTGAAAGAATTCTGAGCTAGAAATATTATTTTTTTCAGTGAATAGTTTTTGAGAACTGAATATCAGACAGAATTGTATGTTCTGGGAATGTGATTAGAAGTAATAGAAGGTCACACTGCACTTGTAAACCTTAACAATTCAGTGGGTGAGATACACAATAAATAAAAAAGTGAATAAGCTAAAATAACCCAACAATAGCATCATTATGTAATTATTTAACAATTAGTTCAAAAATTAATATTTAGTGGTATGAAAAAAGATTTTGCCAAGGATAAGCATTGTTCAATGCAGGATTTGGATGGGCTGAGTGGCTGTAATTTGTATCTTACGTGTAGAGATTACACATTTAGTGAAAAACTTCAGTAAATACAAAATTAACTCCAATAGAAAAGTCATCAGTCTTTAACTAGAGCATAGTATGCTTTAGTATTAGGGACTTCTTTTTTTTAGATTTTCCTCACCTTTAATCACACACCTACACACAATCACTGTACTTAGAGCTTCTGTAGCATCTTTGACCTTGTTGGAAATGTCAGAAAATTGTTGAACCTTGACTCAGCCCCTACAGAGCCATTACAAACCCATTTTGAGAAAGTAGCGAGTAGAAGGATGGGTGGAAAAAAGAAAAACAAATTTTGTCACTCATGAAATATACCCAGATCCAACCTTCACTAACCCCCATTGTGTAAAACATTCAGAATATTATGAAGAGAAAATTTACCAGTGTAGATACACTTATTCTCAATGAAATCAACACCATCCGACTGATTTGTAACTGCTCCCTTAATGCTGCTATAAACTTTATTGCAGTAAAAACACTGGTTCTACAGATTGCTTTCCTCTTCCTCAGGATGTGTTTGACCTTCGTGGCATTGCCACTATAAATCTCATGGCCCAACAACCCCTTGTCTGCAAGTGATTTCAAGCACTATCATAAAAATGAAACAGACAGACTTAATTTGAGTTCCAGACTTGAGGAAACTCAACTAAAATATTAGCATAATTTCACTGAGGATGGAGGAAATTGTTAAAATATGTGTATTAGAGGGTGTCTGCAGTTCAATTCATCTTTTCTCTGGCTCGTGGGTGCCACCCAGTGATTAACTCAACAGCAGCTTTGCAGAGCACTCTGGGGTGAGCAACCAGCCACTGGTCATGGTGAAGGGGCAATGTGGCAACTAAGGGTAGTTGCAGCTCTCGATGAAATTTAACAATGTTTTTTAAAAATCTTTGTTTAGTGACTCTGGACAAATTTGGCCATAGACAATGCATCCCTTGCTGGTTCCCAGACGCTGCAGATGATCTGGGCTGTGAATGAGAAAAATCAAAGCTTTGGCTATTCCCAAAGAGCTCAGCATCCACCACTCACCCATTCACTTCCCTGCTTCTGTTACACACTGTCCAATTTCTTGCCCCAAACCCAAGACAAAGCTTGAAAACTTTGTCTTGTAGCCAAACAGGCAGCAGACTGACTCAAACATGTTTGTATTTTTCAGTCCTCACATTTACTAGACTGGTTTTTGCCCTTACATTCTCCAGATTATATTCAAGAACAAACACATTCACATAGTGGTATCCTGATACTAGGAGAGCGACTGCTTTGGTCAATTTTAGCCATGAACTGCCTATGTACATATACCAGGCACTGAGAAGATGCCATTTAAAACTTATAACTTTTCTAACCTAGCGGCTAAAGTCTTTGCCTTGCCCGCGCCAGGATCCCATATGAGTGCCAGCTCTAATCCCCAAGATCCCGCTCCCCTGCTTGTGGCCTGGAAAAGCAGTGGAGGACAGCCCAAAGCCTTGAGACCCTGCACCTGAGTGAAAGACCTGGAAGAGGCTCCTGATTCCTGGCTTTGGATCAGCTCAGCTATGGCCATTGTGGCCGCTTAAAGAGTGACTCAATGGACAGGAGATCTTCCTCTCTGTATATCTGACTTTCCAATAAAAATATCTTTTAAAAATTTATAATGCCTAAATATACATAATTACTGTTTTAGTTTTAGAGTTGTGCAAACTGAAATATAAGAGAAAGATTTTCCCAAGGTCATATTGTTGATAATTAGCAGCTCAGATTCATTCAGATTCATATTTTTTAAAATATTCTTTAAAAAAAATATATATATGATTATTATATATAAAGATAAAAATAATATATACATGTTACTTTTCATGACATGGTTTCATAGGCACAGGGATTCCCCTTTCCAGTCCCTCCCTTCCCACTACAATTTTTCTCCATATTATTGCAATAGTATAGTCTTTCAGCAACAGTCACAAACCCATCATTCTTCTAAATAAGTGTATCATGATGTTGTAGGTATAGACTAAGGTAGAAAGTCTAATTTCATTGGGAGTTCTCCTTTTATTTGGAAGTAGAGATATATACTATAATATATTATCATTTTCCAGTATGCTAATCTCCCTGAAACATTTCCTCTTGATGAATATATGCATAAACATTTACCTATAAATCTATTATTTTTATATTTTGTGTGATCTCATCAAAAGTCTCATCAAAGAGATCATATGATGTTTGTCCTTTTGATATTGGCTTATTTTACTGAGCATAATCATCTCTAGTTGGGATCATTTTATTGCAAATGGTGGAATTTTATTCTTGTTGATGGTTATGTAGTATTCCACAGAGTAGATGTACCACAGTTATTTTAGCCCTAGAGATTTTTCACCACTTAATAACATATCCAAAAAAGCATGTATTATAAATTTTTTTAAAAAAAAGAGAACTGAGAACTGGCACATCTTTGGCCAAGAATGGAATCCTTTTGGAGATAGTGAGATCCCAATGGTCCAAATGAGTGATTCCAAGATAGTAAAGGATATTTAGAAAATATGAACTGAATGAACAGCTACTGAACCCAGCATTTTACAGCCTTATGCCTGGGATTAGCCTCTTCACACCTGTTGAAATATGATCATATCAGAAGGCTTCCGTGATGTTCCCTTGCTTCTCCATGCTCTTCTTTTTCTGCTTTGTTCTTCTGTACAACACTGACCAATACAGGACATATTCTATATTAGTTTCCTAGCAATTTATACAATCAAAATGTAAGCCTAAGACTGCTGGGCCCTTGCTGTGGTCATATAATAAATATTGAGTTGTGCATGAGTGAAGTTTCAAAATCCTAATTTATCCCTTTTTATGCTACCTTCACACAGTAGTGCTCATGTTAGTTCATTTGCTGCTACTGGAGCAGAACATTTGAGATAGGGTACCTAACAAACAGCAGGTTCTCAAGTTCTCAGGTTCGTAAGTTCTCAGGTTCGCAAGTCCAAGTTTGAGCTCATATCTGCTTACTGTCTTCATTGCATAGTGTATGGCCAAGAGAGGAGGTGGGCATTTTGCCTGGCAGTTAAGAGACTAGTGTATGTGAGGAAGAGAGGGTGTAGCACTGTGGCATAATAGGCAAGCTTCCACCCGTGGCACCAGCATTCCATATGTACTATGGTTGTAGTCCTGGATACTCCATTTCCAATCTAGCTCCCTACTTATGGAAAGAGAAAGCAGCAGAGGATGACTCAAGTTCTTGGGCCCCTGTGCCCACATGGGAGACCCAGAAGAAGATTCTGGCTCCTGGTTTTAGATTGACTCAGTCCCAGCTCTTGAGGCCCTTTGGGGAATGTACGGGAGAGAAGATGGAAGATTTCTCTCTTTCTCTCTCTCTTTCTCTCTCTCTTTCTCTCTCTCTCTCTCTTTCTCTCTCCCATTCTCTTTGTAACTTTCCCTTTCATGTAAAAACATGTTTTTTTTTTTAAAAAAAGATACAAGTTGGGATGCCCGTATCTCCTGTCAGAGTAGCAGAGTCTGAGTCCAATTTCTATTCCTAACTTCAGCTTCCTGCTGGCATACATTTGGAGGCAGCAGGTCCTTGCTGTTGACTTGAAATCTGAAATGAGTACCTGGCTTCTGGCCTGACTTTCTCCTGGCCTAACCTAAGCTACTGTGATCACTTAGTGAGTGAACCAGAAGACAGTACTCTGTCTGTCAAATAATGGTGTGTGTGTGTGTGTGTGTGTGTGTGTGTGTGTGTTAAGAGACTGAATCACATCTCTCTCTCTCTCTCTTTCTCTCTCTCTCTCTCTCTCTCTCTCTCTCTCTCTCTTTTTCTCTGCTCCGGTATTAATGGCGTTAAGTCATTAGTAATAGCAGAGTTCTCATGATCTAATCACCTCCTAAAACTTCGAGCTCTCAACACCGCCGCACTGAAGATTAATTTTTCAACACATGAACTTTGTTTTATGGTTTGACATACTCAGACGAATGTGGTTCTGTTCTGTGAGTTCTCTAACTGGCTTCCAGGGAAAATGGCTTTGCTTCTGAGCAGCAATCAATCTTACATTCCCTGACAGATGTCACTGAAAGCATCAAGACCAGTCTTATTTATTCATGCTTTTGTTGTTGTCTTTACTAGCTGGGATCGTCTGTAAAGGTTAAGTAATTTATTCACTCAAAAATTATTCGTTCTATCTGGAAGCTGCCCCAATGCTTCATGAAATTCCCTTTCATCCCTGCATCCTCAAACTTTCCTCTTTCTTGGGAATAGACTGCTGCTGAAGTCATACCACTGCCTCCTCTTGAGTTCATGTTGAGAACTGCAGGGGCTTTCTTTATAATGACCCTTGTTAGTTTGCACATCCTCTTGCTGGCATGAAGACCATGCTAGTTTGTATTTCTCTGATTCATTTGATGCAAACCTCACTTCTTTCTTGAGGCTTTTTTTTAAACCTATAACATTATTTTTCCCAGAGAAAATTACCGCAAAGAATTTGATTTCAATGGCAGTGACCTAAGCCCTTCTTCTAGCCCTATAGTGTTGAATAAAACTTCTTATTCATATAGAAATGGGAAAAATTAGAGAAGAAAGCAGTCACTGATTTATTTTCTTATAGTGAACACTCAGCCATAGATTTTGATTGACTTATTCCAAATACCCACTAACATGCATCTCAGCAAAATGGAATTTTGTTTTATTCACAAGAAGAAATATAGCATCAACTTTTTTTTCGTATGGCTCCCAGTGTTTTTTTATTTTTAATTCATTAATTACATTGTATTATGTGACACAGTTTCATAGGTGCTTGGATTCTCCCCACCACTCCCCAAACCCTCCCACTATGGTGGATTCCTCCACCTTGTTGCATAACCACAGTTCAAGTTCAGTTGAGATTCCCCCATTGCAAGCATATACCAAACATAGAGTCCATCATCTTATTGTCCAGTCAAGTTCAACGGCTTCTTAGGTATACCCTCTCTGGTCTGAAGGCAGAGCCAGCAGAGTATCATCCCAGTTGATTAAAAGCTCCAACATACCATCAGCGAAAATTTTCATCATTATGGAATTAATTGACATAGTAATGAGTAACCAAGATAAGGCAATGTGGTTTATCTGGTTTAGGTGGGATGTTTTGTGGCTAAAGTAATGCATGCCTATTATCATTTGGGATGGCTTTGACCTCTCCTATATGAAACACTCAGACAGTCTGTAAATCTGAAATGAATTATCCTGGCAATTACTTTACTCATCTGCATCTTCAGAAACAATGTTAAGATTTAGAGTAACAGTGTTTTTTATAATAACAGAATCATGAACAATCATGTGGTTTGGTTTATTGTGAGAGATGCCCCCACGGAGATTTTAATTAATTAATTTTTATTAAGATAAAGAGAACAGATTTCATGAAGCTCACACATATAATTTTTTTTAGAGATTTATTTATTTTTCTTGGAGAGGCAGATTTACAGAGAAGAAGAGAGACACAAAGATAGATCTTTCAATCTCTAATCATTCCCTAAGCACCCAGAAGAGCCAGAGCTGAATCAATCTGAAGTTGGGAACCACAAGTATTTTCCAGGTCTTCCATGAGGCTGTAGGATCTAAAGGCTTTGAGCCATCCTCTACTGCTTTCCCAGGCCACAAGCAGTGAGCTGGATGGAAAGTGGAGTAGCCCGGACTTGAACCAGTACCCATATGGCATCCCGGCGCTTGCAAGGCAAGGAATTAAATGTGCAGCATATGTGTGGATCTCGGGACAGGGTGTCTCATGCCTGGATCCCAGAAGCCAGCCACCATGTGCACATGACGAGCTGT
The DNA here is from genome assembly GCF_030435755.1 of Ochotona princeps. Lineage (NCBI taxonomy): Eukaryota > Metazoa > Chordata > Mammalia > Lagomorpha > Ochotonidae > Ochotona > Ochotona princeps. Next base: position 56,940,163 of record NC_080840.1, read on the forward strand.
CTCTGGGACTGCCTGCGCTCTGGGGGCTGCTCCCTTCAGGGTGAGTTTACCGAGGGGGGAGGTCTCCATGACTGGGCAGGTCTGGGGCCCACCCACCGCCCTCTTTGAGCGGTGAATGGGATTGGAGAGGAGCGCGACCTTGGGCCTGGGAGTTTAAACTTCCAGCAGCCTCCCAGCTGCTGGTGGATCTCAGGAGGAGCTGTCTCATGCCTGGATCCCAGACACCAGCCACCATGTGCAAGTGGTGAGCTGTCCCTGGGTGGCCAGTGCGCCATTTGGGGCCAGGCTCCACCTACTGGCTGCCCGGCCTGGACCTCTGGGGTTTTTGTTCTTTGAATCGCTGCTTAGGTAGCTCCAGATTGAACCCACTGTGCTTCTAGGACGTGAATCAATCCTAAAGAAGCCCAATGACAGTAGCTCTTCCTTTGAAGAACTTGTAATCACTGAACAATTCTGACCACCAAAAACCAGTCCATGCAAAAGCTATGGCTCTGGGCTTGTCCAGCACAATCATATCCTATTGCGTGACATGATGATGGATCAGGAGAAGGGTCACATTAAGCAGGGCCATTACATTAACTAGCACTCAAGAACCATATCCGCAGGTAGATTCTGTGGGGGATGTGTGAGTCAAATCCTGTAGAAATTCTAGCCCCACTGGTTAGCTTGAGGTTTGGGGTGGTGATGGACTAAGCTAGGTGTGAGCAGGAAGTCTGCCATCAATCACAGGTAAAGGAACCCACAACAATCTGGACTGGTCAAGGCAGCAGCACCCAAATGTGCATCCTGAATAGGATGTGGAGTGGGCCGGACTGCAACATTCACCAGCTCATACAAGACCAAATGGGAGGCCAGACTTCACCGGAACCTGGCCTAAAACCCAATGGCATGTATGAGAACTGGGTCAGGAAGTGGATTAAGTGGAGGAACTTGGGAAATTCCCTTGGCAAGTCATAGCTCCCGCTGGTGAACATGTGGTCCAGAACTGGGGGTCGGACAAGCTGGGCAAAGTAGCTCCAACAGCTGGCTAATGTGTGAATTGGAAACGGAGCAGGGTGTACTGGGCAGGACTCAGAAAACCTTAGCCCACAAGCAAAACTAGAGACCAGGAAGTAGCACAGGTCATGCCGAGCTAGGCTCTTGCACCTACTGGTCTGCATGAGCCAAGAACACTAAGCCACAGTGTCTAAGACAGAGGTCGGGACAGGTGAGGGGCTGAGCCAAGCTGAGTCAGAGCAACCACTGGAATGCGTGTGATGCACGGCTGGGAACAGGCCCGGTTTGGGGAGCTAAGGGGACAACTCTAGCTGGGTAGAGGTCCTCACCAAGGGGCGCATGGGATGGAGTGGGGGCTGCGTTCTGATCAGGAAATGGTTGTAGTCTCCCTTGGCACAAGTGTGGACTGGGACTAGATGGACCAGGCCGGGACAGACCCCAACACCATCTGGTGTTCTGGAGGACCAGGGTAGATGTGGGATGGACTAGGCAAGGTCTCAACCCCTACTGAGCCATGTGTGAGCCATATGTGGGTATGGATGAGCCACGGTGGGGCTGAAACATTCAACAGCAAGGGCCAGTTTGGGTTGAAGGCCAGTCAGGAAAAGTCACTGTTCCTGCTAGGACAGGAGGTGAACTGAGTAGTGCTGGCTCATGGACCCATTGGTATGCATGAAATCTGGCATTGGGAGAGGTTCTGATGGAGGAGCCTGGGCAACTCTTCTGGCAGGACACAGACCCTGCAGGTAAGCACAAGAAACATGATAGGAAACAGCCCAGAACAGGCCATGGAAAGTGTCCCACTGGCATACATTTGGCATGGGTCGGGGGCAGACCAGGCTGAATCAGTTCATGTCATCCACTGGCAAATCCAAGCACCAGAACAGTGTGGGTCGGGCCGGGTTCGGTTGTGACAGAAACTAGTGCACAATACGGAATGCCAAGGTGAGGTTGCCTGTACTGGATGTGACTGCAGCGCCCAACCAGCACGCATGAGAACCAGGAAGGGAGGGGGCAGAACCAGCAGGGCGAATATGGGGTGGTTCTCTTGCTGGATAGCTACTCCCACTGGAGAGTGTGAGCTGGGATGGAGGCCAGACCAGACTAAGCAGGGCTACAACAGCTGTGCGCCTCATGTGGACTAGATCAGGCAAAAGCCAGACTGGGCTGATTATTCCTACTGGTGCAAACAAAATTAGAGTGGGTGAGGGTTGTTTTGGCTTAGCCACAGCATCAGCTGGCAGAAGCTGGCACTGGGGTCTAATTCTGTCAAATCAAACCACAGAACTACCTGGAGAGTGCATAATCTGGGAGTGGGAGAGACCTGAGAGGGAAATAGTGGGCTCCTTCCTCTTGGGTTACCATTGCCACTGGAGGGCACAAAAACTAGGACAGGGGCTGGCGTGGCTAGATAGAAATCAAACAGCATCTGTGTGGGCTGTATAGTGGAGTTGGTTAGATGGAACAAAGCTTTAATACACATTGACATGTACGAGAGCTGAATGGGATGTGGGACAGAGTGGACTAGTCTGTCTTTTCTTTATCTATTCAGTTTTTGACATCTTGATTATTTCAATAGCTTGGCTATTATGAACCAAGCTGCTATAAAGAGGAGGAGGCAGGTAACTCCTTGGTATGTTGATTTCATTTCTTTGGGGTAAATTCTGAGTTAAATGGCTGGGTCATATGGTAGCTTTACTTTTAGACTGTCTTCCAAAATGATTGCATCCATTTACATTCTCACCAACAGTGTTTTGTATACTCTTTTATGCACATGAAGCATTTGCTACTTTTAAATTTTTTTTAGGTTTTTTTTTTTTATTGATTATGTTGCATTATGTGACAGTTTCATAGGCTCTGGGAATCCCCCCACCCCTTCCACGCCCCTCCCCCCTGGTGGATTCCTCCACCTTGATGTAGTATTACAGTTCAAATTCAATCAAGATTCTTTCATTGCAAGCATCTACCAAGCATAGAGTCCAGCTACTTATTGTTTAGATGGGTTGAACAGTTTCTTGGGGAGACCATTTCTGGTCCGAAGTTAGAGCTGGTAGAATATCATCCCAGTCAATTAAGAGTCCCAATACAACATCAGCAGCAATTTGCAACATTATGGAATTGACATGGTTTTGAGTAACCAGTATGTTAAAAAAAAAAAAATAGCAAGTTCTTAACCACAACCTCTGATTAGCTCATTGACATTTCAATTTTAGTTTATATACAGGACCGGCTGCTATATACCTTAAAATGGCTATAAGGTACCATTCAGCTCTCTTGTGTCTATTTCATTTTAGTATTTAGCCATTTGTTGTGTTGAAGTATAATTTTGCTGGTCTTGGCAGATTTTAGGATAATCTAGACTGGCTTGTAACTCTAACAAGACATTTGTCGACAATTAAGGTGCAGAATATATTTTTTTTGGGGGGGGGTGCAGGAAAATGAGGAATGACTAATCTTTGTGTCCCACCCAGCGAGGCATGAGCCAATCCACGCCAGCTCTTTCCTGTCAGATTCCAAGCTCTACTTTTTGTTGTTTGTCTATTTATTTTAGGTTTCTTTTAGTGGGTATGATTGTTTGCTATGAGGGGTTTTCGGAGCGACCCTGATGGTCATTGCGAGGGAGGGTGGGGGTCCAGAGGTGGAGCCAGGCTCGGACCAGAGAAAGCTCTCCTCCCTGGTCCCGAAGGACGTTTATTGTTCTTCTGTTTCTGCGGACCGCTAAATTTTTGATGATAATCATTGTAACAGAGGTGAACTGAAACCTCATTATGGTTTCTATTTTCCTTTGCCTGAAGGCTATTTGTATGTTGTTCAAAGTTTATTTTAATATTAAAGTCTCCAGTGATAGTGGCACAATGTGACCTTGAGTGTTCAGTGGCAGGTGGATTCAGCATATTTGCATTTGTTGTAATTCTTTAGAGTTAGCAGCTGTGTAGTAAGAAGTTCTTAGACAAAGCAGAAAATTTGGGATAGCCTAAACACAATTTTGGATCATTATGAGTTTAAAAATAGCTTTTGGTAGTAATCATAGAAGTCTCTGATTGTGACAGAGGTTATTTTATCAACTTACGTTTGGGTTTGGGATTCTACTCTAATATTTTTCTTGGATAATAAGTAATACACATTTTTTTAACATTATATAGGAAGACCAATCTCCAGAGCCCCAGTACGTGGATCCCTTGCATTTACTTGATCATGCTACAGTGAACTGACAGCTATTGGTTTTACATTTGGAATCTTCTTGTAGATAAATTTTCACAAAAAATCATTTTATATTTAAAATTACTACAAAATAGGACTCAAAATGTAACAATTTCAAACAAAGAAGAAATTCTGAGCTTCCTGTGCCTCTGTTTTTGCCATGCTGCAGATCCAGGGTCTGTATTAAGTTCTATAAGTTTGACTTCATTTATATTGTTTCTATTGACTTACTACTTTCAACTCATGATTGATTGGGCCCAACAGTGCTTTTCAACTTTACAACTGAAAATCACTGGTATTCTGGATATCAATTCCTCTACTACAGGGCATCACCAGTTGAGGTTGCCCTGTGTCTTATAGCAAACAACCAAGTGTGCTGTCTCCTTGTTGTTTTGCTCATAAAACTTCTTGATTTTCCTTTTGAAAGAAGACAAAATTTTCACCCACTAAGAGAATTAAAGATGAAAAGGGATAAGAACATATGTTTGGTCCAGTGGTAAGACCACATTTAAGACAACTGGGTTCCATACTTATTAGGGTCTCTGGATTCTGTGGCAGACCAGCTACTGGCTGCAGCTTACTGTTGATGTACGTGTTGAGTGGCTGTGACGATGGCTCCAAATGCTGGGTCCCTGTTTCCCATGTGGGAGAATGGATTGAACTCTTGTTCTTGATTTCAGCCTGGCCTAGTGTCAGCTGTTGTGGGCATTTGGGCATGAACCAATTGATAGAAGCGTACTGTCCGTTGATTTGTGTCTCTTTCTGTTTCTCAAATGAATGAATGAAAAATGATAAAGTTTCATTTTATGCTTGAGTATTTGAAATTTGGTTGATGCAGTTGGGCAACTCTGACAGATACAAGTGTACTTGAGGATTAACAGGAAGAAGTGTTCAGGTCTAAACCAGAAAACCCAGGAATCAGTTTGCCTCAGGGGATATATCAGAATGCATAGATTTTTTTCAGTTTATATGTATTTTTTTACATTTTCTGTAATGTGCAGATGCTACCACAAAGAAGAGAAGTAGGCCTGCTGATTGCTGTTCTCTTTATTCCGTCCAGTGTCATTATTTGCTCCTCACTCTGTTGGATAAGGCTTTTCACACTTTGCTCTAGGCAACCTAGTGAACGCTAGAACTCAGACCTGGATCCAGTCTTTTGCAGTTCTTAAAAACATTTGTTGGATGAATCTATGAATGGAGTTTCTACGATTAAAGGACTGTAGCTCATAGGAAACTACTACGTATTTTAAAACAGAAAAAGTAAGTCTCCTGTAAACAATGAGAAAAATAAAGTACAGAGAAAGCAAGCAACTCAGCAAGTCACACACATGCACAATTTTCTGACTTTAATTTCTGTTACATATGAGTACAATGCACATTTTTTTCTGTATCTTAAATTTCTGAGATATCCTGCTACCATTGACTTGATGGTTTCAAAGCCATTAACTTGATGGATAAGTTTACATGGGGTGAACATATCAATATAGCATAGGCACATAAGATACATTGTGCACTTTTAGCCACTGAGTACACTGAAAGCAATCTTACATGTTTATTTTATTATCTTTATAGTAAAACTATTAAGAGCTAGTTGAGTGCCTCTCTGTTTTTTCTAATGTGTGAAAAGCCTTCAGAAATTCCATGGAAAATTCACATTACAAAAAACTACTTAAGAATTTTAATATGTTTTTGTATCCTCAGTAACACCACCGCGTAAGTCAATTTTCCACAAAATTTTTCTGATGCACCCTTCTATTAACATTATGCTTAAGCTGCATGCTATTTCAAATTTGAAAGTATGATACACAAAAGAATGTTTTCAATTTAGTTTCTGGATTAGCACCTGTGCAGTATTGCTTTGTGTGTCTGAAGAACTAGATGATGGTGATGCAAAGATAAATGTCCAGGAACTTGTCAAGTTAAAGTAGAAAATGCGGTGGACCATAAACTAAGTTGTAGTATCCAAACAAAATGAATCCAAAATGGCATGACCTCTCATTGCCACTTAATGCTGAGAAAACACACTCAATAGAAAAATATAATAAAAGTAAGCCTTTTACTTTATGTTGTCATAAAGTAAAAGGAACAGGTTTGGTAAAACTCATTTCATTTTTGTTTTGATAGGATAGCAGCACACACAAATCAGCATGTTTATTCCGTTGCTTTGAAACAGTAACCAAACTGCTCTGGGCCAACAGACATACAGTTAAAATCAGTTGGCCAAGAGCGGTGTAGAACACTGTAGGGAACACTGTCATAAACCTTGTTCTTGTGGACGGATGAAAGAAAGAAATGTTAGAGACCAACCAAACATCCTCAGCTTCCCTTCTTACTCAGGCTTTCCTGTTCTTTGCCTGCATCTCCATCCAAATTCTCCCCACTTCCACTGTTTCCTGCATGTCCATTCTAACCCTTCTGCTGAATCCTTTGTTCCTGTCCTGGAATACTGCTGAGGCAATTAATTGGGCTCCACCTCACTGCCTCTAATATTTGTTAATATCTCTCTTCACAAGTCCCTTCCATTCAGCCTGCCAGGATGCTATTGTTTTCCCATTCTGACCCAACATTCTCTTGATCCTGCCATTCCCTTGAACATTCATATGTTTCCAATGTTGCTCCTTCAGGCCATTGCCAAACTTCTGGAAATATGATTGCCCAGGTTCGCTGACCACAGTGGCTGAGTTCCCACTCAGACCACTGATTGATCCTCACAATTTCCTGGAACAGCTCTCTCTAAAACTCACATTGGCTATGTGACTATTGCTTGTCTCTCCTAGTTTCCTTGCTATGCTTTCCCTGTCTCTTTTCCTCCTTGCTGTGTTTTACATGTAGATAATCTGTGAGGATCTCTGCTGGTCCCACCGCTTCTTTTCCTGGGGTCATCTATTTCCACTTCTTCCTTGTTCTGGTCATTTCTTCAGTATCAATTACTCATCTGTCCAAATAAATATCTAATCTGTTCTTTTGTCTTTGATCTGAACATATATTTCTGTCTCTTCCTAGATATCTCTAATTATCTAACTTGCTTTTAAATTATTAACTTATTTATTCCATCACTCATTTAATATGTATTAAATGACTACCATGTTAACTAAAATAAAAATTAACTTGTTATCAATAAACCAAATGCAGTTGCTTCAGTAGAGTAGAAGTTACTTTTTAAGTTTTTATTTATTTTTCATTTTATTTAAAAGATTGACAGAGAAAGGCAGAAAGAAACAGAGATCTTCTATGCACTGGTAACTCCCCAAATGCTCACAATAGCCCAGAGTGGGTCATGCTGAAGTCAGAAGCTTGGAAAGCAATGTGTCTCTGATTGGGACGGTGGCAGGAATCATCATCCGCTGCATCCAAGGCTGTACATTAGGAAGAGTTAAGATTTGAAAGTGAAGCAGGGACTCAAACCCAGGGTGAGGATATCCCAAGCTGCTTCTCAATTGTTGCACCAAGCACCTGCCCACAAGTTTATTTCTGCTTAACTAACAAGATGACAAGGTGTTAATCTCTACAAAATCATGCAGGGATCTAAGAGCCCTTCCAACTGTGGCTCTGATCACTCATTGTTCCATATTGCCAGAGCCGAGGCACTTTCCTGTCAGCTTGTGAAAAAGAAAAATGAAATTGAATGGTCCCTATCCAAGACTTTATAGGCCAAGCCCTGAGTCTGTATCACTCCAGCTCACATGCCATCACCCTGGCTCAGTCAGGCTGCTGCAGCCCACTTGACGGCAGGCTGAAGTAGGAAGTCTTTTGCAGAACAACCTTGTACTCTGTTGCATTACAGTTTCACGGAAGAGGTGGAGAACACACCTGGGACAGCGTCTGAGAGTCTGTCCCTTCTTCCAGGGCCAGGCCTTAATGGAGTCTGGAATAATTTTCATCATATTTCCTTCTGAATTTTGTTTGTTTCCATGATTTTGTCTTTATATGGATGACATGACAATACTTACACTACAGTATTTTGTAAAATTCAGGATATCGTAATGTTTATTAGTTTCTCCTAATTCATTCCTTCTAAAAACCATGATTTTCCAAAGCATTATGTGGTCTTCTCATGTAATATTTCTGTCTCATCCACATCCTTTTCTACTTTCTAGGCACTGTTGTATGGTCAGTGCTTATTCCCAACTATTTTAAAAATAGATATAATGCTCCTAATTTTTTTTCTTTCTGGTTTTGCTCTGTTCTTTGTATACTTCACGGTAGTGTTTGTAACATATTTAGTTCCTGTAAATAAATGTGAGAACTCCTCAAGACTGTATTCAGTATTTAGAAAAACAATATGTCTATGGCTAAGATTGTTGGAATTGGCCACACTCATCTTTCCCATCCAATTCTAGACCACCAGCCCTGAAATATTCTACCCTAAATACCACGGCTCATGCTCCACATTGTCCTACCTTTGCTTGAATTGCTGTTTTGGAGCCAAGATTCCCAAGGCCTGGTTTAAGTTTACTTCCAAAGTACTTTTTTGGTGGAGGGGCGGGAAGATGGGAAGGAGGATGACTCTTTTAGGTTCATCTTTCACCTTATGGAAGTGATCTGTATCTCTAACACTTACATCATTGTTTGTTTATTTTTGTTTAAAGGCGCATGCCTTATTTCCATGGTAAGTTTCTTGATTTAGGACCACGATTCCCTCTTCTGTGTATTTCACTTTGTTCTAGGACAGTGCATGGCATGTGGCTGAGTTCAAAATGCATTAATTTAATGAATGAATGGATGAATGAATGAATGCTTCAAGAATAAGATTAAAAGAAATCCAGAATATGCTGAGCACAGAACAGAGACTATTACAAAGGATAAAAATCTATTGTGGAGAAATTTTTTTTATTTAATTAAGATGCCTGTAATGCCTCATCATTGATTCAGAAAGTCAAGTTTGTGATAATAGGACTTTATAACTTGATCTTGTATGTTTAGTAATACTGATAGAGTTTCTATGAAAATGCAATCTTTTTTTTTTCTTTGAGCAAGACACATTTCTCTGAAATGCTTATGAGATCCTAAGTTTTGGGAATGAGTGTTCTCGCACTATGCTTTTCAATGAAGTCTGCAAATATTGAAATGATTTTTGTTCTAATTATTCTGCGGTATTTCCAGTCATTTTCAAGGCTCTGAGAACTCTAACTAGAAAGACCCCTTTCATAGAGATTTCCAAGTGAAGTTTTATAGCCTGGAGATATTGCAATTCTTCAGATAATTTTCCCCAAAAGTCCAACATTTTTCCAAGCAAGGACTCCAACTCTTTTGACATTTATGTATCTGAAGCATTGGTAAAATAAAACTAGCACTCCACTTCTATCAAGCCTACATTTGCCTTGTGGCATTAGAGCAACATTTTAAAGTGGCAGGAACTCATAAATGTTTCATGGAAAATAAGAAAAACATGCTATAAAAATCACCAAACCGTGAGATAAGAAGGAAGAGGAAGGGGTGGGTGATCAGTGAGGCCCTCCGGGGTAATTTGAAATAAGTTCTTCTAACTCTTGGGCAAAATTTTCACAACTCATAGGAAACTTTCTGGTCAGTGGTCAGACAATTTTGGAAGCTGTTTAACTCTTTCAGGAACCACAATACCATTATATAAGCTGCTCATTTTGATCACTTCTTTATAATCCATGTTTGATTCCAGAGTTCTCATAGACTTCCCTTGGAAGTGGCTCATTCTTAAATGCAGAAACATAGTGGGGTTTCAGGTACAAAGATGAAGGTGGGCACACTGTATTTTTTTTGTTTGAAATACTTCATTATAAATTTAATATGCAAACAAAACACATGCAGTGTTTATAAAACTAAAAAAGAACAAATGCAAACTATACAGTTCAGCATGTGACTTAATACTTGTGATTATTGCCAGTTGTGATGTTTCTGCAGGTGACCATGCCTGTGTTTCCTTAGCAATCATTATATACAAAGGAATGTACTGGGAACTGATTACAAAACAGTATTTGGGGACCAGCAATGTGGTTGGTGTAGCATGGTAAGCGGCTGCCTGCAGTGCTAGCATTCCACATGGTTGTGAAATCAAGATCCAACTGATATACTTCAAATCCAGCTCTTTGCTAATGCACCTAGGAAGCAAAAGAATATGGCCCAACATATTGGGTGAGCCCGTCTCCCACACATGATACCCAGAAAAAGAGCCTTGCTTTTAGCTTCTGCTGTCCCAGTCCAGTCTCATTTGGTGGCAATTTGGAAAGTGAGCTAGAGGATGGTAGATGTCTCTCTCTCTTTCTGTCTCCCTCTCCCTCTCCCTATCACCCTTTCTCTCACTGTTGTCTCTCTCTGTAATTCTGCCTTTTAAAAATAGAATAGATCTTTTTAGAAAATTGAATACTTAAAACCTGATCTTAGGTGGTCCAGTTTTTGGCATAATGGGTTAAGGTACTGCTTGCAATGCCTATGTCTCATATGGGCACTGATTAGAGACCTGGCTGTTCCATTTCCTGGGAAAGCAGTGAAAGATGATCCAAGTGCTTGGGCCCCTGTACCTACATGAGAGAATAAGAAGAATCTCCATGTTTCTGGCTTCCACGTGACCCACCTCTAGCTATACAAAGGATGGAAGAGCGATTTCTTTCTCTATGTGTCTTTTCCTCAATGTGACTCTGCCTTTCAAATAAGCATTTTAAAATAAAGACATAATTTTAGTCCTCTATGAGCTAGGGATTCTAACCTGGATTAATAGATTAAAATTTACAAATTTGAATTTGTTAAATGTACAAGATGGTATATTGCTAAGGTGAAAATGAATTTTGCAGACTATTCCAAAAGAGTTCAGAGAACCATATGTCTAAATAATGTATGTATTCATGTACATGCATGCAAATCACACAAAAGCAGCCACATGCCCAGAATTTTGAGAAAATAGAAACTCCCCACATTTCAGGCTAGAGTGAAAGAATACCATCAGAGTTTGTTATTTAAGATGAATTCTTTTAGGCCCTATTTTCAGAAACCTAGAGACCTGTTTGTGACAAATCTTTCCCCTCCTGCCTACAAATAGCAGCAGTGTACCATTATTCTGACATATATGGTGAAGCCTTCACTCTGCAGAAACCGCAGAACTGATGAGTTAACAAAACACACATGAGCACCAGGAAATTAACAAGATGATGGGCCCAGGTTAGCATGAGGCACAATAGTATTCTGCTCTGTGTGGTTTCCTGCCCTACTTATTAGACTCCTGGGCAAGGAAATTCCTCCACCTGGAGATTTAGATGTTAGAATTGATACTCCCAAGCTAGAGCATACTATTTACAATAAAAGCTGTCTTTGTATTAAGAAAATAAAACTGCAAGTTTAGTACACTTGCAAACCACCCCTGCCTCACGAGTTGTTCCTGTTTTACTCTCCGAAAAAAAAAAAAGACATTTAAATCTGATATATTTTAGATTGTTAAGAAAAAAAAGAGTGGTTCTGTCAGCCTAATCTCATTACACATATAGTCATTACAGTCAAAACGAGTTTCCTCTGATTAAGTGTGGGTGAGTTTCAAATCCAGTTCCCCGAGGAAAAGAGTCATTACTCTAAAGTAGCATGTTACTAAATGGAGCTTCCTATTATGCAGGGCTTTCCATATTCATATTTGCCTAAGTCAAAGAATAATGAGACAAATAATCCAAGATTTGTTCAACCCCAAATTGGAATGAATGAAACAGGAGACAAATTATTTGGAATTCGTAATAATACCTTGTTAAAATTCTTATTTAATTAAAATTCAGCCAGTAAGCCTGTGATTATTATTTGACCACTTCATTTTCACCCCCTTTTTTCATTTTTCTAAAAGAATTATTTATTTATTTGAAAGACAGAGATGAAGAAATGGAGGAATGAGATCTCCCATTTTGTGGTTCATTCCCCAGGAGCCCACAACAGTCAGGGCAGGCTTGAGCTGAAGCTGGAAGCTTGGAACTCCACCCAAGTCTCTCTACCGGGTGGCAGGAGCCCACCACCTGAACCCTGGCTCCGCTGTCTTCCAGGGTCTGCATTGCCAGGAAACTTGCATTGGTGGCTGGAACTCCAGTATGGATGCAAGCAGCCCCAGTGGCATCCTAGCCACTATATCAACCCAGACCCCTGCTTCTTGATTCTTGTGAGTAAAATGGGGCCCTGTCAGCCTACAACTTGGTCTCTATTGCATTTTTCAGGGTGAGATATGACTTCTGATGACACCAAGAGGTCTTCCATGAACATTTCTCAAATGCTGACTGTGGTCTGGAGGTTCTCTGTGCCAGTGTTCGGCCTTCAGGGAGCATGCTTTTGCCCTCTAGTTTAAATTTATTTCATGTTTTTCTTTACATTTTGAATTTTAGTAAGAGTATCGTGACTCTAGCTAATAGTAACCAAAACAGCAGTTAAACTCTCATTCAGCATTCAATAGTGCCAGTCACTGAGCTGAGCTGAAAGCTTTGCTGTGCATGTGTAGGAATAAAGAAACATTGTGTGTGTGTGTGTGTGTGTGTGTGTGTGTGTGTGTGTGTAGGGGTGTCCCTATTTCCACAATGCTCTTTATTTGAGTGCCAGCAGCTATATGATTGCCTAGAAAAGAAACTGTCTTAATAGGCCAATGTTCACTACTGAAATAAAAGAGAATTAATTAGACTATAGTAAAATAGTCGTCCTCATTTTCTTTGACTGTAAGTATTGATGTTGGTCAATGTCCTGCACGTTGTATGACATTGATACTATCAGGCAAGAAACAGTGTGAACTACTTCCTGACACCAAATGCCAACTAAAAATCCAAGGTTGAGTGGCTCTGATTAACTATGTTTAGAAGTAAGGATAGAGATGCCTCCATGCTATTGGCAACAAAGAAATTTACTGAAAGAGAAAATAAGGTGGAACACAATAGTTTGGTACTTGAGTAATTGAAAAAAGTTAGATCCTCAGCTTTGTACGTGGCAACTTAACCTGCTCTGCAATGATGCTGGGATCCTGAGAATTTTTCTTAACCTGGTACTCTAGCAATTAGATCAATCAATTGGCATTGGTATGCGAATTAGTGCCACTTATCTTTTAATCACGGTCTATCGGTTACCTTTTTTAAAAAGATCTATTTATTTCATGGAATGAGGAAATGAAGAGTGAAGGGAGGAATAGAGAGGGAAAGAGAGAGAGAGAGAGCCCAGGGGAGCTCCCTGCAGCCCCTCTGCTAGGTTTGCCTGTTCTCCCCTGGGTCTCACGTGTGCTAGTTGGGCACTGCAACCCAGTCTGGCACGGCCCACCTCACCTCAACATTTGCCAGTGGGTGCTACAGATTGGCCCAACCAGGCCGGTCCCCAGTTCCAGCTCACACTGATGGGGACTACAGCCTAGCCCAGCCCAGCCAGCCCCCAGTCCCTGCCCTAATGTGAACTGGCAGGTGTTGCAGCCCAGCCTGGCATGACCCACACATTCTGGCTCTCAGATTTGCCAGGAAGTGATATAAACTGGCCCAGCCTGGTTCACCCCTGACCTGAACCAAAGGTAAGCCTATGGGTACTATTTCCTGGCCTTATCTGGACTGTTCCCACTCATGGTTCTTGTGCTCACCTGCAGGGACTGTGTCCTGAAAGAGGAGTTTCTCAAGCTCTTCCATCAGAACCTCTCCCAATGCCAGATCTCACGCCCACCAGTGGGTCCAATGGCCAGCCCTACTTAGTCCACCTCCTGTCCTAGCAGGAACGGTAGCCTTTCCTCTCTGGCCCTCACCCATTCTGGTTCTTGTTGTTGGGTGCTACAGCCCAGCCAAGCCTGCCACTCCCAGACACAGCTCTCACATGATTCAGGAGGGGCAGACACCTAGCCCAGGCCATCCTATATCCACCCTGGTTCTCATGATCACCAGTTGGTGTTGGAGTCTAGCCCAGTCTGGCGTCCCAGACCCAGTCCACACTTGTGCCGAGGGATACTGCAACCATGTCCGGACTAGACCACAGCCCCTACTTTGCCCCCATGCTCACCAGTGGGAACCAAAACTCAGCCATGATGTCGCCTTAGTTCCCTAATCAGTCCTGATCCCAGCTACAGATCATGTGTGTGACAGTGGTTGCTTTGATTCAGCTTGGCATAGCCTCTCCCTTGTCTTGGCCCTTGTCTTCACAAGCAGCCTGGTCTAGCTCAGCTGGTCTCTAGTCCCAGCTCTCGCTGGCAGGTGCTGCAACCTGGCCCTGTCAGTTTGCTCTCATCCCTGGCTTATGCAAACCAGTAGGTATGGTAGCCAAGGCCAGCATGACTTGCCACTCTACCCTGGTTTCTGCATTTGCCAGTGAACTTTGGTTTACTCAGTCCCGCAAAGTCTACCACCTTCCAAAACCAACTCACACTTGCTGATGGATGGAGCTACCCTAAGCAGCCTGCCCATGTGCTCATCAGTGGAAGCTATGACCTACTAGGGGAGTTTCCCAGGTTCCCTCATTTGGGCCACTCCCAGACCCAGATCTCACGCATGTCAGTGGGTGCAGCTGTTCATATTTTTAACAGATTTCTTCCTACTTACCCTAGAAAGCATGTGCTATACCCACTGCTCATCCATGACTTTTGTTTTTATCGTATGTATTAACAGCAGCATGGTCATTCATTAGAAGTCTTGGTAGAATTTTCTAAATAATGAGATGCTATCATTTCACTTTCAATATACTTTTCTCCCTCCAATTGGGTTCCAGAACTTGTACTTTGCTCATAATATTCTGCTCTCACAGTAGTCTACCTCCAGGCTCTGATGGAATCTTTGATCCTCACCCAGGACCTGCTAGTTCCTCACTGGGGTCCATGGACTTGCAAAAAGACTTTATGTTGTACAATTACTCTCATGTAAATTTTCGCACTTCTTTGTGATCCAATATAATTTCTGGTGATGTAATTCAAAGATTAGATTTGGGGTTTTCTGAATCTTTTTTGGACTGCAGTCATTATCTTACTAACGAATAAGTCACCTTCTCTTAAAAAAAACCACCTTCATACACACATAATCTTTCTTTGTCCTCACATGTTTTTCTGAAATCACATAGGTAATTTTGGTTTGAGAGATTGGATCAAAGGAAGTAAGTCTTTTAGAAAAATAAATGTATAAGACAAGACCCTGATTTAGGAATTGAACTAAAAACACTTTTTTCCTCCAAGATGATATTTAAAAACTGAAGTTATGCAAACCACAGTTCATGCATGCATTTGCTAGCAATTTACCCATGATTTCAGAAATATACAGTCACTTTTAAGACACTGTTTTCTTAAGAAGTATTCTTGTTGAGGATATCAATATTCTAGTTCTTTCTTTTTTCTTTAAATAGGAAAGAGTTTGACACATTTCAGTTGGTCTTTAGAGAAAGCAACAGGAGAAATTTACTACATTTCCTGTCATATTTTTATAAGGGTCTTAAAAAATCCTTTTACCTTTGTAAAGATCACTGTACCAACGTCTTTCTTTCTGGACATAATTCCTCCAGGTGTTCCATCTGAATTTATAAACCTTTTGGCCATGATGAGTCTTTCCTTCAACTGGAAGCTTTTCTAATTTTTTTTAATAGTGATATCTCACTGAATAAATTTATGCTAAGAACGCCTGTTCCTCCCAGTCTAACCTATTGATCGTCAGCATCAATTCATAGTTGGGCATTGGACTTTAAGACAATAGCCATAAACATTGGAAGGGGTATCCTAGGTGTCCCGGGCTGTTTATGAGCAAAAGGAAATGGCCCTGTGATTTCACGGTAGCCCACAATGTCACTGGATAGTCCGAGATGCTGTTATTAATCTTGAGCCCTGATTCTAGCTTCTTTTTTCCCCTGGACCTTTGACTTGCCATCCTCAGTGGCTGTAAAGTCATTGCTTGCAGTACAGACTCTAAAGTAGAAAGCTAGAAGGAAAAAATAGCAATGAAAACTAGTTTGTTTCAGTGTTCCTTCTGTTTCCTGCTGCGATTTCAGATCCTGGTGAATCCACAGTCCGCACATTAACCCCTGGGGCACTCTGTCTCTTCAATAATTCAGGATCCCACTCATGCTCCAGGGAGTACCTTTAAAACAGGAAGTTGCTCAAGCAAATTATTATCTTTAGGAGACCAACACATTGCCAAGCCCCATTGCCCGTGGGTCAGGGAAGGGAGGCAGGCAGAGGCACGTGTCAAAGGAAGTCAGTGTAGAAGGTTACTGCTCGGACCTCTGTTACTTCTTGGAGAAGCCACTGACTGAACCAAAAGCAAATCACTTAAACAATTGTTAAACTACCATTATGTTCAACTGAGTTAGCTTATATTCTTCTAGTAAAGCAACAGAGGCCGTTTCAGACACACCTTGTTTCCCTTTTCTGTCACCACCTCCCCCATGGTTCAGTGGCCAGCTTCATGAAGCCTTTTCATTCAAGTTGGTATGCCTTTTCTGCCTCATTTGTCACAGTAAGCTCAGACTGGTGTGCACCCACGCAGCTGGTTCCTGAGTGTCACGGGTGTGGGGGAGGAAGCAAGAGAGCCCAGGTGAAGAAGTAAAACAGTTGGATTAAATGTGGCCAGCACTCTGCTATCTTTTCACTGCTTTGATTTAAAGTATCCTTGACTCTTATTTCCTATAGTCCATGATAGAGATGGGCTGTAGAGATCCATTGTAACTGTCTGCACTGAAGGGAGGAAGTATAAATGGAAATGAATTTCAGATTGAGTGTGAAGATCTTCCAGGGCAAAGTCAAAACATTTGATTTTACAGATGCTTGAGAAAGTAAATGGTAAAATGACTTCATCAGAAATGTGTTTCTGATATGGGATTAACATGACTTACAGTCGGCTTAGAGTATAAAGGACCTGTGTAATGGCAGCAGGGCAGGGTGTGAGTTCTCAGAGAGGACAAGCAGAGGTCTTCAGTTACAGCTATTTTTGTTTGGGGGCCACCATAATGCATGACACATAGCAGTGTTCAAGAGCAATGTTTACTGAGTAAATAGTTGAACTGTAGACTAAGCCCAACTCAAATCAAGCTGGGCTCCAAGTGAGTCTAGGCAAATTATTATAGGAAAGAAAGTAGGTAAGAAGTGAAAAAAAAAATCATCCTTTGAACTGCATTTCTCCCATATGAGCAGCAAGGATCCAAAGCAGAAGATAGAACTGAGGTCAAACATCCTCCTAACTTTCTGCCACTTACACACTTTTAGACAAACAAACAAACAAAACTACCCTTAAAAACAAAGTGTAACACTGTGGAAACATTCCCTATTTGATGTAGGAGTCTTTTTAACATCAGTAAAAAATATAAAAATTTTTTTCATTGTTGCAAAGACGGTGTTAGGTTTCCTTGAGCATTTTAGAGTTTAAAAGAGTTTCCCCAGCATGAATAAAATCAGATTTTCATCAAAAGCCTTTTGAGCAAAACCCTATCCTTTTCTCTATAAAACAAAACAAATATTTCTCAGAGTAATAGCCCCTTCAACACAAAGATTTTTTTTTTTTACAAATCATTAGAGTGTTCTGCATGAGGAAAATAAAAGTCAAAATTATTCAGTAAAATATTGTTTCTTTCATTTTTATAGCTACTCTGAATAAAAAAGCATTAAGGAAAGGATAAGGAACTATAGATGAAAGTTAGCCTGCCCAACATAAAGCAAAAAAATTCTTTTAATGTTTTGGTCACGAACCCTGACAATGATAAATCACTTTTCAACAGCTGCAGACAGCTGTTAAAGTCTGGAGCGCAAAACACTTAATTGGGGAAGTGTGCTAAAAGTTAAAGGGCCAGTGTCATTTTAAGTACATGAAAGCTTTCTGCAGTGGGGAGATTTAGACACAGAGAGAGTGAGGGAGACATGGGGAAACTTCAGAAAATTCATGGAAAACAGAATTAAAGGATAAGTTTGTTTTGGTTAAAAAATAGAGAGAGAGAGATCCACCTACACGAGAGGCCTTAAAAACTAAAGGAAAGCATGAGCATTAGGAGAAAACTGTGTGGGTTTCAAAATTTTATTGCACCAAAGCAAAATTATCTTTCCATTTCATTTTTAAAGCTTCAATTTCATTTATTGGAAGGACAGACAGACAGAAACTGATCCAGAGAGCTCTTCTATCACTGGTTCAACTCCCCACCCCATGTGTGCAGCAGCCAGGGTTGGGCCAGACTGAAGCCATGAGCCCAGGACTCAATCCACGTCTCCTTTGTGGAAGACAATCCCGAGTATTAGAGCCATCACCTGATAATCTCAAGGGACACTCAAGAGCAGGAAGTGGGATTCAGAGGCAAGGAAAGGACTCAAACCCAAGCACTCTTACAGGATGCTGTATCCTAAGTAGCACCTTACCCACAACATCAAACCTTCTTATCAATCTCATTTCTATATAAACTTTTTGAAGTGCTCAAAGAAACATATATTCATACTAGTCTTGTTGAAACAGCCGTGTACAAGAAAAGAGGCCATTTACATTCATATCTAGTGATGTGACTGGGATTAGTGGCACTCTCGGGTGCTTCAACTGGAGCTCCTAGTTGCTTCAATGTGAACATCATGACACTTAGTCAAATGTCTCAGGATTAAGTTGTTGAGGAATGATTTCCAATAATACAAACAAAAATCTTTCTAAAATTCTCAAAAAACATATCTGCTTGGTTTTTATTTAACAGTGTTTGGACAGTGAGATTCATCATTAAGTTCAGGGATTTCTTCATGTTTAACTTATCTTCATTAGGATAATTTCAAACCTATTTGCACTCATAAGACTTTTCTGGCACTCGCAGTTGCTTGAACTAGAATTATTTTGAGGCAGGCCTTGTTTATCACATGTGACATTTCCCCTAAGTGTGTTCTGCACTGAATACAAATTTCTATATAGGTAATCTGCTAAGGTCTCCAAGAATTGGTCAGCTGGTTTTATTTTATTTTTTGCCATGGGTACCAAGTGTGTAAAGTTAAGCATCATGTATCTATTGGCAGAGGGACAGTTCCTGTTGAGTAACTGTCGGTAGGTCAGTTCTCCTCTGTAAAACTCTTGACATCCGGGAAAGGGAGTAGTTCTGTTTCACAGTGTGTAGCAAAGGTGATCTTTGGGACTTGCTTGCTGAGTAATCCACTGTAACTCAATACATCACTTTTATTGGTAATCAGGCAGATGTCACCAACAGTGAAGTTTGTCCAACACTGGCTCTGAAATTTTCTTTAAGATATTTTGCTCCCAATCAGGCAGAACATTGTTGTCAGGTATGACAGATTGAAAGATCACATTGCAGTGTTCAAGGACTGTTTATGACTTTTCCAGCCATTCACAGAGTGGGTGGTGGGGAATGGCCTCATGTAAGCATAGTTGTTCCAGTTAGGATGCTGTTGGAAGCATTGCTCCTTTTTGTTAGCATATAAAATTGGGGGAGAAATGAACCATAAAAACACGCTATGTGAGGCTTGTGTCTTGTAAAGCAGAGGAGTTGGCATCAGGGATCAAAAAAGGAAAAGTTCTATTCACTAGTCAGAAAAAAATCTTTATGTAAAATTTTCTAGATTAAGAAATCCTATCAATTGCTTTTAAAAATAATTTAGAATGAGTGGCTGCACATTAAAGCTCTTTATTGCTCCTATTAATTGGAGTGTCCATTTTATATATTTTGTTCCTAGGAACCCCATAGTCATTCTTTTTTTTTAAGATTTATTTATTTTTATTACAAAGTCAGATATACAGAGAGGAGAGACAGAGAGGAAGATCTTCTGTCGGATAATTCACTCCCCAAGTGAGCGCAACGGTTGGTGCTGCGCCAATCTGAAGCCGGGAACCTGGAACCTCTTCCAGGTCTCCCACACGGGTGCAGGGTCCCAAATCTTTGGGCTGCCCCAGGCCACAAGCAGGGAGCTGGATGGGAAGTAGAGCTGCTGGGATTGGAACCGGCGCCCATATGGGATCCTGGCACATTCAAGGAGAGGACTTTCGCTGCTAGGCCACGCCGCCGGGCCCCATAGTCATTCTTAATATGCTGGATAATGCCATGGAGCCATAATTTCTACTGTAGAACTTCCCAAAAAACCTGATCTCTTCAAATTTGAGATGATCCTATATTAACATGTCACAAAGTTTTAAATGCAATCTATGAGTATGGAAGGATTTTGCCTCACAACACAAATAACAATAACAGAATAGAATTATACGTTTAATGTATTCCTCATAAGAGCACTAAAATGGCTCAAGTCTAACCTGTTGCAAGCCAAACATCCTCTTGTTGCTTCATTATTTACAATGTAGCTATGACTATGTATTTGTAAATGCTAACTCTGTTGCAATGGATATGCCTTAACATTGCAATAATGACATTGCGATGAAAGTTTGTTTTTATACCACAATACAGTGTGTGTGTGCGTGTTCCTGATCAGTTAGTTCTGCCCCACATCGTGACATGGAGACCCTAGACTTCATCAGTCCTGAGCTTCTGCCATTTTCAATACTTGACTCCCCAAGTAGTCCTGCAGATGATATTCATGAAAGAAGGGAGGGAGGGATAGGTGTTTATGGTACACATCCCATTCCACTGAACCACATTTCATTAGTCAAATTCAAAGCACATTTAAACAGTACAGCCATTTCCCAGCAACTCTACCTTATGAAAGCAAACAGGAAATTTCAATCAACTATCTCCAGCAGAGCATAAAGATGTCTCCTGCTCTCTCACTGTCTTCCCTCTTGACACTTGTTTACTTGCCTTGGGCATTACAAAATGGAAAAAAAAAAACTTTTAGTAAAAATAAATAATAATAAATTAAAAAATTTTTGTATGAAACTTACTGGAAATCTCTAAGTAAGAGATCTCTGACGACTTTGGCTTTTCAGGTTGTCAACTAATGAGATAAACTTAAGTAGTGAAATTCATTTGTGTAAGTAAAGTGGTTATTCCTGCTCCTCTTCTCCCTGTAGCCTCCTTTATTCGTCAGAGTTACTGAGATCTCATGGATTTAGGCATAAAATTCTTCTTAGTGTTCCAAAGAACCCTTTGTTGACCTGGTGGAGGGGGCAATTCCACGAGTGAATACTCAAGACAGTTAACCCTGTTTTCTCCTGGGGACTGTTTAAAAATAGCTCATAAGCAAATGAATGAAACCATGGCTTAATCCGATATTGTAAAATGAGGGACATTTGTAAGAATGCAAGTTCAAACATTAAAAGATTCACAGATGCTAGAACTGAAGTATCTAAGGACAAAGAGAGAAATCTAATGAAATTAGGAAAATCCATTTTAATCTTAGAGATTACTCCTAGTTTACAAGTTAAAAAAATGTGTGGTCAAGCATTGCTTCTCGGCCTTTTGGCTAAGATCAAGTTAGTAAAAAATGTGTGGCCAAAATATTACATAGGTCCTATTTAGTAACAAATGTTAAAAATAGAAATAATTTTATCATTTAGGACATATGAAAAACATTCTTGAAATTTTTCAAAAGTTATTTGCACAAGAAAAGCAAATGAATTAAGAGAGTGAAATGCAAGCATATATGCCCAAAATAAAGGGGAGAAAATGACACTGACTCCTCAAGGAGGAAACCAGAGAGCTTTGGGGCTGGTGTGGTGGCACACTACTTGCGACACCAGCATCCCATACTTGAGCACCTTGGCTACATCATACTTCTGATCCAGCTCCCTTTGTATGTATCTGAGAAACATAGCAGAGACATGCCGAACACTTAGGTCTCTACCACCCATCTCAGAGATCCAGATGAAATTTTAACAGGATTTTATTTCAAAAGCAGAGTTACCGATAAGGAGCGGGGAGACTGAGAGAGTGAACAAGATGTCCCATTTGTTGGTTTACTCCCCAAATGGCTGGGTCATAATCTAGGTCCCCTACAAGGGTGGCCAGGACCAAAGCACTAAAGCCATTTCCTCTGGTTTTCCAGGCACAACAAGTAGAATTAGAAGTGAAGCACCTAAGACTTGAGTTTCGCCTGTTCCAGTGTATCATCAGCCCCAATAAATTACTTTTGAAAAGAAAGAGCTAAGACGTATGGAAGCAAAGGTAAAGGAGTGGGAATTCATGTTTATGGAGGGAAAATATATAGCAAATATGAGTGTTTCTACTTATTTATATAAAATAAGGGGAAATGTTTTTAAATAAAATAATTACCTTAAAAACATGAATTAAAGGCAAGGGGTGTTTTTAAAATTAGGAAATATCTTTGCATAGCAAATCATTTGATAAGATTTAAGTTAAAAATAACTTACCATGGTTTTAAAACAAGGATAAAATAATTGTGCATAGTTTCGGGGAAAAAGAAAAATCGTTAGTTCTCATTTTTAATTAAGTAGAGAAAGGATTCAAAACAAAATCCATTTGCACTCACTGACATTAAGGGTCTGTTTCCTGGGGGGAAAAAAGCCACCACAGATCTATGAGGAGGATGTCACAGCCATTTAATTCAGGGTGTTTATTAGTAAGTTCAGAAGAGCGTCTGAGATCACTTAACTGAAGTACGTTCACATCTGTGAAGCACTTCTTTCTGGGAAAATGGATAAGAGCAAGTCAGCAGCAGCCTTGGGATCACCAGGAAGAATGAGCAGGTGAGGACGGATCCCTCCACAGACACACTATTTTCAAAGACCCTCTAATGCCACTATTACAGGGCTTCATAACCCTATCTTAGTTGGACTCTAAATCACTGCTGAACATGTTGATGATGATTTTAACAATCACTTTCTGATCAAACTGAAAGCTCAGAGCAGTAATGGTTCTGTCTAGCTTTTTGCTGTATTTCCAATATTTAATACTGTCTCTGTCACATAATAAGATCCCAATAAGTGTCCCATTAGTGAATTTATGATGAGAGCTGGATGAATGTTCTTAGTGCTACCCTTCGCTCAGTGAACTCCCCTCATTGCTGAGCTCTTCACCATCCATACTAACTTTTTCACAGAAGCAAAGTTATTAAAATAACAAGGCTTGACTTATGCTTTATTGAAGGAAAGAAATGATGACAAAAACTTGGGAGAAAGTTCTGACTTTAATTTTAGCTGTTGAGACACCCTCTGTTTAACCCTAAGATAATTTCCACATCCAGCACATCCCATCTTTGTATCCTGGAAGCACAAATCTCTTCGCCTCAGGCCCTTGGACCCCCATTCTCAACTTTCAGCCAACCTCTAGTGCCTTTTCATTCAACACCCTGAAAGCAAATGAGTTTTCTTTGTCTAAAATTGTCTAGACAGATACCAGGCATGGAGAAACCCAGATAGTATGTGTGTGTATGTGTGTGTTGGAGATAATTGAGGCTGTACTAATTGAGTTTACACAAGCTCTTGCTGAGGAGTTAAACATTACTAACGTAAATCTTATTTTGATAAAACTATAGTGCTTCAAAGTCCATTATCCAGGAATGCCTGAACATTATGAATATTTTATTAGGAGAATGAGAATCCTACTTGCCTTTGTTTAAATCTGTCCTAAAAAATAATAACATGCGGCATACCTTTGTTACCAAAGGCTTATTTGAATGCAAAAATCCTCATAAATGCGTTCTTATATTTTAATTGAAATGTGTTCTTCTGTCTCACACTTCAGGCAGACATGTGAAATAGAAAAAAAATTAGAAATAACTTTTATTCAAGAAGAGAGTAAAAAGAATTCCATCAGTTATCAGTGGGTATTCTCATAATAGCTGAACTAATAAGCTTTCTTAAAAAAAAAAAAAAAGATTTATCCTGAAGGCCAGAGTTACAGAAGAGAGGTCTTCCATTACTGGTACTCCTGCAGATGCCTGTATGCTGAGGGCTCAGTGAGGTGGAAGCTAGGAACCAGAGTTGTATCAGGAGAGGGACAGCTGGGACATCAACTGTCACCCGTATGGGATGCTGCCATTTCAGGCAGTGGGTTTTACCCTTTATACCACAAAGTCAGTTTTTAAGTTTTCCAGAACCCTGAATCTACCTTTCAGAGTCATCAGTTGGCTATTGAGGAAACATATCTCAGGACTCAGAGTGATGAGTTTGTATCTGTATGTGTGTTGGTAGATGTGTTGATATATATTTGAGTGTGTTTGTTAGGGATTGTATGAATATCAGGGTGTGTTGCCTTTTCAGTATATTAGGGTATGTGTTGATGTGTGAGTATGGTACAAAAACATGGCCAAAAATGAACTGACAAATAGGAGGAATAGGAAACTTGATGAGTATATTAGCAAGGAAAAGCTGGTTTTTTTGTTTTTTTGGTTTTTTTTTGCTTTGAAAATGCTATCTGTTTCTTCTGTTCAATAAAGCACTGGATCAAACAGAAAGCTGCAGGGAGCAGGGAGAGAGTTGAGAGAAATGTTGGGTGAGAATGGGAGCCATATTGATTGATGAATGAGGTTGAGGGAATAAATAAGGTGCTGGGATATCTAGATAGGAAGGGAAGAAAGAGAAAGCAGAGAAGGATGGAAATGACTCATCACCTAGGCCAGTGGGTATCTTGGATTCTCTGCAGGAACTATATCCATGGAGTGCAAAGAAGAAAAAAATGATTTAAAGGTCAAGTTCAATCACCCAAGCGAATCCATCTCACCTGGGGTTTTGCTTGGCTGTCTTGTTCCTCTTTGGAGGAATGTTAATGATCATCCTGGTGATGGAATGTGTACAGACCAAGACCTTAGAAGCCTGTGAGCTGTGAGTAACCTGTGGGAGTTGACAAGACCCTTCTGTTACTGCAGTAGAGGTCTCTGAAAGCACCAGGATGGCTGCTGATTCTGGGATTGATTCTATCTGGGGTGGGAACAACAGGGAAAAGAGAATTTGTCTTAGCTGTTTCCACATGGAAATTTAACTAGTGGGATTTTGATGTAATAGGTACTAGTAAATTTCAATTACATGATTGATCTACACAAAAATTCTAGTTTTAAAAGTCTCTACTTGCAATATAAACTATTAATCACATTTAAATGTTTGATATTCTCTTACAAAATCTGATGACTATAGATATTGTAGTAGAAATTTCTCTATGAAAGAACCAGAAGATATGGTTTTAGATGATTTCACTGCAGGGGAGTGTCAAATGTTTGAAGGGATAATTATATTTTCCCTGCTTGAATACGCATCCTATGTATGTGCTGCAATATCACACAGTGTCCCATAGATGTATACAATGTTTAAGTCTGCTTTTTGAAATGAAAAATTAAAAACTAAAACAAAATATAATCTAAAAAGGCAGGTTAAAATAATAAATAAGGAGAATGTTTTCAAGGAGCTATGTTCATCATAAACATGAAAGTGTGGTTTAGATATAGCCATGTCAAGTTAGAAATATTAAAGAGTGGAAAATTAAGGGACTCCAAAGCTTATGGCAGGGGAAAGACATAGGCCTTCCAACTCTTCCCCCTGCCGGGGCTCAGCCCCTACGTCAATCATTCAGCTCTCAGCGGTCACTAACCTGCCTATTTGTCTGTTTCCACACTACTGCATCACAAAACACCATACCCACTTGCCTGGAAAAGATAATATCTCACACATATGGGGCCTGCCTTTGATCTCTCTGGTCGAGCCAGAGGTCAGAGGCCTGCTTTCTCCAGGCCCTTACTTCAAATGATTCCTTTCATTTACTGAGAAACCAAACGTTAGAAGGGTAAAGGCAGGAAAAATAAAAGCCATGATTTAATAGCAATTTATGTGTTTGGCCTATTCCAGGTTGGATTTTATTCTCTTTGGGTCACATCTAATCGCCATTCCTCACCATTCCCCTGTCTTCTTCCCTTTCCATTTGTTTGTTTTGCAGCCCTCCGACAAATTGGCACTCCGAGAGATCCCCTGTGGAACTTGTCATGCACTGTTTTCTTTTTCTAAAGCATATGCTCAGAGACTTAATTCACTATCCTTTACTAAAGTTGTGTGTAAGTTGGAAGACATCATTTCTGTGGGGTTTCTGTGAAGTTGAAGCTTTAAACTGTGTATGTTAATGGGTTTCTGAAATGAACGTGATTCATTGAAGGAATGTTCTATTTATATGCTCAAGAACAGAGGAGACAGACGATGCAGCAAGCCAGTCCCAAATCAGAGTGAAACTAAGAACATAATATTTTCTTTGTGCAAATGAATAAAATTAATCATCAAGCTTGTTGCAGATTCATGTAAGAGATAATCAATAATTTAGCCTAATCTTTAATGACTATCACAACACTGTACCTTGATGTACAGTAATGTGCAATATTTACATTTATCCAGGCTCTGATGAAGGTGCTTTGTCTGTGTTTATTTTATTCCATCCTTCAGTAAATCTAAGTGGCAGATAAATAAATAAATGAGGAACAGTTAATAAGTGAGCTTACACACACATACACATGCACACACCTAGATTGGTTCTGTGAACTGATGATTCTCCTGGTGATACTAGTTAGAAAGGAGGAGCATTACTAGAAGAATTAAAAATGATGAGCTATATTCTTAAAGAGGAAAACTGGAAATTTAGGCTGAAGACTGTGATGCTGGTGTTGTGGTGACTCTGCTGTCCTTGGTAATAAAGAGGGAAATCTCACTAAGGGTTGGAGGGGTCACAGCAGTGGATTCCCCACGCTGACCTTAGTCATATGACAGGGGCAGGTTGCAGAACCTTAGACCCCAGTTTCTCTACAAATGCAGATAGACAGAGTACCTGTCTCATAGGCCTGTCTTGGGGTTCCATGAGAAATCTCTAGTTTACAGTCTCCTGCACGTCCATGTGTCCATGGCTTGCATATCTATATTCCAACATCTATATCCCACATATCTGTGTCTACATTGATCTCTATATTCATGCTGAGTAATAATGTTTTAGTCAATAACATCACACAGTGGTCCCAGGTGAGGTGCAAGACATTTCAGTTTGGACCAGGGCACTTTTCTGAATGTAGTCATATCATTGTTGCAATGTAACTGTATACAAGGATGCTTGAAGAAGTTTCTGGAAAATCAAGTTAAAAGATAGATTTATTTTGGTGTAAAATATGCTGAAATCCATGCATAGAGGTGTCTTCAAAAGCTCGTGGAAAAATATATATTATGAGAAAACTGCACGGATTTTAATAACTTTTAGCAATATTTACATATTTTAGTTCTATTTCTCCATTAAATTTAAAATATGCATAGTTTATTTTCATCTATTTGAAGAACAAAATGAGAAAGAGAGAGAGATAGAAAGAAAGGAGACAGAAAGAGAATCTTCTATATTCAGGATAATTCCCCAAATTTCCTCAGTGAGCAAGGATGGCCCAGATGAAAGCCAGGAGGTAGGAACTCCATCCAGGTCTCCCACAAGACTGGAAGGGCCCCAAACATTGAAACCATCATTTCCTGCCTCCCAGGACACTTTGGTAGGGAATAGGATTGAAATGCAACAGCCAGAACTGTAACCCATGTCCTGAAATTAAATGCAGGCACGCCAAGTAGTCACTTAGCATAGTGTACCTCAACACTCACCCCAACTTTTTCATGAACATTTTCATGTGTTCTCACACATGTCCAGGTATGTGTGCCTGAAAGTGGAGCAACTTGGAAACAGACTCTGGTGTCACTCCAATAGGTAGCACTGTTGAGTCTCTGTGACTAACACAGGGACAACAGCCAAGATTTTGGGACCTAAAGAAAAGTGTGGTGGGATGTTGGATTGCTGAACACTTTAGACTGGTTACTGTAAAAGTTGTCTTGCTTTCCCATGGAAAACAAATACAAAACAACAAATGTCAATCAGTGCCATGAGAAAAGCCTCTCCCATACAGGACAAGGGCACAGATCTGTCTTAGGGATGTTGACCAGGATATGGCATATCTGCTGAGGACCAAGTGTTGTTCAATACTCTGTCAACAAAAAGGGTGCAGGGGAAACAAGAGTGCAGAGCCTGGATATTGGAATCAGACAGTCTTTGCAATACTAACTGTGTCACTAGCTAGTCTTTGAACAGCTTAATTAACTTACATTTTCCAAAATCATTCCCAGTGAAAATCAGCATGAAGATTAAGGGAATTCATGTGTGTGTAGGACTCACAACACTACCTGACATGTCATCAAGGTTCAGTGAAGTTCACGTTATCTAGATGAGAACCTACATCTCAGTGCCTAGCACGAAGGGGGAACTGTTTTGGAATATTTATAACATAATTTATGGTCATAAAATACTACCAACTTAAAATTAGTACATGATACATTTATTAAATTTCTAGGTTCACTGTGGTTGCCTTGACAGGGCCAAACCAAATGATGTTTCAGGCCTCAGATGGACCATGAGTCAGACATTCCTGCTCATGGAGGTGATGTCTGGGATATTCCTCAAGACTCTTTCAGAATTTTCCATAAACTTTATCAAGGAGAGATTCAGATTTTGGAAGAGATCTCAGTGAGCTTTTCAGTTCTATTGTTTGACTCACTCGTTGTTGGGTTTTGAGAAATGTATATCTACTTATACCAAGCTGGGGTCCCCTTTTCTTCCTCTGCTGGGATTACAGTCTTTTGCTAAAGCATTTATATCCTAACACTAGCGTAACTGACAAGCATAAAAGTCTCCAGTGAATTCTGTCTAACTGGGTATGCAATAAGATTTCAGATGTTCAAGAAACAGGAGTTGAAATTGCCAATGACTGTTAATGGTTATAGAGTTTCTTTTCTCAGGTGGTGAAAACATCCTAAAATCAACTGTAGTGATGGTTATGGAGCACTAAAACTAAACTCTTAACATGCTCAATATGATTGGAGCACATACTGAAATAGCTGAATTGTACTATGTATGGACTGCGTCTCAATAAAACTCTCTTAAAAAAAAAAGAAACAGGAGCTTGTTGGCAGTTAATGTCTATTGTTAGTGGATAATTTTATAAAGGTGAGAGATTTGAAGGATATTAAAAGATGAATTATGATTTAAAACTATTATAAAGAGAGCAGATGTAAGGATGCCTCTATCCCAACATGACTACTGAGCATGGGAAATGAATGATTCCATTTGCTAAGCACTGCAAATGTTCTACATGTTCACTGCACGGTATTCTGTACTCAGTGGACTGAGTTGTGACAGTGAACTTCTCCCTTCACCCTGAAAGGAATGACTAACATGACTCACTGGCTGACACTTTCAAGGAGTGAGCAATGACAAAACCAGCCTCAGGTTCTCTTGGGTTCAGAGGAAAGGGAAAGAGGCCACAGCAATGTACACATTAGGAAGAGAAGTTAACTATTCATTAGATTCGGGGAAATAGGGTATGAGAAGACTGGGTCCTCTTGAGGACCTGGTCGTCCCAGTTGAATTCTGTTTTTCCGGTGTGCTTTCCACAGTCACCAAAGGGAATGGATCCAAAGCACCTGTGATAGCTTCCATTCTCACTCATCTTGGAATACAAGTCAAGCTGCATGAGTTGAGAATTCTCACTTTGGACTTGCTGGAAATGAACCCAGTGTGGCCTTTCTGCACTCCTTACATCACAATGAGTCATCTTTTCATTTGTCTTGTGGTCATCCCCAGAATGATGTCCTGATTCTCTCACATTCACTAATACTTTCACTTAGAAGAGCCTGAGATCCTGAAAACCTGGGACTCTTACCCACCTGCTAATGGTTTGCACAATTACATGGTTAGGAGCCCAGAAACAAAGCAATTAATAATGTACCCAGGTCGTATTACCTTCTGCTCCTGTTTGCAGGGGGATAAATTATATCCCTGTTCCATTTAGGAGCTCTGTTTTAGGAACAATGGCACCCACATAAGAAGATTGGAAAAGGGGATGGGATACTTTTTCACTTCTTCCGTCTAGACACTTAATTTCCATAACCCCTCAACTAACAACAATCTTGCTTCAGTGTATATGACATTATCATTTAGTATGAAAGTCTGAACTTGTTTCTTCTCCATTGTGTGTAAATGAACTTCAAGCTAATAACTTATTATTTAACCTCTGTTTACTGTGCACATGCTATTGTTGGTGCTTTAGGTGTAGCATGAAGTAGACAAAGCCCCACGTTCCTGGAGCTGATGTACCTGTGTTATCTAGCTCCATCATGTAACTACTACATGAGAAGTCTACAGGGGTAGCTGAATACTTGTGAACTTCTTTTTCGTAATAGTATGAATTATGACACTAATTCTTATTTATGCCATTCTTCACCAATTGTAAAGCTTTCTGACTGTCATTTGATTTTGCTCTCCCAGGAGAAGGCACTGGTACAACTGAACATATTCTACCTTCTGTTTTTCAGAAGCCTTCAGGAGATTTCATGGCACTACAATGTAGTGCCTTTAAAATAACTCCTAACAAGGGATTTCCTATAGTAAAAATAATGCTGGAACAAAATATTACAATGTATACAGCAGAGGAGCAGCATCAATTCAGAAGACATGAGAAAGGTAACATTCCAACTGGGCAAGTGAAGAGGGAGTCTTAAGCCTCTTTTTACAGAGCAACTGTGGTGCCTGTGACTGCTGCATGGTGTGAGCTGGCTCTTCAATCTGCTTTCAACATGGAAGGCTAGCTTACTGCAGCTCCTCTACCACCACCCCCCGATCCTCCAAGACTCAGAACAGAGGCTTCTACAAAGAACGCTCTATGGATCATTCCAAATAAGGAGAGCACCAGCATCACAGAGCATTTGGGGGAGCTTGGGTATCACAACCCTTCCCACCTATACCCAATGTCTGTCAGTTCAACACCCTTGACTTCTGCAACCAAACATGGATGAACAGCATTTTTAGAATGGACTGGAGTTTAGATATACAGGTTAGGATGCCGCTTGGGATGCCTGCATATTACATGCCAGTGTCTAGGTTTGGTCCCAGGTCCACTCCTGGTTCTTAGCACATGTCCCGGGATGGCTCAGGTGGTTGGGTCTCTGCCACCCAACCTTGTTTGGAAGAATAAACAAGATGACAGTCCCTAGCTTTAGCCTGATTCATTGCCCCACAGCTATTGTAGATATTTGAAGAGTATACCAACAGATAGATCTTATTCTGCTTATTTGAAAAGCCCTTTCAAATAAGTAAATGTATTTATTTCCCAAAAAGTACGTGTATAGATTACATGTGCAGACATGTTTTCTTCTTGCTAGTCCCTTAATGATGTATGGCATCTATTTACATTATATTACATATTATAGGTACTCGAGGTTATATTAAGTAATCTAGGAAATGATCTTAAATACATAAGATGATATTTGTGGGTTTTATGCAAGTACTGTATTATTTCAGATAAGAAGCTGAGCATCTGGATTCGGATAGTCAATCCCCATGGATACAAAGAACCATGGGGGTTTCATTTAACAAACCTTCACTAATAATCTTTCCTATAACAGGCTTTGTCCAAGGTAATTGGGAATTGCATGTGGAAGTATAACTGCCTTTTAATTTCAAGTGTGAACTTCAAGGGCAGAAATTTGGCTTCACAATTAAGTCACTGTTTGGGACATATGCGTCCCATATCATCAGAGTATATGGTTCACATCAGAGCTCTACTCTCTATTTCAGTGCTAATATGTGCCCTGAAAGGTAATAAATGATGGTTCAAGAACTTTGGTCTCTCCCACCCATGTGGAAGACCTGGAATGAATTCCTGACTCCCGGTTTGTGCTTGGCTCAACCACAGTTCTTCTAGGCACTTGGTGGTGGGAAGGAAGGGCAAGGAGGGTAGTCTTTCAGATGGAAGATCTCTCTTTGTCTCTTGGCCTTTCAAATAACATGAAAATTAAATTTGAGAAAATTATAAAATATGTGAATTTGGCATAATTGCACAGGCAAAACTGAGAATTATGGTGGGGCAATCACAAAATCTCTCAACTAATGAAGCAAAGATACTAATGTGTCCTGAAGGCACCAAGCACAATAAATAACATAAAAGCAGGAGAACATGGTGGTGGGATGAGAGGGTGTTACAAAACTGGTATCTATTCCAAAAGTGATAATTTCTAGTAAATAAATTCATCTAATTATATTCATGATTAGTAGTAACCAATATAAAAATGCTCTACCACACTTTGTTGTATATGATTAACATTAAATTAATTGATTAGTGAACCATGCTCATTCAGGTCCTATAAATGTATTGGGCACTAATACAAACAACTTCCCCTGTGGTTGTTTGCATAACCATTAGGAAATGTCTTCCACTCAGAAACAACCCTACTTGAGGTCAAATCAATCAGAATCTCAGTGCAGCAGGAGTACACTGGCGGTGTTTTAAGAACTCCTAGGGGATTTCATGCATAGCTTTGTTTTACCTTGGGCACTGGTTTCAAACCTGGCTGGAAATTAGAATCACCAGGAGAGCTTTTAAATCAGGACTTATCCTGGGTTCCAGCAATGACCAGTTAAATTTAATTCTAGAACAATCAGTATTTAAACTCTCCCCACACGATCTGAATGTTCACCCAAGGTTGGGAACCACTAGCCCTCGGTGTAGGTACTTGAAAATTGTATTCAACAAATCCCATGTAATCTTTGTGCTCACAAAACTTAAAATGTAACAAGAAAGAGGAGGAAAGAACAGAATGCATACAGATTACGATAATCTGTAGGAAGGATGATGAAAACTAAAAGCTGGAACTAACTTAAAATGACAATGGAATAAGAGATGGCAGTCAAGTTCAGAATGGTTGGACAGGTGGCATTTAAACCAGAAATTAAAAGAAGATGAGTTAGAGTAAAAGGAGCTACAATGGTAAGTAGATATTTCCATGTAATAAATATAGCACATCTAAAGACCTTGAGGTAAGACAAAGCTAGAAATATATGTGGAGTAACGACACAGAAAAATGACATGAAGCAACCTAAAAAAAAATCAGACATTATGTAAAACTCTGTAAGTTATGTTAAAGAACTTCCATTTCTGTTTAAGCGTAATGATACTTAATGCAATGTTTCTAAGCATGTGAGATGGTTCCATTCAGCTTTGAAAAAGCTATGCTGCTATAAGAGTCTCTGATGCGTATGATATAATGGAGAAATGGAAGGATGCCTCCTACTAGCTAGTAATTGCATACACAAACCCAAAATGATAGATATGTGAGATGGGGACTTAACTGCCTCATTTAAAACATTTTAAAAGATTTTTATGTACAAATGATGAACAGATTTTATGTATTTCATATATGCAGATTTAGGAGCATGGTAATACTTCCCACCATACCCACCTACCTATCCACTCTCCCACTCTGATCTTCCTTCCTTCAATACTTATTTTTTAAATTTTTGTAATGACATACTTTCAGTTTATTTTATAATAAGCTTATCCATCTAAGAGGTAAAATTTCCAACAAATATAAGTAGAAAAAGTCACTGTTACTTAAAAGTATAGGCAAGGGCTCTAAACAATAATCAGATCTTGGCCCGGCATGATAGCTTAGTGGCTAACAGCCTCACCTTGAACGCACCAGGATCCCATATGGGTGCTGGTTCTAATCCTGGCAGTCACACTTCCCATCCAGCCCCCTGCTTGAGGCCTGGGAAAGCAGTGGAGGACAGCCCAAAGCCTTGGGACCCTGCACCCACACAGGAGACCCAAAAGAAGCCCCTGGCTCCTGGCTTCGGATTGGCTCAGCTCCAGCCATTGCAGCTGCTTGGGGGTGTGAACCCTCAGATGGAAGATCTTCCTCTCTGTCTCTCCTCCTCTTTGTATATCTGCCTTTTCAATAAATAAATAAAAAATAAAAATAAGCAGATCTCAATATGTCAATTTCACTCATACACATTACATTCTTTGTGCTCTGTTTATTGGTTACCACAAATCAGGAAAAATATGATCTTTTGTCTTTTGGGAACTGGCTTATTTCACTCAGCATAATGGTTTGCAGTTGCATCTGTTTTGTTGCAAAAGATACGATTTCATTCTTTTCTATGGCTAAGTAGTATTCCATACTGTATCTATACCAGGTTTCTTTGTCTCCTATATAATGGGCAGTTCAGGGCTGAACCTACAGACCATGGAGCTGTCACTTCTGCCTTTCCTGCGAAGAGCCTCCAATTCTCAGACGATTGCCATGGTTGTCATCTGACTGGTGTGTCTTCATTCAGTAGGAAGAATTTAGAGCAAATACTTTCAAAGAATGTACCCTTCTTCCAAAGAGTTTTCTTCCCAGAGAGCATACTGACGTATTGGAGGTGCCATGCAGATATTCTGCTGTGTTCTATTTACCAGAATTCTGTTATCCTGATTCATGGTGTAATTTTTAAAAATAAAATATTTTCAGCTGAGTGATTTGCCATGCCACAAATCTGAACTTTGTTGCAAGGAAGAAAGAAAGGAATGATATTGGTTGAGCATGGTTTGGTTTAAGATATACTTGGAATTACAATCTATACACTTCACTGAAATAGGATGGAGAATTGAAGGAATGTGAGCAAATAAAATTGGAATCATGAATGATGGTGAAATCATGGAAAAGCAAGCTGAGGAAGCAGAATCCATCCAGCAAATGTGAAATTTAAAAATGTTTGTGGGATATCTAAGTGACATTGGGAAGCAAATATGGGAATGTGGAAATTGAATCCAGAGAAATTGTATGAAACAAGGCATAGATTTGGCAGTGACCAACTAATTCAAAATTGAAGCTCTACTGGAATGATACTGCCTATGGATGGAAAAGGTATAGAGCAGCTGAGGTAATATCCAAAAACCACTAATAATTAAGAGTCAGTCAGATGAGGAGATGGCAAAGGGCAATAAGAAAACCAAGTTATTTAGGCAGAAAAACATCCATGTGTATCACAGTAGCCCAGAATAGAGTATATTTCAGGAAGGCTCAAAGTTAAATGCTTAAAAGTTTGGATGCATTGAGAAAATAAGAGAACAGAGATGTTTCTGATGGATTTGGCAAATGAAAGTCTCTGCTGGCCTGAAAGAGAGCACTTTCAGCCAACAGCTAAGTGGGAGCTGACTGAGAGGAGTTGGAGAGTCAGTGGAAGCTGAAGAAGTCACACAGCATAAGGCTCCTCTCAAAATGATTGACTTGGGGGAGGAGCACAGCAATAAGGCAACTTGTGGGGGGAAAAATGGCTGAAAATCAACGGGATTGTGTCTGAGGTTTTCAATTTGGGAGACACTGGAGAATGCTGACATCCTGAGGGATATAATCCAACAGAAAGGGGGATTCTGGGGCTGAAGGAAATATGGTAGACACAGACCAATGAAACAGAACAGAAGCCCCAGAAGTATCTGTACATCTACAATTTATAATTGACAGCTGTGCTAAGAATACCTTATAGAAAAAGGAGATCTTAAATAGATGGTGTTTAGGAAAATTGAATTTCAACATGTAGAAGTTTGAAACAATAAAAATACACAACAAATCAGCACACAAATGATCAAGTACCTAAATGTAAAACCTGAAACTATGAAACTAATGAAGGAAAACATAGGGGAAGCACTTCAACGTATTGGCCTAGGCCAGGAATTTTTTTTCTGTAAGACACCAAAAGGACAGGTAATAAAAATGAAAATAGACAAATAGGATTATAACTAAGCAACAATTAACAGTGAAAATACAACCAACTAGATGGGAGAAATATTTACAAACTATGCATCTGGCAAAGGACTAACATCCAGAATATGCAAGACTCTCAGCAATTTCAACAGAAAAACAAATAATCTAGTTAAGAAATGTGCAAAGGATCTGAAAGGACATTTTTCCAGGGGAAGAAATGCAAGCGTCCAACACATCAAAAAAAAGTTCCATATCAGGAGCCATCAGGGAAATGCAAGTAAAAACCATAATGTATATCAACTTGCTCCCATTCAAATGGCTATTACCTAAAATGTAAAGCCTAGCAAATGCTGGAGAAGATGGACAGAAAAGGGAGCCCTGATACATTATCCCACTTCTGCAAATACATCCAAAGGGCATGAAGTCAGCACCTGAAAGAGCTAGCTGCACGCCTGTGATTATGGCAGCTCCATTCACAACAGCAAAAGCACAAAACAAACCTAGATTTCCTTCAACTAGTAGCAGAGTAAAGACAATGTGGTATGCAAGCATAATGACTGTTACTCAGCCATATAAAGAATGAAACCCTGACATTCTCAACAAAATGGATGTAATTGGAAATCATTATGGCAAGTGAAATGATGTACACACAGAAAGACAAATTCCACGTTTTATTTCTGATGTGGAAATAGGTGTGTTATGCCGTATTATTAGATACATGGATGTTTATAAACATTGTTGTCACTGAATAATACCCCTTAAATACTAACATGTGCTTTTCTCCCTTTACAATCCTTGTTATGTCCTTGTTATTTAATATCAATAAATTGTATATGTGTATGTTATACTTACATATGGACTGAGGGAGGCAAAAATATTCAAATTTCTTCGGGCTGTGTGTGTTCACTGACCACTCTTTTCTTTTTTTTTTTTTTTTACTTTTCTGTATTATCTGATGCATTTTAAAATAAAAATTACAAGAGTTATGGGAAAGGGCGTGGATAAAGGAATATGAACTGGGATGACACACAACGTGCTTAGCTCACAGCAAGTACCCATAAAGGCATCCATAACCCCCCTGCTGATGATGGTTGTTCATGGTGGCATTTATACAGCCCTCATTTTCTAATAATACTGAATTCCACATCAAAAAGCTGATCTTTCATTGCAATGAAAGAATCTCAACTGAATTTGAACTGTGGTAATGCAACAAGGTGGAGGAATCTACCATGGGGGGGGGTGGAGGGGGAAACCCAGTGCCTATAAAACTGTGTCACATAATGCAATGTAATCAATAACAAATAAATAGATAAATAAATAAATAATAGTTAAAAACATAAAAAATAAAAACTATTTCCTTAAAAAAAAAAAAAGCAGATCTGGGCCCGGCGGCGTGGCCTAGCAGCTAAAGTCCTCGCCTTGAACGCCCTGGGATCCCATATGGGTGCCGGTTCTAATCCCGACAGCTCCACTTCCCATCCAGCTCCCTGCTTGTGGCCTGGGAAAGCAGGAGAGGACGGCCCAAGGCTTTGGGACCCTGCACCCGCGTGGGAGACCCGGAAGAGGTTCCAGGTTCCCGGCATCGGATCGGTGCTCACTGGCCCGTTGCGGCTCACTTAGGGAGTGAAACATCGGATGGAAGATCTTCCTCTCTGTCTCTCCTCCTCTCTGTATATCCAGCTTTCCAATAATAATAAAATCTTTAAAAAAAAAAAAAAAAAGATACGCACTAAGAG
The DNA here is from genome assembly GCF_030435755.1 of Ochotona princeps. Classification (NCBI taxonomy): domain Eukaryota; kingdom Metazoa; phylum Chordata; class Mammalia; order Lagomorpha; family Ochotonidae; genus Ochotona; species Ochotona princeps. The sequence goes on from NC_080840.1 coordinate 56,977,403, forward strand.
AACTGTTGCCATGCACAGCAGCTTGAGCCTGCAGTTCTGGTGTCTGTTACAGACGCCACTTTGAGTCCTGAGTGCTCCACCTCTGAGCCAGCTCCTGGGTTAGGTCCTGCAAAAAGCAACCCAAGTTGGCCCAAATCCTTTGGCCTCTGTACCTGTGTGGTGACTCATAAGAAGTTCCTGGCTCCTGCCTTCAAATTGGCTCAGCTCTGGCTGTTACGGCCATTGGGGAGGGAGTGAACCACTCTTAGCAAGACCTTCTCTTTCTAAGTCTCTCCCTTTTTCTCTGTAAATATTCCTTTCAAATAAAAAATAAACAAACCGCAGTTTTTTTAGCATATGCTTGCCTGTAAGATAAATATATGAAAGGGAGTTTTTTTCCCTTTGTGTCTTTTTGGAGCAAGAATTTAATGGAAATAAATTCCATTGAATTTATTGAAATAATATGTCTTAAATTGAAGGCATGGAGGGCCCAGCACTACAGCGTAGTGGCTAAAGTTCTCACCTTACATGCGTCAGGATCCCATATGGGATCCGGTACGCGCCAATCCGATGCCGGGACCAGGAACCTCTTCCGGGTCTCCCACGCGGGTGCAGGGTCCCAAAGCCTTGGGCCGTCCTCTCCTGCTTTCCCAGGCCACAAGCAGGGAGCTGGATGGGAAGTGGAGCTGCCGGGATTAGAACCAGCGCCCATATGGGATCCCAGGGCGTTCAAGGCGAGGACTTTAGCCGCTAGGCCACATCGCCGGGCCCTCTTAGTGCGTATCTTAAGAGTACATTTCCTCAAACTAAAACAAAGATGAAACTGTAAATGAAATAGTTTTAGCGTGACAAACAGAAACGCAGAAAGTAAATGTTACCACAAACCTCCATCCAGAGATGAATATTTGGGAGTATGCACTTTCTTCCTGTTTTTCTACACAATAAAATTGTATATCTTTTTCTTTAAAAATACAGATATAGGGTCTGGCAAAGTAGCCTAGCTGCTAAAAGTCCTCATCTTGAGCGTGCCGGGATCCCATATAGGTGCCAGTTCTAATCCTGGCAGCTCCACTTCCCATCCAGCTCCCTACTTGTAGCCTGGGAAAGCAGTGGAGGATGGTCTTAGGAGCCTGTACCTGTGTGGTAGAGCTGGAGGAGGCTCTGGGCTCCTAGCTTCAGATCAGCTGAGCTCCACCCATCGTGGTCACTTGGAGAGTGAATCATCGGACGAAGATCTTCCTTTCTGTCTCTTCTCTCTACATATACATAAAAAATTATATAAGTTAAATACATCATTTTGTAAACTTTTTTGTTCTAAACAGTATATAACTGATCTCTTTCAAGTTATTAAGTATTCTTCTATAATATTATCAGTGTATATTTATAAGCATGTGCCATAAGATACTTAGTGAACCAGGTCTTATTAAACATTTTATGAACTTATAAATAAGCAATTGTACTTATTTTATAACATTCAATAACATTTAAAGAATAATTATTTCCATTTTATTTTATTCAAGATAAAATATTTTATTGATATAATTGTCATTGGAGTAGTGGAGATCAACAACTAAAAAGATACTGCAGAATAAAACTCAATGAACTTATAATTGCAATATCAGGAAGAAATAAAAACACTTAAAATGTCCCTTCCCTTTGAGCCCAGCTCATAAGCTTAACAGCTAAAAGTCCTTGCCTCGCACCCGCCAGGATCCCACATGGTCACCGGTTCTAATCCCAGCAGCCCTGCTTCCCATCCAGCCCCCTGCTTGTGGCCTGCAAAGCAGTTGAGGACGGCCCAAAGCCTTGGGACCCTGCACTGTGTGGGAGACCCGGAAGAGTCTCCAGGCTCCTGGTTTTGGATTGACTCATTTCCGTCCATTGCAGCTGCTTGGGGAGTAAATCAATGGACAAAGATCTTCTTTGTCTCTCCTCCTCTCTGTGGATCTGATTTTCCAATAAAAATAAATAAATTTTTAAAACAAATATCCCTTTGAAATTCTTAAAACAAGAATTGTTTTAAACAATGAGCTCCTTTTATGTGTTCTACTCAACTGGAGTCAAGATGCTTGAAAACATACACATAACTTTGTGTATTTTTCAGTGCTATGCAAAAAGCTTCTTCTATGTGTGTCTTTATTACTTGATTAGAGCTCACTTCCTTCCCTCTATAGCACTACTTAGCATAGGTAAACAGACCATTTTCTTTTTTTTTTTTTAATTATTACATTTATTTAGTTTGTATGAACGTTAAGGCTTAGAGGGAGAGTGAGACAGAGAGAGCAATTGTCCATCCATTGGTTTACTCCCAGAAGGCCACAACGGAAAGGATAAAGCCAGGGACCAGCAACTTCATTCAGCTCTCCTGTAGAGGTGCAAGAACCCAAGCACTTGGACCATCTTCTGCTGCCAGGCCATTAGCAGGAAACTGGATCGGAAGTGGAGCAGCTAGGACATGAAGAGATGCCCATATGGGAAGCAGCATTACAGGTAGTGGCTTGACCCACTCTCTACACCACAATGCTAATGCCAGGACTATCTTCATGAGAACCAGGTAGTACTCAACTACAGTGCTAGGGCTTGACATGTGCTCTTCAAAACTCATGCTGAAACATAACCCCTGCTGTGCTGGCTGTACAGAAGTGGTTAACTTCCTCATGAACGCATTAGCACCTTATAAAAGTACTGGAGGAGATTAACTTAGGGCCTCTTGCTTTTCAAGTTTTCACCTTTCCCTGAATGAGGACACTCTAGTAAGATACCATCTTAGAAGCAAGAATATGTTCTCATCAGATACGGAAAGTACTGGCCCCTTGATATTGGGTTTGCAGCCTCCAGAGCTTTAAGAAATAGATTTCTATAAATTACCAACTCATTAGTTATTTTGCTAGAGCAGCACCAAGACAATGATGTATTAACTTACATGGCTGTGAATGTTTGGATTCTGTCTTCAAAACAAATATGGCAGTTGTTGACACATGAAAGAAAATTATTTCAGATGCTGAGAAACATTCTTTAAATGATGATTATGTCAACAAAAATGTCAAACACAAAAAGGAGAAAAGAATGTAACGTGGAAAAGCACTTTTGAATTTTATTTTTAATTTATCTGAAAGACTGGGACTGGTGTGGTTGCTCAACAGGCTAATCCTTCACCTTGCAGCACGGCATCCCATTTAAGAGGCAGTTCTAGTCCTAATCACTCCACTTGCCTTCCAGCTCCCTGATTGTGGCCTAGGAAATCAAAGGAGGGTGAAGGTCTTGGATTGCTGCATCCATGTAGGAGACTTAGACGAAACTCCTGGATCCTGACTCCAGATATGCTCAGCGCCAGCCATTGGGGAATGAATCAGCAAATGGAAGATTGATCTTGCTGTGTCTTCTTCTCTCTGTAAATCTGCTTTTCCTTTCAAAAACTAACAAAAATAATAAAGTTAGGCAAAAAGCTTTACGGCCTTGATAATCAATGCAATGTGGTTTTTTAATTGGACCTTAAAATAGAAAAAAATATATAAAAAGATAGTATTTTAAAAACTGATGAAATACAAGTGAAGTGTGAAGGGTAATTAGCAGTTCTACACCAAAGAAATTTCTTATTTGGTATGGCTGTCTATGCTTATATAAGGTGTTATTTATGCAACTTTGTCTAAAATTACTTTAAAACAAAGCTTTTAAAAAATTCCTTGGTAAGCATACAGTCAGAAATCACTGAAATGTTAGGAGATTCAAAGAACATGCCGTAATTATTCCAAAGCAGATTAAAGAGAGGCGCAAGAATTGAAATTTTCAAGTCAATTATGAAACTCAGCACCAGACATTCAAAAATGAACATTTCCTTTCAAACACAGATCAGAGCTGCAATTTTAAAAGAACACTAAGATAATTCTCTACCACTGAGATTGTAACCAAAAAATGAGTAGAAGAGAATCGCTTATCCTGACATGTATCCCTGTTTAGGAGGAAGACTCCAAATGTGGCTCTTCAGTTTCAGAGAGCCTGATAAATAGAAATTGTTTTCTTCAAATGCTTGAAAGTAAAATGCACAAATCTCTTTAAATTTTCCAACAGGTATTATCAAGTAGCCATCTATACTTAAGAAAACAAATTCCACACAAGAATGCAGTTGGAGGACTGATGAAGAGAAAATCCAAATAGTTGGATTTATCTACTTTATTACAAAATTTAAAAGTGCAATCTAATTATCTTGCTAAGTTTAGTACTTTATAATCTAAATTAACCTAGAATATAAGCTTTTATAAGCAATTCTTGGATGCCTTAGTGACCCAAATTTTATATGTGGAAAACAATATTAGCTGATAAATATGAGTAAAAAAATAAGAAAGAAAAAGGTGTGGCTTCAGTTGACAAATATTGTATTTTTTTATCTTCAAAAATAGATCTCTGGTACTCAATTAGTTTCTAAGAAGGTAAATAATATTTCCAGACACTAAAGAAGATTATAGTACTTTATAGTTTCCTGAAAGTTGGCATCCCTGCAAATGGCTTCAGTCTTGACATTTCTTTGACAAGCAAGTGTGTCTACTCCAGCAATGAAGGGAAGTGGAATTCTCCTGATGGTATTTTTCCCATACGAACTGGCATTGAAAAAGTAAAATTGCTCAAGGTTAATCAGCCTAATCTGAAGGAGAGGAAGTTTACCCCTCATTTCCCAGCAGATTCTCTTTAATTTGGAAGTAACATTGACAGGTGGCCTCAACACTCAGGGCATTACAGACCACCTCGAAGGTCTCTTAGCCTTTGAAGTCGGAATAATCAACAAGTCATTTGATATCCGGTCAGACGGAATGGCCCCACAGACAAGGCCATCTCTCAGGTAGACTGATTGTCTATCGCACAGGGAAACCTCGATGCAGTTTGATGAGAAAATTCATAGCTTGAATGGAACTGTAGGTGGAGACAATTGTGCATCACAAACTCATTTTCAGTGCCCTTCCTTCCAATAAAAATGTTACATATTTTCTTTTTCAACAATATAAACTTAAAACAAAAATTATTCTTTGCTGAAAATATATTTCTTTACTGAAAATAAAAGAAATTTCTTATGTGTTTTATGGGCAGAGAAGTCCTTCTGGCTTTTGGTAAGTGGTGTACTGTTCAATGTTTGGATTAAGAGACATCTCAAATCATACACAGTATAAAGAAAAAAATAGTATTTCCCTTGATATGTGAATATGATGGAGAAAGAGTTTTCATTCCTGGGAAGTATTAGAGTTGTTCAATCAGAACGAAATCCATTTCTTCCAGGGCATTAAACATTCTTTCTTCTCTGAAAATGGCTGTTAGGTTTTTATTTACTTTCCAGTGGCATTTACTGAGTTCTTAGTTGGTCTCCGCTTTCAGTTGCACAGAAAAAAATACTGTTACTTTTTCATGTAACCATCCTGTTCCATGCAACCAATGAGTATTCTTTTTTTAAGATTTATTTATTTTTATTAAAAAGTCAGATATACAAAGAGGAGAGACAGAGAGGAAGATCTTCCATCTGTTGATTCATTCCCCAAGTGACCACAACAGCCGGAGCTGTTCCTATCTGCAGGCAGAATCCAGGAGATTCCCCTAGGTCTTCCATGAGGGTGCAGGCTCCCAAGGCTTTGGGCTATCCTCGACTGCTTTCCCAAGCCAGAAGCAGGGAGCTGGATGGGATGTGGGACTGCCCGGACATGAACTGGCGCCCATATGGGATTCCAGCAGATGCAAGGCAAGGAATTTAGCCACTAGGCTACCATGCAGGGCCCTCCAATGAATATTCCTTAGCTGGGTTGTGTGCTAAGGAAAGGGTCTTACATAATTAACCTGTGCATCTGTACTACTCACATTGTTAATGTTCCCAGCAATTCAACCAAATACAATGGTATGGAATACCCTTCTGTCCTTCACATATTGAAACCAGTGTCATGAAGGGAAGCTGCGATGTCTTTCTTAAGTTACAAATATGATGGGCATGTCTCCCCACAGTGTTGAGTTGATACTATTTTATGACCATAAATTCCAGGACAATACTATCTCCTAGCTTTTAAGAATTCCCAAGCATCCAGATTCCATAAGCATGTGTCAGTGAAGCACAAACTCTGAAGTCATGCCATGATTATGGTCATTACAGCTCATATTTACTACTCAAGTGAGTTTAAGCCAATTACTTACTTCGTTCTAAATCTCATTTTCATCATGAGTTCAATAGGTGCAGAAAACACAGCCATCACCGGTGAATCAGACGATGCATATGAAGTCCTATGCATGTAAAGAACCAGTGCTCAATATATCACAGTGTCTAATGTCATTTGGAAAGGTTTGTTCCAGTTTTCCACAGAGCTACTTGACAAAATAGTTGAAGAAGGTGACTTTAAAAACTTCATGGAAAACATATCATTGAAAAATGTTGTTTGTATTTAAAAACTGACACCAGAACTTTAGATTCCCCACAAACTTTTAAAATAACCTTGTGTAACACTTTTTAAGGCCTTGACCTAAATTTGTTTTTCCAGCCATAAGTTGATTACTGCTGAATTGACTCCTCCTATTACATCCCCAATTCCTAGAACTTAGGAAAAAATATTTAATAAGTAGATGAATCCTGGTCTACCAGAATCTTTTATCAGTGAGTGGAATAAAACATTTGTTAAGCACTAGACTGTAGAAGTTTTACGGAAAGATTTTGAATCTAAGTAATAGGAGCAAAGCTCAATTTGGCAATGTTAGCTGAGAATATGTTAAATACCTTGACTAGAGACATAGAAGCCAATGATAGGAGCTCTTAAAATAACCAGGTGTTAACTGAAAGCAAAGGATTTGCCTTAGAGAGTGTTGTGAAATTGAATGTAATGAGTATACTTTGAAAAATAAAGATCATACCATTTACAACACCAAAAAACATGAAATAGTTAAGGGAGGAAAAATCTACCAAAATATGTACAGGATCTGCATATTGAAAACTACAGCATAATGAGGATATAAATCAAAGAAAAGTAAAAGTCAAAGGAGAGATGGGGTATGCTAATGCATTGGGTGATTCAATGTTGTTAAGCTGTCCATTTCCCCTAAATTCATCTACAGTTTTGATGCATTCCCAAGTAAAGTCAAACTTGACAAAGGAAAAAGCAAAGTTCAAGGACTACCTGATTTCCAGGAATTACACAGAAAGCTGCAGTCATCAAGATAGGTGGTACTGGCGGAGGATAAACACGTAGATCAATGCCATGGGATGGTGACTTTGACAAGTGAGGTTTTGCCAAAAGCACAAAGGTAACTTAATAGGAAGGGGAAACGGCTCTTTCCCACAAATGGTGCAAGACAACTAGTACTTCACAGGTAACTAATATTAACCTCAAACATACTGAACAGTTGAACTAAAATATAAAGTCCCAACCTATAAATATGAAAACAGAGAAAATGTGACCTTTATTAGGCAAAGATTTCTTTTTTTAATAAATAATTCATTTGACTTTTGATGCTGTTTACACCGTTGAGGGGGATGCATGCCCATGGGGAGCACTGATTGGGTGAGGAGGGTCAAGGAATAGGGGAAAGTGAACGAGACAACTGCCTCTGATCATCAATTTTTTTATTCCTGTAGAGAGAAGAGGAGAGGGCCACGTACAACAGCCCAACCGTGTCAGTACCCGAGAATGGGGGACAGCTACCCGATGTCATCTCAGGGTCCCCGATGTGGAGCACGAGTTAAGGGTACAGCTTCAGTGGTTTTAATATTTCTGAGATGCTACTGATTTCTTACCTATGATACTCAGAGTATAATCCACCCAAAGGACAAAAATTGATAAAAGAACAGGTGTTGTGACACAGATAATACAGGCTTAGCTTGGAATGCCAGCATTTCATGGTGGAGTGCAGAGTCAAATCTCAGATCCCATGTTTCTGATCTTGCTTTCTCCTAATGCATGCCGGGGGTCAGAAGATGACTCAAGGGCCACTCCAGTGAGAGACGCAAATGGAGTTCCAGGATTCACTTTCAGCCTTGCCCAATGCTGGCCTCTGTGGGTATTCATAAAGTGAACCAGCACATGGAAGGTAATCCTTCTGTCTGCCTCTCAAATAAATATTTTAAAACAATAATACAAGATTTCACTAAAATTTAAAGCTTCAGGAAAAGACATCCTTAACAGTGTTTTTTGTAAGTTATAAAGAAAAAGCTTTCAAATCATATATACAACCAACCATTTTACCCAAAAAATAAAGAACTCAGAAAAGTCAGCAATAAAAAGGCAAGCCAATTATTGAGAATGAGGTAAAGATTTGAAATGACGGATCTGGCACAATAGCCTAGCAGTTAAGTCCTCACCTGCATCCACTAAGATCCCAAGTGGGCACTGGTTCCTGGCCTGGCTGCTACACTTCCCATCCAGGTCCCTGCTTGTGGCCTGGGAAGGTCTTGGGACCTTGCATCCACGTGGCAGACCCTGAAGAAGTCTTGGTTCCTGGCTTTGGATCGGCTCAGCTCCAGCTGTTGCAGCTACTTGGGAATAAACTAACAGATGAAAGAGCTTTCACTCTGTCTCTTCTTCTCTTTGTATAGCTGCCTTTTCAGAAATAAAATAAATATTTTTAAAAGAAATTTGAAATCATATTTCAAAAACACAAACTGACATAAATACACATAAAAGTTTTTAACATAGAAAAATGCAAATTTAAACCTTCATAGGATATTATTAGCAACCTATTAGAATGACTGAAATTAAAAAAATATTTTCAATAATTAGAGCTGAAAAGACATGGGGCAACTGGAACTCTGATATATTGCCGGTGGGAGGAAAAAGTGTACAGCCATTTTGGAAATTAGTTTGAAGTTTCATATAAAGTTAAAAGTGCACTTATCACATCTTTCAACAATACCATATCCAAAAAAATTAAAAACAGCTTGATACAAAAAAATGACAAGTGAATGCGTATAGTGTTTTCATAATCACGTAAAATTTGAAAGAGCCAAATGTCCCTTTACTGGTGAATAAACCGTAGTACATTCACACAATGGAACACTACTCAGCAAAAAAAAAAAAAAAAAAAGGAAAGTATTGGTATAAAATCAATGTGGTTAGCATTGATAAAGTACAGTAAGTGAAAGAAAGCAGGCTCAAAGGCTAATAGGGGCACAACTTGACATGAAATTCTGGAAAAGGCAAAATAGAAGAATAATACATAAATCAGTGGCTGACAGCTGTTTTGGGGTAAAAAGGGGGTTAATTACTAAAGACAACACGTAGAAATCCCGGGAGTTGATGGGCCATTGGTCTACCATGATTTGGTGGTTGACACAACTGTGTGCCTGAATTGGATAGCTAAACTTACATAGACTCTGTGCCAAAAAGAATTTACTGCACACATATATTTTTTAAAGTGAGCAAGATAAAACAATAAAAACAGAACCAAGAATTGTTTAACATGTACAGCCAAAAGCGAAAAAGAATTAGAGTGAAAACTAAGATCTCAAAGGAGAAGAAAGAAAATCAAAAGCACATGAAGTCACGGGATGATAGTGAAAGACTTCTGAGAGGCAATCATGGCAAACACACCTACCTGCCAAATAAGGTGATTGTTGATTTCAGCAAGAACTTTTTGAATAAAAGTTCCCCGTCTTCCCACTACTTTTTTATGTAAATAATGTGTTAACTTGACATGTAAATAACAACTCTTTAAGAAATCTGAGAATTAGGAATGATTCTAGGGGCTGGTTCTGTGGCACGGTGGGTTACTCTGCACCCTGTTTGGATGCAGGGTTTGAGTCCACTTCCAATCAAGTTCCCTGCTATAGGCACCTGCAAAAGACTCAGAGGATGGCCCAAGTGCTCAGGCCGCTGCACCCGCGCAGGACACCAAGATGAAGTCTCTGGCTCCTAACTTTAGTCTGGTGCAATCCTGGGCATTGATGCCATTTGGGAAGTGAACCAGTGGATGGAACACCTCTTTTTCTATTTCTACATGTCTGTAACTCTGTCTTTCAAATCGGTAAATGTTTTGTTTTTTAAGAAAATAAAAACCTACAGTTATTGCTGGATGGATTGTTTCAGATGGTAAGACAGGATAGAATAAATTAACAGAGGAGGAGAAATTGAAGATTTTAAAAGAGAAAGAGATGGGAGTGAGAACATAGGCACTTGAGCTATGGGGAGAGACACCTGAACGAAAAGTGTCTTTTCCTCCAGTTGGAGAAAAAAATAATAATCATCCAGAACTAGAAAGGCGTGAGCTTACCCGAGATGGCCTGTGAAATCCATTTCTTCCTCCCTTTAGTGGTGATGAGTATTTCAGTCCTGTAAAGGATTTTTGTACACCTTCCTTCTGGTGGTAATTTAAACATGGTTGGTGGGAAAGCCTGACTCCTTCCTTACCTTGACGCTGATGTGGTTGAAGAAGGTGTTGAACAGGCGCCCCCTAGTGGAATTAAGGTAGAACGGGCTCTGTACATCTAATACAAAGCTGTAGGAGGATGATCTCCATGGTACCGGCAGAGATACCGTTATATCCACCCAGCTTTACTAGTCCCCAGGGTAAACCAGGTTTAGTCAGCTGTCATCTTGAATAAGTACTCATACATAATGTGAAATCAGAAATGTTAATAAATGAATATAAACAGTATTTGAACGGATTTTATTTCCAGATGTATTCAAGTACATTTGTAGTTTTCATTCAGAGGATACTTTGTATATATAACTTTTGGCATTCTGGATAAAAAAATTTTAAATGTTCTGAGAATATTCTGACTGTTCCTAAGCTGTTACTTAATGGGTGTCATTCATAAACCCAATTTAAGGCTATTGACCACTGACAGTGTAGCCATAGAAACCAATTTGCAATGGTGTTTGGAATGGGAGGCTTGGGATGTTAAACATCAGCAGATTCAAAGCAATTCTTCACGAAAAGGCCTAAGAATTGATGAAATTTGACACATGTTGTACAATGTTTGCCAATTAAATCAAAACCCTACAGAGACACACATAGTGCTTTAATTGCAAAAATAACACCTGCCCGAAAAAACGCTCCAGCAAGACTCCTCCTGATTCCCATTACCACTAATTGGAACCAAACAGCAAAGCCCCTGGCCTCTGCATTGGGCATGCGTTTCACAGCTGATATTTGTTTTTTTCTCAATTGATATTTTAAAATTATCACACAAAAAGAAAACATATTTCAGGCACAGCTCATTTCAATGTTCTAGCCTTGATGAGCAAGACTATGATCTGAGGCCAAGGTGAGCCCCTTCCCCATGTTTCTTTGCCACCCTACGGCGAGGCGAAAGCAATATCCAGTGATTGTAGCTTTTCCTTCTAAACTGTCCTGAGAGTGGGGGAGAGCTGTCGCGAAGCAAAGTGTGAGTTTCCACACTCAACGGCAGTCAGGAAGGAAATCAATTACCTCATGGTTTCCATACACAAAGGGGAACAAAAGGGCTTCTTCTTTGACACGCGGTGACTTTGTCCATTCTGTCACAGTTGTTCCGGTGCACTTTCAGATCTGGAAATGATTCAACACAATGCAAGCGAGTGGCAGGAGCTGTCTAAATGTCTGTGCTCAAGGCTGATAACCTACACTTTGAAATGTTAACAGCTTCAAAGCCTGCACAGTATTTATTTTTGAATTTGTTTTTCATAAATCTGTTATGAGACGCTGCTAAGGGCATTCCTCCCCTGGGTACTTGGATATTGAAGAAGAATTAGAGTAACACAGCCATTATTTGGTGCCTTCTCTGGGTCTACAAACATCTCGATGGAAACAAAAAACAATGTGTTAAGTTACCCCAGATATTTGGCCTACCCAGACACATAAAGTGCCCAGAATTATAGACACAGTGATTTCCTTGTAACAGTATTCTTAGAATCCACTGGAATGTCCTCTGAGGAAATCACTTTATAAAAGTCTCGTTTCAGATAAAGACAACTGGAAAAATGAAATTTTCCCTGAGAACAACAATACAGTTGGAAATAGCCAAGAACAGATACAGATACCAATTCAGAACTTCTCTGATAGGAAGCATGCAAACAAACGAATTGTCCAAGTTCTGGAGCACGGAGCAGAAATAGGCAGAAGGTCAAGGCTGGATCACTGATCGGTGTTGATGGTAAACAACACCACAGCCTCATGTCTATACCATCATCCTCTTATCGCTTCTGACTTATCACACATTTGGTGTCTGTCCTCCCCACCCACCACGGCAAGAAAACTCTGTAAGAACATGTGCTTTGTGTTACTCCAGACCAATGCTTGCAGAGAAATAGATGCTTTAAGGAAAAGTCATAGCTGATGAATAAGGCAGAGGAAAGCACAAGAAATCGGGCTCTGGACCTGCCTCCACCTTGTGCTTCTCCCCGCCCAACCCGTTCCATGGGTCCTGGCCGGAGCCTGCCTGCAACCACCTCAATCGACCTGATCAGGCCTCATCCCACCTCTGTCCCCAGGGAGATCACACGGAGCCAAGGCTGCAGTGCCCAGCCTGGTCGGCCTTGGCTCTCAACCTGGCCGGGGGCGGAAGGAGTGTCCCTGAGGGGGTGCCTGCTCCAGTCCGTGTTTCTGGTGGGAGGGCGAGGCCCTGAAGCTTACCCGAGAGTCATGTCCCCATGCCACGGCTGCGGGCTGAATGTCCACACGGCTTTTGTCCACGGAAAAGGCGTGGCGGGCGAGGGGCACCTCCTGGATGCCCATTTGGTCTTTGGTCCCGCCGTAGGACAGGTTGGCCTGGATTTCCAGCAAGGAAAATGCAAAACCCAAATTGCAGTCTTCTTGGTCCATGTTGCTTGACTAGAAATTTCTCAAGACAGGTTGTTTTGGTAATGCTTTGCATGAATTCAGCTCGGTGTGGCCTTACCGTGTGTGGTGCCAAATAAAACCTTGTAACGACAGCAACAACAAATATCAAAAGACCTAAGTAGCCCGCTGGTGACAGGTGAGGCTGAGAGCTAGACAAGCAAGCAACCGAGGAAGGGACTGTTTATTAGGAAAATTGATTAGAAATTTAGTGGAGTCAGGAGCTAGGATAGACACCTCGTAAGTGGTAGAACAAATTCCCTGCTAAAATATGCCCCTCCAAGTAAGTCTTCCATAGCACCCAGGAGCCTCTTTTGATTGAAGGCAAACCATCGTATGGTTGCAATCGGCAAAGCAGAATGCATCATAGAATTCTAGAAATCATCAACAAAATTATTTCTCAGATTGTCATCTTTACGCTTTGCTTTTGGGAACAGCAACATAAATGTATGGTTTAAAACCTGACAATGTCTTACCAATTAGTGAGAGAAGTTGTCCAGCTTAAGATTGATATACAGATCAGGACTGAGATGCATTTGAAGAACACAATAAGATATATTTTTATAGCACCTTGACAGCTCTGTTCTGGTCAAGTTAGCATGTGGATAGCAATGTCATTTATGAGTATTCACATTAAGGACAGAAAACTGTCCCCAGGGGTTAATATGGTACAGGGAAAGCAACTTGAGATATAAAATGTGTCCTGAATACTTTACATGCAACTTACCACCTAATATTTCTGAGTTATAATTACCATCCAAGGATCAGCCAGACAGAGGAAATACATGCGTTATAATTCAATGGGAGTCCTACTTGGGCTTGGGACAATTTAACTTCATAATCAACAACTCATAAAATCGAATAGAAAATGCTTTCATTAAATATGTATTTGACCCAAATTAGGTCACACTGGTGCTATGGAAAGCCAGATTAAAAATAGAAATGCAACCTTGTTAAATTTTCAAATAGGAAATGAGGGTATATGTGAGCAAAATGGAGTAGACAGGACTGAAAGTGAAGTCATATCGACCATTCCATAATGTCCATCTATCTCAAAACATGTTAAGTACATCCAATATTTATTTGTGAGTTAAAAATAAACTTAAAAGTAAAGACAAAATAAAGCTTCATTTGTGTTACTTATAAGAAAAAAAGTTAAATCAAATTTTGATAAGAATTAAAACAACGAAGGAGGGTTTGGATAGGTGAGAGAGGAGTCCCTTCAAGGCAAACTTGGAAGAAAATTGTCTGAGGGTCATAGTGATTGGCAAAATCAATAATATATAAAAATAACTAATGTATGTGAAGGCTTAACACCATGTTTCCTATGGAGTCAGGCAGTTGCAACAAGGCATCTGTTAGTATTGAAAGAGAAGCAGGGATATGGGGCACTTACCTGAGTTGTTTCCTCAATTTTGTCGAACTCAGGCTATCTAAAATTGATGTCAATCAGCCATCACAAGTTACCTTTGCCCACCATTTTGGGCTGCTGACACCTCCTGGAATGAGGTCATCCTTGTACAGAGAGATTTATCTATAGTTCCTGCTTCCTTCTGGCAATGGTGGCTCCTGGAATTAAGAGTTGTCTTCTAACATTCCATATCACAATTATGTTTGAATAAAAACACAGTGAGAAGGGGCTGCTCCAGGTGAAGAGGTAGCCCTTAACCACCTGGGATCTAATTCCTCGGTCCAGTTGCTTTGCTAACAACACCTAAAATTAATGGTCACCTCTGCTGCTAAAACAATTCCTCTGCTACTTGCCAAATCCCAGTTAACTATAGCTGCACTCCAACAATATGTCCAACAACCCACACCTCATTTCTGTGGCCTCCCACCTGTCATCACTTGTAAGAAATGGAGCTCAGAGGGCATGTAGGGGAAAGAACTGGACACAGGTGCTGGGGGCACGCATACAGGTCATTGGAATCCTGACTACAATTTCAATGTGTGGTGGTATACCAGCCTGGAAAATACTCAAACCCAATGTTCTTTTTATAATGGTGTGATTATGGGTTTGGGAATCTGATCTAGAGAGGAAAAGAAAAATGAACTGTATGTATTGAATGAACAGAAAAGAATCCTCTTTGGGGACTGAGGCAGAAGGCTCTGCTTGGGGTAGGTAGCTGGGGGCTTACTTGAGAATGTTTCAGAATCCTCACTCTGTAGCGTGATAGATTCGAGTTCATTAGTGAGCCCTTCCAAAGGGAGAGACAATGAATTTTGTTGTAAATGTTTTCAAAAAAGGCATAGAATATTTTGGAGTGTTTTAATTTGATCACACCAAATGTATGCATGACTTCTAAAATATCCAACAGAAAAATTTGGGATAGCACATAGACAACCATGTAGAAATATTCTTCAAGGAAATGTTCTTTAAGGAAAATTCAAGTAGTTTGGGGCTGTTCACCTTCTGGTCTTGAATTTTGTCTAATTTTCACTATCCTACAGATTTTCTTCTTCAGCTCAGGAACTATACTTAGAAGAGTCAGAACTGGGCCCAGCATGATGGCCCAGGGGCTAAAATACTCACCTTGCTAGTGCTGGGATCCCATATGTGCACCGGTTCATGTCCTAGCTGCTCCACTTCCCATCCAGTGCCCTGCTTGTGGCCTGGGATAGCAGAAGCAGTAGAGGATGGCCCAAAGCCTTGGGACCCCACACCTACATAGAAGACCCAGAGAAAGCTCCTTGCTCCTAGCTTCAAATTGGCTCAGCTCCAGCCATTGCAGCCACTGGAGGAGTGAACCAGCAGATGAAAGAGCTTTCTCTCTCTCTCTCTCTCTCTCTCTCTCTATCTCTGTAAATCGACCTTTCCAATAAAAATAAGTATATTTTTTAAAAGAGTCAGAACTAAGGGTGTATTCGATTTATAGATTCAGGGGAAAGGAGACTAGGGGTGGTTCAGTAGAGATAGGAATATATCCTATTTACACTGATCCAGGCTAAAAAAATAAGAGGCAAGTGAATATTAGTTTGAAGCCCAGATTAGTGAGTTAACTAACCTCTATGACTAATACTTGGTTAACTTTTATGAGCCTAACATTTTTCTCACATGCAAAATGGGAAGGACATGAGAGCTTTAAGAAGTTCACAGAAGGCTAAGTATGTGGTTGAGCAGTGAAGGCATCAGTTAGGATGCACAGGTCTCCTATCAGAGCACCTGGGCTTGATTACTGGTTCTTGTTCCCAGTCCCGGCTTCCCATCAATGCAGATCCTAGGAGGCAGTGCTTGTGGCTGCAGCAACTGGGCTCTTGCCACCTAGGCTGAGTTCTGGCTCTGCAACTAGCCCAACCCTGGCCCTGGGAGAGGGAACCAGTGGATTTACTAGCTCACTCGCTCTGACTTTTCCTCTGTATCTCTCCTCTCTCATTTTTAAACATTTCATCTTCATGGAAAGTTCTCATATTTATTACATTTTCACAACATTCTTGAATTTCCCTCATAAAGATACCTATTTTATGATGATATTGATGAAGTTAGAATGGATTTAAGTGAAATTCCTGCTGTACTACTGATACTCAAATTACAGTCATTGCTGCCTCTACCTGTTCCCTTCACCCAGCCAGAGTTATATTTTACTGTACTACATCATGATTTTGTACATATTGGGATGTTTTCTGGATGCTTTTATTATGTGTTATTAGAAAATATATAGGAAATTCAGCCAAGTTGGAATTTCAAATGAGCAACAAGTAGTTTTACACCCTAAAAGTGTCCCTAATAACATATGGAACACGCTTGTACCTGACAAAAGTTACTTACAAAAAATTTAAATTACATGTAAAATTGATTTGGGTGCTCAATATTTTCATTTGCAAAAGCCAGCAATTGTACCTACTCAGCATCTATTCCTTTTTAATAGTACATGGGCTTTTAATATGGTGGTGAATCATTCCCCTGGCTTTCTCCACTGACTCCCAGATGGCTATCCCAGGGCTCCAGGCTGTTTAAATCCATCAGCAGATCATTTCATCCTCTGCAGGAGTGATTGGTTACACACTGAGCATGTGTCCTTGGTCAGTGGAATCTCTCAGAACTTATGTTCAGAACATGGAACTACAAACACTACCTCTCTCTCTTAGATATAGAGAATAAGTAGAGGATTCCGAAAGCACTGGTGGACAGAAGATCCCGGCCAGATGATTGGAGACCCACCACCCCTCACCCCTCTGCCCATGGGGCTCACGGACCTGGCAGGTGACCCAGGCCCCACCATACAAGTAGGCCAAGGATCCAAGCCCTGCTGGACTTTCCACCCCCAGGGCTCATGGACCTGATACCCACCGCACAGGGGGCACCCAAGGTCCTCAGCCATACGACCTAGGTCACACTGAACCCTCGACCCCTGGGACTTACGGATCCAATACCTACTTTGCAGGCAGACCAAAGGGCCCAGGCAGATGACCCTGATTCAGCTGCACCCCCTGCACCTGGGGCTTACACACCAGCACCCACTACCGCCAGACTGGCATGGATCATTTCACCTCGGCGTCCACCAGTGGATGTCTCAGCCTGGCTCAGTTTAACCTGCCCTCAGTTCCTGCTCATGCTAGTGGTTGCTACAGCCTATCCTGGCCCAGCCAGCTCCCTGGCCAGGCCCAGTGTGAACTGGCTGGTGTTGTGGCCCAATCTGGCCTCTCCTACACCACATCCTGGTTCTCAGATCTGCCAGTGGCTGTTATGAACTGGTCCAGCCTAGCCTGCCCACAGACCTGACCCCCATGTGTGCTGGTGGGTACCATAACCTGGCCTGGTTTAGGCTGCTCCTTGCCTTGGTTCTTGCACTTACCTGCAGGGACTGTGTCCTGACAAAGAAGTTCTTCAAGCTCTTCTGTTTTTAACAAAATGGATCCTGATTATCATATGAAAAGAAAAGCATGTCATTAGGAATCTATCTCCCAATTCAGTACACAATTAAGCACATTTTTTTCTATAGAAGGATAGGTATTCTACAGTCATGCATGTGATGAATGTTTGATCCAGGAGCCTAGACATTGGAGATATCCCAAAAATCCCAAAAGTGCAATTGCTTAGAAAGAAGTTTTCAAATGGTCATTCATTTTTCAAATGACATGTTGAAATAGTTGAAAATAGCATAGCCATATTTCACTTGGCAGAGATGACAGCCCGGTGTTGTTATATGGCCTAATCAATACCAAGATGACAATCAAATGATAACATCAACTGGTAGGTGTTCACATACCACGCTTTCTTCCTTAGATTTCGGCTGGTACCTCTTTTAGACGGCAGAAACTGTTTTAAAGATTTCCAATTGCTCAAATATGTG
The DNA here is from genome assembly GCF_030435755.1 of Ochotona princeps. NCBI lineage: Eukaryota > Metazoa > Chordata > Mammalia > Lagomorpha > Ochotonidae > Ochotona > Ochotona princeps. The sequence goes on from NC_080840.1 coordinate 56,995,441, forward strand.
TCATGTAAATGACTTATTAACTACTATAATACAAATAAATACTTGGATCATGAACTTGAAAAAAACAGAGCAAGTCCTTTCCTAATTGCTGGACTCCAATGGAGATAAGATACTTCTATTGCAGAAATAGCGATGATTTGGCTGAATCTCAGTTTCAGACTGTCCTAATTAATTGCTCTTTACTGGAAATGTATTCATTTAAAACAAAACTAAGAACAACTAATAATTATGTCAGGCATTAAGACTTCACCATGTGTTTCCTCTTTTGTTCCCAACAGACAACTCTGTGCCCATTTGGTAGATGAGCATTGCTGGCCCCACATCTCTGCGACAGCAGAGGCAGCACAAACGCAACAGAGCATCCTGGGTGCTGCTGGGGCTCATGAGCAGCAGGTCACACTCCTTAATCAGAGCTTGGTGAAGCAGGAACTTTCAGCGGATGAGAAAGGTATGGCTGAGTAGCTAGTCACTTGCCAAACTCACAAAGGTGATACATAGAAGTCTGAATTCAAGCTGAATGTATTTGCCCTTTAAAGTAACCATTTACAGTACATTATAAAAACATGTGAATGTTTTCTCAATAAATATTGTAGCTGTAGCATAAATATCTTAGGGACATAGATGACTTCTCCCTTAACAAGAAAAAAAGATTCAATAAAGAAGGGAGGGAATGATCAGTTAAAGGCATTTTGTGGTGCGATTTGGGAGAATAAAACTTTAAGTGAACAATCTCAAGCCTTAAGCACAGCTTCTCCTGAGTTAGTATAAACAAAAGCAGCTGCATCCAAGCAATGCTGCTCAAACAGAACCACAAAAATGGACACTAGCTTCATTGTATTTAATTGTGATAGCTTTTTTTTCCCTTAAGACATCTTTCATTTTGTGAAATTAAAGAAGCAGAGAGAAGGAAGCCTTCATCTGTTGGTTCACTTCCTAAATACTTGGCAACAGCCAGGACTGTACTAGGCCAAAGCCAGGAGCCAAGAACCCGATTCAGCAGAAACTCGAATACTTGAGGCATTTATCTGCAGCTTCCCAAGATTATGCATTATCAGGAAGCTGCTGCAATCAGAGCTAAGCCAGGACCCAGGCACTCCAGTATGGGAAGCAGCTATCCCACACAACATCTTAATGGCTACATCAAATACTAGTACTGAAGCTAAGAGCACTGTTTTCACAGAGCATACGGGATCTCTCTTACTGATACTGCTGAGGGATCATTTCTTCTGTGTAATCCACATGGCCTTATACTCTTCCCTTTAGAGTCTAACTTAAACTCGAAAAGCATAATTCTAGAAATGAAAACTTGCCCTTTCAAACTACGCCTTTGTTCCAGGGCTAGCTCTCCAAGACAAACAGTCAAAAGGTATTCCAGTAGAAAGCCTTTTTAGTATGGGAAGATTTTCCCCCAGGTTACTAGATGTGAGCAATTCTAGCCCTCGTGAGTTTTGTCATTATAACCTACCATCAGAAGATACCTGTTTCGCAGTGAGGTCATGGAAGCACCATCCCCAGTGGTGTCCATGGGAGGCTGACTCTGTGATCCCTCAGGGATATCTGTGTCTCAGGATGCTCAAGCTGTCCAAGGGCACAGCACTTGCAGATGATCTGCATGTGCTCTCTTGAATGCTGTAGCTTTAGATTTCTTGCAATACTTTAGTGTAAATGCTATGTAAACAGTCCTTTTACCCTATTGTTTAGAAAAGAAGTATGCATACATGTTCAGGACAGACACAAGTATACTTTTCTGAATATTTTCAATCCATAACTGGTTCTATCCACAGCTGCAAAACCCATAGATCTCCTGCCCACCTGTATTCCATGTGTCAGGTATTCATTTCAACCTCCCCTCAGTCACTGTCAGAGAAAGACTTTCAGCGGTGCAGTGGAACTTGCACCTGCGGTGGCAGGGATTCTTAGCAATAAAAGGAAGGCCCTGAAATGATACAGTGGCTCTCAAAGAACACCAGGAGACCACCCAGGGCTCCCAAAACCTTTTCACATGGTCTGTGCAGTCGGAACTCTTAGCGTGATGCTAAGGTATTCTTTACCCTTTTCACTCTCATATTCCCACATGTGTACCCTGGAGTTTGTCAGACTACCTGGCCTCTGGGGATGTTAGCATTCTGAATGTGTGCCTCTTAAAACTTCGAATGTTAATGTCTAATATTATAAATATTGATATAATTTATGTAAAATATTATTGGTTTCTCGGTAAGCTAAGGAATTCCATAATCATACTGGGAACTGTAGTCTGGATTGCCTTGGTCTCAGTTGCTTCTAACTACTGTTACTGGGCTGAACATGCAAAACGTGCAATTGTTTTAAAATGATGGTGATAGTAAATGTTATTCAAGTTCGTTAAAAATTCTTATTAAGAAAGAACTTACCAAAATAAAATGTTGTGATCCTTTATCAGTCCCTCCATCAAAAAATGTCATTATACTATTGGCTTATACATCACCAGCCCCAGGAAACCTTCTTGTAACCTCATTTCATCCAGATAGAGAAAAGCAATGGTGTCTACGCATGCTATTACCCTCCAAGTGAGTCTTAGATGATGTTCTGTTGGTGTCTTTTTTCTGGTCTTTGGAAGTTGTACCTCAGGCCTAGACTTTGTTGAAACCCAGTTGATAAGAATATACTTTAACAAACTACCCCAATGTCAAGTTCTATCCAGTTTTATATTAACCTGGGTTTTGCTTACTTTCTTACAGTTGATTACAAATCAAACCTGAGCCCAAAGGCTCATTCCTCAAATATTGTTTTAAGGTATCAGAAAGAACTGACCCAGTAGGTGCACAAAAAATGGCTGTTGGCAAACTCTGAGGAGAAGATTCTTAATTCCTTCAATTGCTTAAAAAAAAAAAAAGCTGCATCTGATAACTTCTGAAGGAGGAATAAAATTAAAGTTCAATTTTTAATTTTAAAGGGGGATTCTTATGCTTAACTGAAAATCTGCAACTCAAGATGATGTCGATGAATATTTTGTTTACAAAATCAATTACATGATCAAAAAGGATTTGCAGGTTTATTAATGTAGGCAAAGTCCTTGCTAATTAATTGCTTCCAAACATGTTGGTGCTACTAAAATTTGCCTTAAAAAAAAACTCTTTTTCTAACTCTCAGAATCCCCATTAAATGAATTCCAAATATGTGACCCTCTTCAGATTTGTCAAAGGGTATCTTTTTATTCTTCCTCATTACCTCATCTTTTTCCTCCTGGTTGGACTTAGAGACAAGGGACCTTGAATTCATGATGAAAGAAGATGTAACTGAACCTAGTGAACTAACCACAGGAAAATCTGAGTTCAAACTTTGGCATCATCTTTGGTTCATTATCAAACCTTAGAGTTTCATAATCGGGGCAATGTATGTTGTTCTAATATTTCAAGGAGATGTTGTAAAGATTACTGGGTAATGTTTCTTTTGGCATACTAACCTGAAGAACTAGTTGGAGACAAATGCTTTTCTAAGTGCATTCCACTTGAGTGAGGAGGGAAGATCTGGGAGGCAACTCTGTTTCCAAATGCCAATCATGCCCACAGCAGGAGAAACGAGGTGATCAGAGGTATTGCTTTTTCACTTGTAGGAAGTTGTAATTAGCCTAATTTCTCTTGAAGGGAGTCTGTTGAAAGCCTGAGAAATGGAACCTGTTCCTCTAGCTGTGAACCTGGCTCCCTGGTATTGGTTTCAAAGGTGGGTGAAAGCAGCAGAGAGGCAGGTCCAGGTCTGGCCGGTTCTGGGAAAGTACTCATCAATGGTTTCCAGTGCTGAATTCCTTTGATCACCGCACAGTCCTCTTTCGCTCCCATGGAAGAGTCTTCACAATGGAGATATCTCAGGCTGCAGCAGCCCTTCTTCCCTTCAGCTCTCTTATTATTTGAGGTTGGATAAGTCCTTGGTTGGGGGAGTAGGAAAGTGTCTTGTACATTGCAGGATGTTTAATAGAAATCGTGGCCTTGACTATCAAATTCCAGTAGCATTCCCTATGTGCATTAGGGACAACAAGAGATGCTCCAGATACAGCTATATATTATTTGAAAGGCAAAAGAACCACCAGTCTATGTAGCCTGCAGCTCCGCTTTTCCTAGCTTATAGCTTGCTGATCACTCATGGCATACTTAATGAATTTTGGTAAAAGATAGCATTTGGCAATATAGTGAATTATACAGTGCCATGGCACAGTAAAGCCTCCACCTCTAGCACCAGCATTTCATATGGGTGCTGGCTAGAGTCCAGGTTGTTCCACTTCAGATCCAGCTCCCTCTTAATATGACTGGAAAAGCGCTGGAGGATGACCCAAGTCTTTGCGTCCCTGCACCAATATGAGAAACCTGGAGGAAGCTCCTTGTTCCTGACTCCTGTTTTGGGACTAGCCCAGCTCTGGTTCATGCAGCCATTTGGGGAGCAAACCAGCTAGTTTAAGATTTTTTCCTCCCTCTTTCACTAACTCTGCCTTTAAAGTAAATAAATAACTTTTTAAAAAAGTAATTGTGTGGTCGTTTTAATTTCAGCAGTTCACTCAATCAAGAAGATCCTCCTTTTGATACTTAGAGCATCATAGTGGCACACATCACAGACACACAGAAGAGAAATCCTAGCTGCACAACCTGCAGTAAACAATTCAGCTATTATTATTATTATCTAGTTATTATTACATAGTATTGTTTCATTTTTATGGTAAAAGTACTGTTTTTCTATTTGCCATATTGATGAGAAAGAGTATTTTAAAATTAATTTATTTAGCATTGCATTAAAAAGCATTTACCTAAGACACCTCATTTCCATCCCTAGATATTTCCTGAATTGAAACATGTAATCAATTACCAATAAATACAGGAAGATTGCTTTGGCAGCCCAATATATAATAGTCTCAAGTTAGGTTATATTCAATTTTCCATTAATAAATGCATGATGTAAATGTATTACAGTAAAATTTACACAGCAGTAAAAATATATGAAGTATTGTGAGTAAATCTCAGAGATAATATACTGAGTGAAAGAATCCAGATTTTTAAAAATACATATGCTGCATGATTTCATGCAAACTAGGACCAACAGCAGGCCAAATCACTGTATTCTGCTGGAAATCAGGCCAAGCTTTACTCTCCTGAAAATGACCATAAGGGGCAGAGAAACTGTATGCAGTGCTAATGATCCGTGTCTTGAGATGGTGGCACAGAGCTATTAAAAGCTCATCCACCAAGTGCACCTTTTTGTCAATATGCTATATGGAAATTCTATTACAAAATTAATATAGGTAAGTAGATGAAAAGAAGAGCATTAATCAATATTAAATAAATAAATAAATGATTGTGCAGGTGATACCTCAAAGCAAAAACTATAAATATAATTGATGATAGGCTGAAGTTAGGGAAACCTGATATTTGTGCCATTTTGTAATAAAATGAGGACATTCAGGGATGGGGAGAGAGGAGAGACTTCTCTGAATCATCGGCCTGTCCATGCCAAGTGGTTCCACAAGTATAATCAGTCCTTGGTACAGAGTCTTTTCAATCTCAAGCCCTGTTCTTTGGAGTCATCTTATTTCTGCTTCCCTACATCAGCACCTTGGAGTCTGCAGGTCTAAAATGTATTGACCTGAAGTATTTCATTTTGTTGGTTCAGTTTTTCCAGAACATACAGTCATGGGTGTGGCGAGGTTTCTTGATCTCATGCCCTTGATTAGGACAGTCTCCTAAACTTCCTCTTTCTTTGAAGTTAGAAAGCAAAGTGCTGGCACTGTCCAGTCACTTGTGCTCATTGCTGTAGTGGAAGAAGCCACACTGATCATTTTTAAAATGTGTCCAACACCAACATGCATCTCTGGACAAGAGCAACCTGCTGAGAAATGCATCATTATATTATTTCATCACTGTGCGGATGCAAACAAGGCAGTTGTAACATCACTAAATGATACAATCTTATGGGACCACTGTAGTCATATTCAGTCCATTCTTGACTGACATATCCGTTTACAGTTTGTAACTGCACTGTCAAATCATTTCAAAGCATTTCCAGATATCATTGCTCAAATTCAAAGCAAAAGGCATGGTACTCACGCAGGAAAGGAAATAGAATAAAGACATCGTTTTGTTTTTCTGGGAAAAAGCTCAATTCCACTGAAAAGAATCTCAACAGGCCATATTTGACAGCAGTTTTTTTTCCTGTTGTACCTTTGCCTGTATTCATCACCTTGTAGATGGATTGCCTTTAAGTTCACAAACAGTATGGTGTAGGGAAAAAGGATCCTGTGTTTGGTGTGGGTGTTTTTTGGGAGATCACTCATCTCATTTTCAGTTCTTCTGTAAGACAGGGACAAGAAACGCTGTCATACAAGCCAGGGTAGACATGACAATATCTCCTCAAATATGAAGTATGTGTTCATGTCTCTTGTTGAGCAGCTCAAATAATTTGCCTCCCTTGGTGGGCATTATATTTGCAAGGCCTTAATTTTCAAATTAAATTGGCAAGGCATGTTTGCCTCCATTAATATATTTCTTTTTTTTTAAGATTTATTTATTTTTATTGGAAAGGCAGATGTACAGAGAGGAGGAGAACAGAGAGGAAGATCTTCTATCCGATGTTTCACTCCCCAAGCGACCACAACAGCTGGTGCTGGGCCGATCCAGAGTCAGGAGCCAGGAACTTCTTTCCGGGTCTCCCACGTGGGTGCAGGATTCCAATGCTTTAGGCTGTCCTCGACTGCTTTCCCAGACCACAAGCAGGGAGCTGGATGGGAAGTGGAGCTGCTGGGGTTAGAACCCATGCCCATATGGGATCCTGGTGCGTTCAAGGCAAGGACTTTAGCCGCTACACTATCATACCGGGCCCTCCATTAATATATTTCACTGTGGGTGGGACCAGGCACGATAGCCTAGTGGCCAAACTCCTCACCTTGCACACACCAGGATCCCATTTGGGCACTGGTTCCAATCCAGACATCCCCATTTCCCATCCAGCTACTGGCTTGCTGCCTGGGGAAGCAGTCAAGGATGGCCCAAGGCCTTGGGATCCTGTACCTGTGTGGGAGAGCTGGAGGAGGGTCCTGGTTCCTGGCTCCTGTTTTCTGGCTTCAGATCAGCTCAGCTCCAGCCATTGCGTTCACTTGGGGAGTGAATCAGTGGGCAGAAGATCTTCCTCTCTGTCTCTCCTCCTCTCTGTATATCTCACTTTCCAATAAAAAATAAAACTTTAAAAAATGCATATGTGTGTATGTATGTATTTCATATTTCACTGTGGGTAGAGAAAAATGTTAAAATTGCTGCATTTACAGTGGTCCTAGGCTTGAAGTTGTGTGAGAAGCTTTACATTTCATTGCAATATGGAATGCTTACTTTAACAGTTTTCCAGCTACTTTATCACCAGGATGGTTGTTCTAGATGGAAACTCTTTGCTGTGGTTTTCTGCATGGTAAGAAATGTTGCATTCTGGAAACCCAACCAGCTCCAGTGGAGAACAGGATATTATGGAAATTTCAGTGCATATAATACACAAAGTGATTAGGAATTGATGCTAGAAATCATGCAGATGGAGCATTAAGTGATTAACACTTCTGAAATGCTGTTAAACATGTTTGCGCACTAAATCAGAATGAGAATAAATGTTGATATTTGGCTTGGACAGCACTGGAATTTAACTTCTTAATGTGATTTTTAAGCCTAGATAGTATGCTTTTGTTGTCTTCTTCAGGTCGCAGTTCTGTTAAGAGCAAAGGCTTAATCACTGTCATGTCCATGTGTTTGGATACAATGAAAAGCCCTTGTTTTTGTCCGTGTGTGACAGTTACATCGGCTTGATAGGACACGAAAGCTACCATGATGAGAAACTAGACAGGAAAGGAACTCACTACTTGCAACTTTACAAGTTGTTGGATTTCAAATGGCATGAGAGGAAGCCCTGTGGGCCGGAAGTTAACTTGTCTTTCTGTTGCCCTTAGCCTGACCTTCCCCAAACATCAGCTCACACACAAAAGAGCTGTGATCCAAATATCTATTTCTCCTCCAGGCAGGTAACTGTATCATCTTTCTGAATGACACCTGTGCCATGTCCACTCTTGTCAGGAAGGGAGCCTTTTCATTTCTTCAAAACTCAGCAACTACTGTGTTTGTCTCAGGGACCTTGAGCGGTTAGTCACTCCTTGCTCTCTTCCAGCTACAGATTAATTCCTACTGTTTACTCCAAAGAAACTGACTAGGAACTATGGATTCATGCAAGCTTCCTCAATGGACTAAATCAGTCTAAATTTATTTGCACATGAATCTGTTACTAATATGTTGATAGAAATCACAGAACATCCAAGTCAATTTAAGAATGTATTACTAAAACCATGTAATACAACAGTAGAGATGAATATATGTACATCTATGTGATGAGCAAAAAAATGTTAAAAGAGCATTTAGAGGTTAAATTGTTCTGTTTTGTTAACTAAAACAAGTGACCAGTGCCAAAGACTGGTTTTGAGGATTGGCCTCAGTAGTTTCCTGTAGTGAAAAGAGGGATGAGAGAAAAATCCAAATGTGATGAGAACTAACTTTATTTTAAACAAACTTGTTGGAAGCTCATAAAGAGAGTATTTCTCTTTTTTTCTTTTTTTTTCCATATTGTTTCCTTCATGTTTAAAAGGGCAGTATTAAGGAAGAAGACCCAACCAATTTCCCACCCTCCCCAGGTCCCGGATGTAGGGCATGCTCCGAGGTCCTTGCTCAAGTGGTTTTGATAGTTCACCAGTTATGAATCGCTGCCAATCTTGAAACTCCAAGCACGATGAAGTCTTTGAAGAATCCACTGATTGACATAGTCCATCACAGAGTCTCCGTTTGCCCCGTATTTTGCTGCCAATATATAGCTGAGGTGGTTGATTGACCTGTTGTCTTCTGTTTTTTCTTGGTTAGGGTTCTGAGTCCAGTATTTCGATTGGGGAGATTGCCAAGGAAACTTTGTCTGAGGTGTTCTCAGACCAGATTCTTGAATGTACTAGCAAGTACAGGGCCTGGCATAGTCCATCGCCTCGATCAGCTGGTTGTTGCAACTGCTGGGTTGGTTCTGTTTTCAGCCCCGACTTCCACTGGAACCAATGGGTGTTGCAGTCCAGCCTGGTTGTGCCCAGCACATACTCAGCCCACGCATAAACAAGAGGGAGCTGCAGCCTAGTTGGAGCGACGCACAGTAACCCCCACCAGGCTGCCCCTTGCCCTGCTTTGCCAGTATGTGTGACAGACTAGTCCACTCTGTCCCACACCCCATTCAGCCCTCGTACATGTCAATGGGTATTAAAGCTTTGTTCCATCTTATCAGCTCAACTATCTAGCCCTCACGGATGTTGTTGGGTGCCTCTCTGTCTAGCCACGCCAGCCCCTGTCCTAATTTTTGTGCCCTCCCATGGGGGGTGGTAACCCAAGAGGGAGGAGCCCACTATTTCCCTCCCAGGCCTCTCCCACTCCCAGATTATGCACTCTCCAGGTGGTTCTGTGGTTTGACTTGACAGAATTAGACCCCAGTGCCAGCTTCTGCCAGCTGATGCTGTGGCTAAGCCAAAACAACCCTCACCCACTCTAATTTTGTTTGCACCAGTAGGAATAATCAGCCCAGCCTGGCTTTTGCCTGATCAAGTCCACATGAGGTGCACAGGTGTTGTAGCCCTGCTTAGTCTGGTCTGCCCCCATCCCAGCTCATGCTGTCCAGTGGGAGTAGCTATCCAGCAAGAGAACCACCCCATATTCGCCCTGCTGGTTCTGCCCCCTCCCTTCCTGGTTCTCATGTGTGCTGGTTGGGTGCTGCAGTCACATCCAGTACAGGCAACTTCACCTTGGCATTCCGTATTGTGCACTAGTTTCTGTCACAACCGAACCCAGCCCGACCCACACTGTTCTGCTGCTTGGATTTGCCAGTGGATGACATGAACTGATTCAGCCTGGTCTGCCCCCGACCCATGCCAAATGTATGCCAGTGGATAACTTTGCATGCCCTGTTCTGGGCTGTTTCCTATCATGTTTCTTGTGCTTACCTGCAGGGTCTGTGTCCTGCCAGAAGAGTTGCCCAGGCTCTTCCATCGGAACCCCTCCCAATGCCAGATTTCATGCATACCAGTGGGTCCATGAGCCAGCACTACTCAGTTCATCTCCTGTCCTAGCAGGAACAGTGGCTTTTCCTGACTGGCCTTCAACCCAAACTGGTCCTTGCTGTTGCATGTTTCAGCCCAGCCATGGCTTGTCCATACCCACATATGGCTCACATATGGCTCAGTAGGGGTTGAGACCTTGCCTAGTCCATCCCACATCTATCCTGGTCCTCCAGAACACCAGACAGTGTTGGGGTCTGGCCCTGCCTGGTGCATCTAGTCCCAGTCCACACTTGTGCCAAGGGAGACTACAACCGTTTCCTGATCAGAACATAACCCCCATTCCAGCCCACGTGCCCCTTGATGGGAATCTCAACCCAGCTAGGGTTGTCTCCTTAGCTCCCCAACTGGGCCTGTTCCCAGCCGTGCATCACACGCATTCCAGTGGTTGCTCTGACTCAGCTTGGCTCAGCCCCTCACCTGTCCCGACCTCTGCCTTAGACACTGTGGCTTAGTGTTCTTGGCTCATGCAGACCAGTAGGTGCAAGAGCCTAGCTCGGCATGACCTGTGCTCCTTCCTGGTCTCTAGTTTTGCTTGTGGGCTAAGGTTTTCTGAGTCCTGCCCAGTACACCCTGCTCCGTTTCCAATTCACACATTAGCCAGCTGTTGGAGCTACTTTGCCCAGCCTGTCTGACCCCCAGTTCTGGACCACATGTTCACCAGCGGGAGCTATGACTCGCCAAGGGAGTTTCCCAAGTTCCTCCACTTAATCCACTCCCTGACCCAGTTCTCATACATGCCATTGGGTTTTAGGCCAGGTTCCAGTGAAGTCTGGCCTCCCATTTGGTCTTGTATGAGCTGGTGAATGTTGCAGTCCGGCCCACTCCACATCCTATTCAGGATGCACATTTGGTTGCTGCTGCCTTGACCAGTCCAGACTGTTGTGGGTTCCTTTACCTGTGATTGATGGCAGGCTCCTTGGTCATACCTAGCTTAGTCCATCACCACCCCAAACCTCAAGCTAACCAGTGGGGCTAGAATTTCTACAGGGTTTGACTCACACATCCCCCACAAAATCTGCCTATGGATATGGTTCTCGAGTGCTAGTTAATGTCATGGCCCTGCTTAATGTGACCCTTCTCCAGATCCATCATCATGTCAGGTAGCAAGATAATTGTGCTGGACAAGCCCCAAGCCTTAGCTTTTGCATGGACTGGTTTTTGGTGGTCAGAATTATTCAGTGATTACAAGTTCTTCAAAGGAAGAGCTACTGTCATTGGAAATCTATAGGATTGATTCACGTCCTAGAAGCACAGTGGGTTCAACCTGGAATTACCTCAAAGAACGAAAGCCCCAGAGGTCCAGGCCGGGCAGCCAGCAGGTGGAGCCTGGCGCCAAATGGCGCACTGGCCACCCGGGGACAGCTCACCACTTGCACATGGTGGCTGGTGTCTGTGATCCAGGCATGAGACGCCCTCGTCTGGAGACCCACCCACAGCTGGGAGGCTGCTGGAAGTTTAAACTCCCAGGCCCAAGTTCACGCTCCTCCCCAATCCCATTCACCGCCCAGTCATGGAGACCTCCCACCTTGGTATACTCACCCAGGCAGGCCCAGGGTCAGCTCGCCATGTGCAGGTGGTGGCTGGCGTCTGGGATCCAGGCAGGAGACACCCTGTCCTGAGACCCACCCAAGAGAGTATTTTTCATTACCTTGTTTTTCACTTTAAAAATTGTCTCACTTCAGCTGTATGAGAAACTGCCCAGAGATTATTGAAAAAACTGGTTATTTGGGCTGGCTAAAGATGTTCTTCAAAGTAACAAAAGGAAAAGAAAAAGGGCAGGGGGAACCTGTCAAAGAAGCCACTGGAGAACAGTACTGGGATGTAAACTTGTTCATGACTTTCAGAGTTTTGTATCTTGCTATTGAACTAAAATAGAATAGGTCCTTCGGGAATTTCTGTAGTCTCATGAGTATGTGTTTGTTCTCTGTGTTTTAGGGCTTCAGTAGCCATTATTTATTTAGCGGTATGTGTAAGTATGTTCCAATGCAGATGAAATTCACATGACTTGAAATCCTGTCATGTAAAGTACACAACTCAGCAGTTAACAAAAATAATCACAAAGTGTAAAACTGGACCCTTTATCTAGTTCTGAAATAATTTTAGCCCCAAAGGAAACCCACAGTGGTTGCCATCACTGCTCATTAACCACTTTCTCCATTCCTTGGCAAGAGCTAATCTATTTTTCTCTCTAAAGATTTGCCTATTGTGGCGCCTTCAAAGGGGACCACGCAATATTTTGCCTTCTGTGTGCTTTTCTTTTACTTGGCATAAAATTTACAAGGTCCATTCACTAGTAAAGGATACCATAAGTCCTTCATTACATTTTTAGGGTTCAATAATACTCTGTACCATGGATATTCTATGTTTTGTTGGTCTGTTCATCCACCAATAGACATCTAGTGTTAAAATATTATGAACAGTATATGTATGAGCACTTGTATATAACTATTTGGATATTCATGTCCAAATTAAAGCTTGAATTCCTGTAACACCTAGGAGTAAAAGTTATGGTCATATAGTGATACTATGGTTAAATTTTTGAGAAGTCACTAAACTGTGTTCTACATCATATGTTCATTTACTTATGTGGGTGTCATCCTTACCTTCTGATATGTATTTTTTTTAACCAAACCAAAGCATATAGGTATACTCTACATAAACTTTTAAAAAAAGATTTATTTTCTTTTTATTGGTAAATTAGATATGCAGAGAGGAGAGACAGAGAGGAAGATCTTCCATCCGTTGGTTCACTCCCGAAGTGACTGCAATGGCCGGAGCAGTGCCAATCTAAAGCTAGGAGTGCAGAGCCTCTTCCAGGTCTCCCACACAGGTGCAGGGTCCCAGGAGCTGGGTGGGATATGGAGATGCAGGGATTAGAATCAGTGCCCATATGTGATCCTGTCATGTGCAAGGCAGAGGCTTTAACCGCTAGGCTACAAGGCTGGGCCCCAAGATAAACCTTTGAATGATCTGCTGCCCCAATCTTTTCAGAGCAGCATAGAAGCAGCAGCAGTTTTCTGCTCCATTAGGAAAGCCTTTCCAGAGAGACTGATAATGTGGAAAGTGGTTTAATTTGCTTTGAAATTCAACAAAGATTCCAAGTGTGTCACCACAGAAGAAGACATCTGTCATACTAGGCAATTGTTTCATCAGTGAAAACTTACCACCACATGGCTTTTGAAGCCTTTGGACTAAGGTTAGAACATCTCTCTCTTCCTTCAAAATTGTGTAGATCAACAAGAAAAGTTAAGGTAGCGGAGAATGACTCAAGTCCTTGAGCTGCTGCACCCAGCTGAGGTCCCATATGGCTTCAGATCTGCTCAGCTCTGGCTATGGTGACCATTTGGGAAATGAACCAGAGGTTGGAAGATTCTCTCTCTCCTTCTTTCTATCTCTCTTCCTATCTGTAACTGTACCTTTCAAATAAATATAAAATAAATCCTTAAGAGAAACTTATGAATTAAAAACATCAAATCCCTGGGACCACTGAAATCCTTGAAATCTTTGTGATCTTGTGTTGATGTCTATGTCATATGAGGTTGTCTTCCTGCTCCTTCATTTGTCCAATGTCTGGAAGAAATAGGATGAAGCTTTCCACGTGGGCTTCAGAAGAGAGTTCCAGGCAGAGGAAATGGCTGAGAAGCAGCACATAAGTCATCAAGGGGCATAGAGGAGGAGGACTCATGAAGAAACCTGGAATGCTATCAGAACTCAATGTGAGCATTGGAATAGGAGCTCAAGTCCTATTGAGAAGCAAAAGCAAGACCCTTGGAATTCCACGTGAGGCAGGGATAGCTTTTCCTCAGTTTTACCTTTCATTTTTTTTTTTTTCATTCAAAGCTAGAAAGCTCCTCTACTTATTCAATAACCCAACATAAAACTCTGAACTTCTGAGAACTGTTCAATTCTTACATGGATAACTAGATATATGAAACCTTAATATTTTGAAAAAATCATCAAAACCATTGTTTAAATGTTGATGCCACACTTGTTGTTTTGTTTTGGTTTTTGTTCAGTGTTTCCAGAAACTATCAAATAAAAATTAGCAGTCATGAACTTTCTGTGAGACACTTGGGTTAGAAAGTGTCTCCAACCCTTAGTTTTCCAAGTGTCTATTTACTTTGCAAATGACTTTGGCACTAATATTCTCTGATCCTTTGAGTTTTCAAATGGGTTGACATTTCATGTTAAACACATGTTTAAGAAAGATTTCAGCCTCTCTGGTTTCAAATCAAAGTGATTTCTCTATCTCTGCTCAGGGATCATGGCAAAAACTTTCATCTCATCTACTTTCTTGAATCTCAAGGAATCAGATGCATGGCTGATGCTATGCTCCAGTCCATGGACTAAGAGGACCTAGGTGATACTTTCAGTTGTTTATTTATGATTAAAGGCCAAATCAGAACCCAGGGTCTTACTTATTGATTTTTATCTTAAGAATTATTTCTTTTTCTTAGCTCAACAGATCAGCTATGATTTGTACTGATAATATTTCTGTTGTCTGTGTTTACATTTTATATTTCTGTGGTAAAGTCTTTGAAAGCCATGCCTCTGAAATTCTTTCTCTCATTCAATAACTTTATTAATGAGAGCAGAAATTTCAGGTGTCATTTTTTTTCCTTAAAAAAGTGGAGCATGTATATTTGGGAGCTATGCTTCCAAAGGGATTGAAAGGAGAAAAGCATGCTCACGGATCTTCCAGAAAAAACAATGCGGTGAATTGTGTGGTTTTTGTTTTTTTTTTTTTTTTTTCCACAAGAGGAACAAAGTTGAGCTAAACCAGGAACTAAGACAGGAGAAAATACCCAATCACAAACCATCCACAGCTGAGTTCCCTAGAAGGAATTTAGTTCACTCAATTACAGACCAACCCACACTTGTTGGATATTTTAAAGTTGCAGTGCTAGATGACTTAGGCGAGGTGCTGCTGGTTGAGAGCTCTGGTCTGGGGTCACGTCCTATGTTATTACACGTTTGAAAATGTAGTTAAGAGGCCAGTGGTTTGAATAGAGAAACTACCAATCAAAGGCGAGCTCTAATGCCCAAACATGCCATCTTTGAGACTCTTTCACACACTGCTAAGTCAGGTCTTCATATGGAGTCTCTTGTGGATGGCAGACAGTCTCCTTTTATTTTAAAGGGGTCATAGATTCTATTTAGCTTTCCATGCTTTTTCCTGAATGTGTGCCATAGTGTTACTGTACCTTTCCCCAAAGTGAGTCAGATGTGCTGACCATTAGAATACCGAAGTGGTGGTTCCCATGGCAGCCAGAACCACATGGAAGCAAACAATAAAATACCAACCCTGCTCTCAAACCAAGTGGAGAACTATGGTCACTAGAGTGAGTCAAGGGGATAATCAGAAATGCTGCGCCTTTCTGAGGTTGACATTTCTTTTCCAAACTGAAAGAGTGATCCCTCCTTCTCTGAATGCATCTTCACAAAGTGAATATTAAAACTGCTCCAACATTCCATGAGAGGACACGTTTCTGTTTCCTTTTGTATGCACAGTTATGGCTAGGGGGACATTATATGGTGGACTTCCATACAAGACCCTTTTGTGGACTTTCAAAGTAAATCCAGATGTTAGCTGCTGCTTCCATAAGGTTAAATGAGGTTTCAGGTAGATCAGATATACACATGATTATAAATTGCATGGTCCATTTCATTGAAATATACACTCTGTGCAAAAGGTGATCTCTACGGGACAAACTTAGAATGTTGAGTAGAAAATATTTCCAGCTTACATAGAATTCGTCTGGATTACAATCATATTAGCAGATATCGGTCTCAGAATATTTACATTTGAAACAATGAGACGGAAGAAACGTCATATTCTTAGAAATATAACCAAAATTATTTTGATTCTCTGTAAATGAGAAATGGAAGATAACAATGACATAGCGAAAGGTAAAAAGGAATGTTTCTAAACTGATGCATTAACATGCACAGTAGGAAACAATACAGCCTAGGGGTTTAAGAGAGCAGCCTTAGACTATTTGATGCTGCTGTAAAAAAAAAAATCTTTAGTTTGAATAATGCATAAAGAAAAGATTTGCTTGGCCTGCCATTGTTTAGATTAGAATGAAAAGTCTCCCCTGGCCTAGATGGCGTGCTGGAGCACCATGCTGCTCCAATGGCCTGCGTGCTGGAGCACCTTGCTGACATGGTGGACAGCATTGTGATGGAAGAGCCCACAGAACAACAGCAGGCAGCTCAGCAGAAAGCCAGATTCAAGAGAGGTGCTGGGGTAGCCTGATGACAATCCACTCTCATTAGCTTAGTGGCTGGAGAATGAGAACTCACTCCAGAGAGGAAAACAATAACTTATCTTAAAGATCACATACTTGAATACTCTTACATTTTGACCCAAACTTTAATGTGAGTTGTGCTAAACTATGGCAGGCCAATTCAAACCTGCATAAGTTACCACTTCAACAAAGTTAGGACTTGAACAACTCCAACCTTTGCTGGACTTCCTTTAAGAGAGACTTTACAATGATAGGCATTATGTCAGGTGACTGACATTCATTATCTCATTTAATCCTGAACCCTGCTTTATGACAAATGTATTATTGTTTGAATAAAATTTAGGACACTTTAGTAAGAGAGGTCAATGAAGCTGACCAATTACCTCAAAGGATTTGCCTGTGAATTAAGCAGCTAGCATAGTGTCTGAGATATATTAACTCTTAATCAATAATCTCTACAATAAAACTGGGTACAAAAGTACAATGTCTGTCATTTAAAATTCTTATTTTGAAATGCATTTTCAAAACCAATTTTTATTTTCAAACTCATATGTGACGTCTTTGAAAATGATCCTTATAGCCACAGGAGAGAAGAGATAGATCCTCAAAAGAAAAATTTCTTATCCTAATTTTCCTCTAGCCACAGTTACCAAGGGACAGTTTCATCTTTTAAAAGATTTATTTATTTGAGAAGGAGGATAATAAAGAACAGACTGGGGTCAGGGTGGGAGGGAGAGATCCCCCAAATGCTGGTTCACTCCCCAATGGCTGCAATGAAGCTGAGAACCTGGAACTTTATCTGAGTCTCTGGCATGGCTCTCAGGTCCAAAGGACTTCCTAGGTACTCTACTGTAAAGACAAATTCTAAGCAGATAAGCTGGGGCTTGAACCAGTGTTTAGATTGGGATGCCAGCATTGCACTAAGCTTCTCAGTTCACTGAGCTGCAACAGCTTTGAGACAGCATTATTTTTAAAAGATTTTTCATTATGCTACTCAAAAACTGGTCCTCCATTTCTGAGCTGTTTGTACTTTTCCTTTGTTTGGGGGAGAGTATTTTACCATTGGTTTACAAAGATTTTCTTTCTCATCAGTTGTGGGAAAAGTATCGAAAAAACGTTTTTGAGAATTTCTTCCAGCGAAAAGCAAAGTCTACAAATAAATATGAGCAATTCAAACATCCATGAGTGTTCTAAAATATCAGAATCCTCATATTTAATATACCTGCAAGCATATACATATACATATATTCTCCAAGATTGGATAACAGCCTCAATTCTGACAGTTTCAGTAATAATGAGGACAAAAATAAATGCATATAAAGCCAGGATATTGTGAAAATTCCCATAAACCTTATTGTTTCATGCCAGATAAAACAAAAATGACTTAATTGGGAAAGGATTTCTAATAACAGCAACACCATCAAATGATTGGCTAAAATATCTTCTATTAAAATCAGGATCAAATTAGATCATCACAGACTTATTACATAAAGAATGGTCTGTCCTTCATATGTATGATTGTGACTTGTGAATCTTGGGATCATTTTTCTGGTGGTGGGGACAAATGTGCACCGACCCTTCTCAAGATCTTGCCTGGACCCTTTTAAGAGGAGGACCAGGAATTTATGGAGAATAGATGGGGCTTGAGTAAATCCAGAACACAAATACAAGGCTTGACATTCTTGTCTGTCTAAATTGCATCCTGTGATACTGTGCTGGCTATGTCTTCAGACCAGAGAGGGTATACCTAAGAAGCCGTTGAACTTGACTGGACAATAAGATGCTGGACTCTATGTTTGGTATATGCTTGCAATGGGGGAATCTCAACTGAACTTGAACTGTGGTTATGCAACAAGGTGGAGGAATCCACCATGGTGGGAGGGTTTGGGGAGGGGTGGGGAGAATCCAAGTACCTATGAAACTGTGTCACATAATACAATGTAATTAATGAATTAAAAATAATAAATAAATTTAAAAAAGAAAAAAATTGCATCCTGGCTGCCATAATATGAATCTGAGGCAAAAAGAATGACCATGGGAAATGGACAGCTTCCACATGCTTTATTTCCAGAGTTTCTAAAAAGATAGCTCTTGTCAGGGCTGACACTCAGCAGGTGTACCTAGAGATACCTATATTTCTTCTAAATAGACTATCTGTATCTGCATTTTTAATTTCATCCTATATGATTTCATTGTACAAAGCTATTTGATAAACTCCACATACCAATAAAAAGTCCTAACATAGATTGTATGTCTTATAGTCCAATGCATAACCAGACATTCAGAATTTAATACATGATTTTCTGTTGTTCTATTCAATTTCATGTAGTATTTTTCATTTTTTCCTTTATAGACAAATCTCCAAAGTTTTCTCTTGAGTGTTAGTAAACAGTTCTAATGTGAAGGCATATACGTCTGTTCTCAAAGAAGTGATTCAAATGCACCTTCCAAGATTCGAGGATCTTCCTGCTTAAACCAATCACCGAGTCTTGGAAGGACCCAGGTTTCCTAACAGTTTTTAAGTCTATACTTAGACATTTGCAATTTTGAAAAATTTCTAATACATTTGCCAAGTGCCTTCCTCCCCCATATTTGAACACATTTAAAGGAAATGTAATCCATCTGTTTCAAACTCGTTTACATTTGAATCAAAAATGTATTCTTTTCTAGGGGCATTTAATGTTCAACAGCATTTTTTTTGTCACATACACACACACACACACACACACACACACACGCCTCTCCTCAAGACAGAAAATAAACCTGAAATGAGCTAAAATATAAAATAGGTGCAATTCTAATTTGAAGTTCTTGCTTTTGAGCTCATCCAACATCTGGCATAGCAAGTTCCTTACATGTTCACAATTTGTTATGTTACTTCAGAAGCATGCCAACTTCTCATTCTTTTACCATATAATTATTAACTTCAGTACCATTGTGGTTCCTGTTAACTTATTCCACACGTTGAATATACTCTGGAGATTTTCGTATTTCGACTATCTTTAAGCTTAGGTCATTTGGGGCTTAAGGAATAAAAGAAATGGGGCGGGAGAGCAATTTGCTCGTTTTTGGAATGTGAACAATTTTTCATCAAGTCATACCTTAAAAAGGCACATACATTGTGTGATCCATAGCCAGCTCTGAGTTATTTTTCTTGATTTTGAATCTAAGTAAATAAATGCCAGACAATACAATCATTCTAGGAAAATCCAAGCAATCTAACAGACATGAATACAGTTCTTGAATTAAAAGGTGATTTAAATAGGAATCCACTATTTCCAGTGTACTCAGGTATAAAAAGGAGTGAAAAATCACTATTTTTATACTCAGGTATAAAAAGGAGTGAAAGACTGGAACCTCCAAAACTCCTGTATGGCAGCCAAAATCCGTTGTTGTTTCAGCAAATATTATTTTTTCTCTTACTCCAAAAAGTTCATCTTGGTGAATGCATTTCAGCAATGACCAGAGATATGCTTCTATTTCTCATTAAAAATGTTTCTATTAATTGCTTCCATGTGTCCGCATCTGGGTTGAAGTAAAGCAGAACATGTTGTGAAGCACTTGGTTATTTACTTTGACATGACCGTTTAGGCATCCTACCTTTCCCTTACATTGATTTAACTGCTCCATATACTTGATGTAGTGCAACTGCCGTCAGATTTAGAAATTCATCTAAAGAAATAAAATGCAACTCCAGAATCCTCAGATGAATACTTACTATTGACTCTATGAGACACATCACGCATCTTCTATTATCTGGCAACTCATCATCCAATAGATGCCTAATGTGGGGTAAGATTAACATGTGGCAAGAATATCTAGGTACTGTTAAGCTATTGAATTTGTTATTTTCAATAAAAATGAAGCCAAATGCATTCAAGTGTATCTTCAAGTAGTTGTTTTGATTAACATATACATTAAAGATTCTTAGAATAAGGAAAATAACTCAGAAAATGTCTACATGATAGACTCATTATGGTTTCATAATGGGTGAACTTATAGTAATTTGTGATAAACAAAAATAATGTAGCAAATAAATAAACGATGGAGTTGACCTTACTTGTACCCAGATCAATTGTTGATCTCATTTTAGAAGACGTTTCATCAAACCATGCATTTGAATGACAACATCTCAGGACATTCTTTCTTCACATGTTGAATTCTGTCTTTTTCTTTCTTCAACTTGTCCTAGTGTCATATCTTACTCTCTCCATTACAACTGAGACATCTTACTCTCTCCTGTAGCTCCTATAGGCATACACAGAGATCTTGGTTTGTATTGTATCTGTTCACTCATGTAGAAGAAAGTATGCTAATCTTTTAAAAGCATTCATGGTTATTGAGGAATTTTCTATCATTTTCCATAACTGATGAAAGTTGGTGAACACAGGAAATATTTAACCATCAATAAAAGTCTAATGTCATTATATCTTGTGTAGTTAAATATATTTCTTGGAGAACTGACTCTTTGTTAATCTGCCTGGTGTAGTTTCCACTAGGGAATGGATGCTTCATTTAATCACAGTATTTACATTATGCTGAAATGTGAATGGCACATCAAAGAAATCCACAATTGCCAATTGAATGATTAACCTATGTTTTAGAGCCCTGTTCTTATCATGGAAATGAAAATTACTACTTTGAGTCCTACTTGAGACTAGAGAAGCAAAAACAAATACTTTGGCAATATCGGACAGTGAGCAGGAAGTCCCCCAGCAAAAACCAACTAACTCAGGAGAGCTGACATTCTGAAGGACCCATGGGCAAATGTTCAAGGATTTACCTTCTGGAAACTGACACTTACCATTGGCTTGGAAGAGAATTTCCAGCAAGCCATCCAGATATCAAAGCTTTAGGAAAAAAAATAACATGTTAGCCTGCACGATTTAAATAATTAAGAAAATCTGAATGCAACTTCCTGTATCACATATCTGGAGAAATATGAGCACAAGAAGGTTGCTGAAGTGAAACAGCCATATTTACAGAAACAGCCAATTGCATTACTAGACAATATCGTCTCAAAGTAGAAGTCATAGAAATGACACCAATCACCTATAACAAAACAGATAAACAGATTAATGTTTCCTAATGTGAAAACACCAACTAATATACACTTCTCCCACAATAAATTTTCATGATGAATTTGCTATAGACTGACTGAGAGTCCAAAGTTATGAAATAGAAAGTTCATGGATCACACTATAAAATACCTCAGATCACCCTCTAACACAGCTATGAGTATCAGACCTGGGACGCTTGGCTTTATGATTTGACGAATACGCCTGCCCAAAGTCCCTGTTGATGACTCTAACAGATGCCCCCCGACTCACTGCAATATTGGATAATAGCAAATAGGTTAGAATCCTAAAAATGTCACAAATACAGGTATGTATGAAAAAAATGGAATTGAGAAGTGAAAATCTCAAGGTTGTTCCATGTTATGTTATCTTGAAGTAGTTACTACAATTCACTGAGATTTGGTTTTCATAATTTTAAATAGGAATAATTGTATTACCCTGTGAGATGGTTAAAATCTTCAAGAATTTGTGTTAGTTATTTATTTAACAGGTAGTGAGACCTGTCATAAACCAACAAAGTGCCATTAGGTTGCTCTAAGTATTAAAGAAGTTGTGTAGTTCCTTATCTTCACATAATTATGAGGCAATCTACCAGAGAACATAAGTGAACAAATAGGGAGATAATAAAAGAGAAAGAATAGAATAGAATAGAATAGAATAGAATAGAATAGAATAGAATAGAACGGAATAGAGAATAAAGTATGGCCAATGTTAGAACAGAATAAAGTATAGCCAATATACTTGTAGCGAGAACTATTTATTTAGAAAATCTTTAAAATTGAAGTCATAAATGGTCTATGAATTAATAGACTCTTCATTTGACACGCATCCACTGAAAGCATGCTGGATGCCAGATTCCTTTGATTCTTGGAAACTACCAGCAAATAAAAATAAGATCCTTGCTAGGGAGAAAAAAATCGCACTTAAAACAAACAAATGAACACACAACTTTGGCCAAGAGTGCAGGTTTTCTCTGTCTCTCTCTGCCCCTCTCTCTCTGTCTTTCTCTGTCTATCTTTCTCAATCTCTCTCTCTGGGTGTGGTCATTAGGGCAATCAGGATTGGAGCTACTGAGAAGTCGTGAGAAAAGACATGTAGCAAGGGAAAAAATGAAGCTTGTGACCATCTGGGAAACAACCTAGGGAAAGGCCAGCCCCAAGTCACAAGGTGAGAGTGAACTGGCACCTCTTAAGAACCACAAAGGAGCTGGCATCAGGGGGATAGAGGGGGTGAAGAGAAGGCAAGGTTTGACAGCTTATTGGTGCTCTCCAGTTGGATATTTCCAGCCTACATATTGCGGTTCTACACTGAGAAAGGAGTTGAGGAACCATGCCATGTAGTTTGAAAAGATCACTCTGGCTAGCCAGTTGCCCTCTTAAAGTGAAAAAAGGAAACTGGGTCTTTAAGGGGGGCAATAAGACAATGAGGAGCGTGTAGGATGAGAGGCAGCAGTCAGGCTCTGTGGAAGGAAGCTGGAATTGTGAAACTTACAAAATTCCCAGTTATGGGAAAGGGGTGACAATGGGCTTTTACTTTTAATTTTAGCTTTTGGTTCTACAGATTGTTACTACAGGTTGCTCTGGTAGAAGTATCTTTTCTTAAGATTTCTTTTATTTTTAGTAGAAAGAATTATAGAGAAGGAAAGACAGAGAGAAAGAGGTCTTCTACCCTCTAGATCACTCCCCAAATGACCAGAACCACCTGAGCTCAGCCTTCCAAAGCTTGGGCTTCTTCCAATTCTCCCACGTGGGTCCACATGCCTACAAACTTCAGGCATAAGCAGGGAACTGGATTAGAAGTCGAACATGAGGGATACACTAGGACCTATATGGGATGCTAGAACCACAGAGGCTTAGCCTATGACCCTAGGTGCTGACCTCATGACAGAAATTGTAATTCATACCTCTCCAGACCCTCAGGAGATTCAGAGGTCCTCGTGCACCTGAGAAGCTGGTTTAGTAGGTACCCTAAGGACCATCCCTCCCTTGTGCTGTGCAAATGAGAGGTATCCTGTCATACAGAGTCCCCTAAACTGGCCTGAGATGACCAACAGGGGAGCTCAGAGTAGGACAGTTAAGTCCCAGCTCAGAACTATAGAAGGAGGTGACCAGGGACAATGTGAAAGCAGCCTCCTAGGTATGTGACAATAATTACAACCGAAAGACTGTCAGATAAGGAATACAACTTGGGTGCTTCCTCCTGCATTGGGAAAGGCACCAACTAAGAGGTAATTTTTGAGTGAAGATCTGAGAATACAGAGACCAAAGGTTTAGGGTTTAAAAACGGTGGGGTCCAAGTGAAAGGGCAGCAAATCATCAGGCCAAGGCACAATTGCAAACGCAACAGTAAAGGAACGTGAGGCGTGAGACAGTTTACTTGGAGAGTAGCCAATGAACTGGAGCTCAATTGAAATGGAGTCTTAACCATGCTCTTGCATGTGTCCTCTTCTTCATAGCCAGACATTGACATGCTTACACAGAGGGCTGGAAATCTCACTCTGGTGACACAGTTTGTGGAGTTTGGGGTTGAGGGAAGGCCCATGGAAACCAGAAAGAGTTTGGTATTCTGCCAGGCTTGAAGGGAGGCCACCTCTTATGGCACTGCTGTATCTGGAGGCTCTCCTGACTCTCACAGTCATAAAACAGGATAAGGTCACCAGTACTGGCAATAGTTTTTTTTTTAAAATACTATTTGATTTTATTTTTGATGATGTTTACATAGCTGGTCAGGATGCAAAGGGTCAAGGGTTGGGGGAAAGTGGTTGAGAACTTTGTTTCCAAATTTTCTTTTATTTCTTCCTGTATCTGGGGGAGGGGAGGAGATAAGGGAAAAGTTGCACCCAGTCTCCCAATCACCCCAGTACCCGGGGATGGGGAATGCCCACCCACCATCATTCCAGGGTCCCCAGTAACGAGCATGTTATGAGAGTTCTGCTCAAGTGGTTTTGATAGTTCTGAAATGCTGTCCATCTCACCACACCAGGGATGAGGAAATCCTTCCAAGGTCCATTGGCTGACATAGTTCACCTTAGAATTTCCAATCACCCAGATATTTGCTGTCATTGCCTGGCTAGGGTAGTTGACCAATTCGTTCTGCCCTCCATCCTCTGCTGTTTTACCAGATGCCCCCTGAAGGCCCCAATGGACTGCTATATCCTTCAGGAATGGTTGCTATCCACTACTCCATCTAGGCATCTGAGGAGGCCCAGTTCTGACACATGCTGTCCACAGCAAGTACAGTGGCCTTTCCGATGGAAGTCCCGCAGACGTCGCTTCTCACCTGCAGCAAACTCCCTCAGCAATCCCCCTCCCACACATGCCCTTGACCTTTTCCCTGGTCAATCCACAGTCCCTGTGCCCGGGAGCACATGAGTCACCCACTGCCAATGGCACTCACATGGGCCAGCCCTAGCAAAGTTGGGGGCCCGCAGCTCCAAATCCCCTCACAAGTCTTTAAAACAATTAATAAAATAAAATAAGATAAATGAAATAGGCAACTATGCTGGCCCAGTGGTACAGTTAATGCAAATTTGGCACTAACCAGGCCCAGGATGCAGCCAACTTTTCTGCCAGCTGCGCAGCACTTGTCTAGGTACAAGGCAACCTAGGTCATTGTCTACCACTGGGGTTGCCAATAGTTTTTTAACTGGAAAATCAATTGGGAAAACTAATGGATGCATCTCCAGTGCACTACATTCTAAAGCTAGAATCCTAATCAATTAACAGTTTTTGGCATTTGATTTGCCTTTGAGACACTATTCATACCTATTAAATTGTCCAAAGTATACCAGGTGATTAGTGCTGTAAATGATTGTATTTTCTTTCAGATCATTTTTGGAAGTGAGACAAATCGTTCAAATTCTCAGCACATTTTTCAGATATCCTAATGTGACAGTGACTCTGTACACATTGCCATGGTATTAAGTCACAAATCTCTCCCATACAGCTAAGAAACTGACATAATCACGCTTTCAAATATCATTTCAAAATGCATTCCTGAACCATTCAGCATCTTCACAGTCTGTCTGGCTGTACTCTGCTTTTTTAACTGTGGCATCTGGCAAGGACCATCGGAAAACCTACGGCGGCCATAAAGGGAAAGGATAGGAGAGAGAAGTAACTTGAAATATCAAAAAAAGATCCGTTAATCTAGAAAGGGAACTTTGCTTGGGTTGGAGAGAACCAAGTTGGGCCCAGGCTGGGGAGAATAGTTTTCCTGTGGTTGTTATTACATCAGATTGTGGAGTTCCTCCTCACAGGTTAGACATTCATTTTCCACTGGAAAAACATATTTATTCCACTCACCACTCCATGGGACATGACTAATAAATAATAAATGGAAACAATAACTCCATTCGGTGCAATTTATTTCAGGGGGTCAAGGCAGCTTTTTATTGCTTGCTGTTGCAGACATTGTGTTTGGTGTGTGCTCATGCATCTATGTATCAGCAGACAGGTACTGACATTGGCGGAAGAGGGAGACCAACAGGAACTAATCAATTCCAACCTCCGTGGTTTCTTCAGTTGCCAACGCACAAGCTGCATTCAACGTCTGGAGAGCCGCGGAAACCACAAGCCTGTAAAAGCGACTTTTCTCTTGTAGTTCTATAGCCTGTGGAAGAAAAGAGTTCCCTGGCTTGGGGCACACCGTGACATTCAGTGGTGAGAGGGAGGTGGGGCCGCACAGGCTGGCACTGGTGACGGTGGAACCAGCTGTCCGGAGTCACATTACTTAGAAAATGACCTTCATTTTTCACTCCCCTGAAGATGGAGGGTGGTAATTCTTGGCCTCATTACCCTTGTCTGTAAAATACAGGAATGTGAGAATGCGCTGGAGTAAATTTCAAAGCCATTAGACTTTGTGGTGGTGACATCTCCTTGGGTGTCTGGATTTACATTTTATAGAACTATCACCTTGGCTGTTTTGCAGCTTTCAGGTGGGACAGATACTTTGCTGCTGCCAAAGCTTGGGTGGACGTGGAGTGACCAGATTATGATGTTGCCTCTAGTGAAAACTCCACTTTCATAGACATACGAATAGGCTATGGGTCAATATATTTTAAAAAACTAGATTAGAAAAGACAGACATATATCTGTACAGATAAAAATAAATGGGATATATAGAATTCACAAGGAAAAAACCTGGAAATCTGTCCAACAGCAAAATAAGGAACAATTATTTCTAACTATTAGCACTTGCGTGAGGCTTCCTATGTCCACTAACTGCATTTTCTAGCCTTGGAAGAGGGCTGACTCTAGGTTTGAGTTCTTTCTCCACCACCTAATAAATGCCTGCATGATTTTACATGTCAATATCACCAACTTTTAGGTTTTCCCTCTTGAAAAAATCTAAATAGTATTCACTTAAATGAGGTTGGATATATAAATTAGATAAGGTTGAAAATACAAAAAAAAGCTTAATTCAAGTCTTGTTACACAGTAAGTACTCAATCGTTGTTGTTCAGAGTTCTTACATAGAAGTTGTTATTGTTTTTGATGGAACTAGTAGAAGCATTTCTTCAATTCTCATATCACCTGCTTTTATGTGTGTCATTCATGCCCCTGAAGGACCAGGGAAGGCCCACGTCTCCAAAGAGGACAGGCTCAGTTAGTCCCAACAGTCCTCACACTATTTATCAGAATTGTCCCATGTTTCGTCTGAGAAAGCATGGGACAACTATCTTCATGTTTTTCCTCTTGTAAAAAGAATCTAACTTTTAAGATCCTTTAACTAGCATACGTACCAGGATCTTTTAAGTTATCTTAAACCACTTGGATGACATCGAATGCTATAGGCAACTTTATAATGGAGATTCTATGGAAATAATTCTCGAGTGAACATCTCAAATCTCTCATCTTACTGAAACAAGAAAACCAGTTCCTGGGCACTATTCTTGCAATCTGAAAAGTTCTGAGAATACTTGGACAGCAGGTGAAGGTCACAACTTGGAATGCAGGTCTAGTTGTTATACTGGCAATCTCAGCATCTTCATAAGCATCAAAGTCAAGCCATTCAAGCAGTGCTGCTGTGTCCTTGGATCAGCTTCTAGGTGTTTTGAGTTTCTATGCAAGGCTCAGGATACTTGACCTGAGTCTCCTGTATGTGGAAGCCACATGGACGAAGTACATATTTGTAAAACGGCGTTTCCTGGGAGCCTCAAGCTACTGATAAAATTCTGAAAACCTCAACCAGTCATGTGTTGCAAGATGCTTTCCTCCAGCTGGGTCTGGGATGTCATCAAAGGAATCCTTTTCTTGAACTAGATATCATCATCTCTAGAAAACTGTCAATTTAATGAGGGAAGTTAAGATTTTAACCCAGCATGGATAAGTTTACTTGATGAACTTCTTTGTTTATACAGCACTTTGAGGTGTGTGTAAAATACTTTCAACAATTGACTGTATTTGGTAGATACAGATAATACCAGGAAGTAATCACAATCAAGGTTGCTTAGACCTGGTGAGGGCAAGAAAGGGCTAAGGGTTCCAGGAGGCTGAGCCTTAGACATGGGAATGGGAGTTAGGTAGGGAAGTGTGTGTGGTGGAGTAAAAAGGCAGGGATCATGGTGGCCACTGTGCCAACAGAGAATGGGGAGAACCAAATTCAGTCTACAATAATTTCCTATTTTTTTTTTTGCCTCACACTGAATCTTCTCTCTACAACAGGATTTTTAAAAGTCTGTGGAAATGGGAATAAAAGATAAGCTTAGGTGTTGTGTCACTGCAAGGTGAGGCACCACTGTGACACACATGTCCCATATTGGAATGCCATTTCGAGTTCCAACTATTAGGTGCTCCATCCAGCTCCCTGCTAATGGGCCTGGCAAGACAGTGGAGGATTTAACAAATGCCACTCATGTGAGAGACCCTGATGGGCTTCCAGAGTCCTGGCTCTGGCCTGGCCCAGATTGGTGGTTGTGGCCATTTTGGGAACAGATCAGTAGATGAAAATTTCTCTCTTTCTCACTCTTTCTCTTTCTTTTGCTGTTCCTTTCGGGGGGGAGGGGAAGCTTTTTTAAAAGATAAGTTTATTTTGGTGAAAAAGTTTTATTTTGTTTGTTTTTATTTTTGTTTGTGTGTGTGTAATTCAGGTGTAAGTATTGGCAGTGACTGTCTAGTGCCCTCTGTCAGTCGGGAAGGGTGGGAATGCTGGTGGTTGCCAAAGGGCATCACTCAATAATAGTTTAGGTATCCCTCCTGAAAAGTCGGTTTGATTTGATACAAGAAATGTGAAGTATAATTACATGGGGAAAAATGATAACATTTACGTCATCTTTGAGACAAAACTAGGTACTTGGTCAAGGATGTCTTGTTTTCTTTATCAAGCTTAGAACCAACTACACAATCAACTTCCTTATGTCTCTTTTCTAGAACTTTTTAAAGTACACTCCTAATAATTTCATTATTGTTATCATTATTATTATCATATTTCATTATGATGAAAGGAAATAGGCTTATTTTGGCTCACTGTTTTGGAGGTGTACCATCTAAGGGCAGAGCCGTGGGGAGGCACAGAATACTGGGCAACAGGAAAGAAGACACATCTGCCTAGGTCTCTATTTAAAAACCACCATCAACTCATCACAGGGGCACCACCCCCTAGCAACCTAATCTCATTTAATCACTTCCAAATGCCACAATTGGATTACACGCCCATGGTCTTTGTGCCCTAATGGAAGAACCTTAGCAACACAATCTTTGACTATGGCTACCTGGGGATAGCCAAAGGAATTTCTAGAACCCCGTCATGTGGTGTAGCACCCTCAGCTTCAGCTCCTCTCTGAGGTAGATGTTGACCAGCGACAACTCTGCAGGTTTTCTATTTTTATCCAAATTGTGGTAAAAAAAACACCCTGGTCCTCAGACAAGGCTGTCAGGGCATGATTTAAATCATCCCACATATTTTGCCCCTCTCTGATGTCTCCCAGGCAGGAGGGGCTTTCCTGCGGTTGCTCAGCACATTGGCTTGGGCCCCACAAACTCCCCACGGAGAGATCGCGGCCTCAAAGATTCCAAGTGAGAAGACCTCGAGGTCCATGGTGAGGCTGCAAGACCCATAGTATGGGAGCTTGGCCTTGCTCATTCTCTGAAAGGCCTTCTGAAGCCTGTGGGGTCCCAGGTGAATCTGAAAAGTAGATGATAGCTCCTTAGCTCATTCAGCCCAGGGCTCTCAACCTCCAAGATCTTAGACTTGGCTCAGGCTAAGTTAGAGTGGCAGGTATGATTGGAAGTTTCACTGTCCATCTCCAGGTCTCTTGAGGGAAACCTCACCTTGAAAGTATAAAACTTTGCCAGTGGCATAATAAAAATGTATAAATAGTATAAATAGTTTTCAAAGAGAAACCCTCCAAGTACAGATCCAGGTAAATGAGGGTCGGTGTTGTGGCATAGCGGGTTAAGCCATCATCTGTGACAAAGTTGTCCCATTGAGGAGTGCAGGTTAGAGTATTGGCTACTCTGTTAATCCAGCTCCCTGTTCATCTTCCTGGGAAGGCAATGGAAGAAAGTCCAAGTACTTGGGTTCCTGCCACCCATGTGGGAGACCTGGGGAGTTCCTGCATCTTGGCTTCAGCTTGGCACATCCCCATTGCAGACATTTGGAGAGTGAACCCATGGATGGAAGACCTCACTGTTTCTGTGTTTGCCTCTCCATCTCTCTTTCCTGCACTCTACCTTTCAAATAAATACATTGTCTTTATTAACAAAGAAGTTAAAGATCTGACATTGTGGCACAGCAGGTGAAGTTGCCACCAGCAACAGCAGCATCCCACATACGTCTTCCACTTTAGATCCAAATCCCTGCTGATGTAAATAGGAAAGCAACAGAAGATGTCCCAGACAGGGAGCCTAGACGGAGTTCCTGGCACCTGCTATCCATGTGGGAAATCCAGATTGCATTTCAGCCTCCTGCCTTCGGCTTGGCCCTACCCAGGCCGTTGCAATCATTTGTGGACAGAACTAAGCGATGACTCTCTTGCTTTCCCCCTCTATAACTCTGCTTTACAGTAAATAAAATGAAACCTTCTTAAAAATGAAGTTGAAATGATAAGCTATCAGAAGATATTATAAAAACAAAATGAAATCTTCTGTTCACAGATTTCCATATTTGGCTGCCAATCTTACCATTCTAATTGTCATGCAGATCAACAGAATTGAGAACCGAAACATAATCATGCTTTCCTTTGTTCTTTGTTCTTCATTATAGAGATATTTTACCATGTTGAGAGACTGGTTTGCTCAGGGATTTAATACACGTTAAAGCTGATGACAGAATATTAAGGTACCTAATTCTCAGACACTGGCAGAATTCTCCCTCCTCCTTTCATCCATGCCTTGGTTGATTTCTTAATCTTACACTTACCTGTTCACCTGCTAACGGAGGTCTAGGTGCTACATCCCATTCCAAAGTAACTTTAACCTGCCTTATCTGTCTTCTTCTCCAATGTTGGCCATCTCTGTTAGGGGTATTAATACCCTGTGCTTTCCTGGCTGACTCACTGGTCCCCAAACACTCTTCAAAATCTAAGTCGGGATCCACCTCCACTGTGGGTAAGAATGCACACATTTCTCCTTGAATTCTCCTTGAGCCTTATATTAGGTCAGAAAACACGTTCAATAGAGATAGAATGAATGGGATATTCCTCCTCTAGTCCCTCACACATCTGTATCTTCCATTGACCCCCCCACTGTAAGTCAGATCTGTAACACTCAGGGGTGGAGCTGATGGCATTGTTGACCTGGTCTTACATTCCTATTGGCGTTCCAGGCTGCCTGCTACACTGTCTTCTTAGGATTGCTATCAACTCCCCACTCCCTCTTGAACTTAAAGCCCTCACCTTGCCCTTCAAAGCCCTCCACGACTTGGCATCAACTTGTCTTCAGTTCTGCCTCCTGCTGAATTCTACCGTACACTCCCCAGTCCACAATACTGACCTTGGCAGGTCCTTACCTCTTCTCTATGTCCGGAATGTTTCATTCACACTCCAGGCTCACTCCACTTCATCTCAACCAAACTATGCCCACCTTTGACACTTCACTTGTACAGAGCCTTAATGAGCATTTTCCCATCCCCTCAGGGGAAATTATACTTGCAGGTTATCTTGTCACATTCTTACTCACATGTTGCCTATTTTGCTACCACATTTTATGAAAAAAGAAAAAATTCATGAAACCAGAACTGAAAAAAACAAATTGATTTGGATACTAAATAATTTTGAAGTCAAGCGTAGCTTTTCCATAATATGTATTTTCCGTGGATTTAATTTCTGCAAATTTACTGAAGACTTCATTACACAATGAGAGAGAGGGAGGGAGGGAGAGAGAGAGAGAGAGAGTGAGAGAGAGAGAGAGAGGTGCTCCCATCTTCACAACAGCAGAAACTGTGCTGGGGCTCAAGCCAGAAGCCAGTAATGCTACCCTGCTTTCCACATGAGTGACAGGCCCATCTCCACTGCCTCCCAGTCTAGCAGGAAGCTGCAGTCACAAGCCAAGGAAGGGAACTGAGAACATTAGGATCTTAGGTGCTAAGCTAAAGCTCACCTCATAAAGTTTTCAAGACCCCTTGTGAATAAGTAAATTTCTTAATTTTAAATCATATTTAAATCCATTTTCCCACCAACACGATGAAGTTCCTTAATGTCTCGCTCCACTAGGTGACAGTCCCAGCTATCCTGCCCTTCAGGGGCCAGCAACTGGCCTGTATGTTTCGGGTGTGCATTAAATGGCTTCAGTTGAGCAGAGTGGAACATAGAATCGCAAAAGAGAATCCTTACTCACAAGAGAAGTGGGGGGGAAAGGAGAAACGTGAAAGAATGTGATAGTCTAACTTTCCGTTTATGGACCTGGAAATATTTCACTACAAGTTCAAAAATGAAGCTTTATACCTGCTGCTGCTGTTGATCCTCATGTTAGAGATGGAGACGACGGGATTCTCTGAGATACAGGCTGTGGCACACATAGGTGCACCCATACAATTTTCAGTTCATGGTGGACCTCTTTCAAGGACCTCTCATTTCAAACAAAAGTTGAACAAAACCCGGGGTAGTTAGTAACATGCTTCTCCATTCGTCACGCGCCAGGCGCTGTGCTAAACGCTTTAGATGAGATTTACCTGGGACTCTAATCGCCCCATCAGGCAGACAGTGTTATTAATCTACATTTCTTAGGTGAGAAACATCGGGCTCAAAATTCTGAAGGCCTTCCCAATATACATACAGTAACAACAAGCAGATTAAATGTCTTTATCTCCAGATGCAACAATATCTTTTTTTACGTGGTTAAAAGAATATCTCCAGGACCTTTCAGTGGGTAAGCAATAAGCCCTAGATGGCAACCCCAGACTCCCAACTTCGGTTCTAAGACTCCTTCATGCACTGCCTGCAGTAGACTGTTGGCAGGTGGCACTAGCTTCCCAGTGCTACAGAAGTGCAACTTAAAATTCCATACAATTTGCTGTCACATCTCTGAGTGGGACAAACTCTTCTTTATCTGATTTTATGTCTTCATGGCTTTTTTTGATGTTTGTAGTTTTCTGTAATTTAAACATATCTATGACAAAAAATAAAGCAACATGGATTGACCATCCTTTAACACTTGAGAATCATTCTGCAGAGGAAGGACAATTCCCAGAAAGCTTTTATTTGTTCTAAAAGCAATTTCCGGCAAGATTATTTCCTACTGAGATCTGTCTAACAATACAATTGCAAGTTCAGGTATTGCGTTTTCCGGCCCATACATCTGAAAGAAGAACGGAGGGGGTCTGTGATCCGCTTTTTTCCCCTGAGATTTGGCTGAAGCAAGCGGAGCGGGCGATCTGTTCCTTTCACAGGCACAGGCTGCCCCCTGCTGTTCAAAATAGGTTTTTACAACTGTTTGAAAAGGACCCGTCTGTTTCAGCCGTGTCACGTAAAATGAAGAGCCTAACGTACGAAGTGCAACATTTAGTCATTAGGTAGCATTATTTTTGCTTTAGGGGGTAGAATTTGGAGAGCCAGTCTGGTGAGTGAAGGGAATGAGATGAATTTCAGATGCGCTTTATAAAATAACTCCCTTTACTTCTTCCTGACTCCTTAATTAAGCAAATCTCATTTCATGAGATCAGAGCCATTAGCTAAAGCACTACTTGTATGCCTTTCTCAGAAATGTGGTAACTTTTTCAAAAAGATTTATTTATTTTTATTGCAAAGTCAGATATACAGAAAGGGGGAGAGACAGAGAGGAAGATCTGTCCGATGATTCACTCCCCAAGTGACTGTAGTGGTCAGAGCTGAGCCGATCCAAAGTCAGGAGCCAGGAACTTCTTTCCGGGTCTCCCACGCGGGTGCAGGGTCCCAAGACTTTGGACCGTCCTTGACTGCTTTCCCAGGCCACAAACAGGGAGCTGCATGGAAAGTGGGGCTGCTGGGATTAGAACTGGTGTCCATATGGGTCCTGAAATTCTAGGTGAGGACTTTAGCCTCTATGCTACCGCACTGGGCCCAGAAATGAGGTAGCTTTGAGACAAGTTCCCAGAACTTGAACCAGGGTCTAGGTTAAGCGGTATGCAAGCGCTCTCACGCACAAAGAGAGTATGTAGTGACTGTTCAGTAACCAAACCTTCTCATCCCAATCTTTGTTATGATCCTATATAAAGGAGAACATCTAAGCACATCTGGAGTGCCCAGACAGCCTGCCTGCCTCTTCCCACCGTGTAGATCTGCAGCTGAGGAAAAGGAGAATTTGGGTAAGATTGAATGGCCCTGATTCGGTTATGATTCACTAGTGTTCCTGGCAGAGGACTGAGGGGTCTGGCATTTCATTTACAGAAAGATTTTCAATAAGGCATAGAGCAAATGATGCCTACTGCAGAGTGGGGTTGGAGAAGCCCTGATTCAAATCAAAGCAAATAAGCAAACAAAGGTCCTCGATTCTCACAACCTTTTGGCCAACTGAACTTCCACTTTTTAATTTGCTGGTGATTTCATCTCACGTCTTTGGGCTCAGAGGATCCTCGCACTGCTGAGCAGCAGGAGGCAGCACGCCCTTCATCCTTCCAGCACACCAAGGACATCAAGGCGACCCCCATCCTAGGCAGGAGGTCACCCCGTACTGCGAATCAATGTTATATTAAACCCACAGGATTATTTTTTTGTCCTCCCAAATTGTTTTTCCTTCTCAGATCACTAAAAATCTAAAACACTCTTGGAATATTGCAAGAACTACAATACAAACCACGGTTTTTTAATATCTTTATGGATTTCATAAGAATAACAAGTGCAAGTAGCTTGGCCAGAACTTCCACTTTCACCAGGCCCCACTGTTCCACTTCTGTTCAAAGAAAAGTTCAGGAGAATGGAGCAAACATCTGTATCATTGCTGCTTAATTAGTCGGGATTTGCTCTTGCCTTTGGGGGCAAGCAATCGCGATTGGAAGGGGAATACAGTCAGAGTGGAGACGTGAACGCTGCGCTTAGATCAGCAGGCACTGTCTTCTGCCACTTCCTTTCCCTAACACTGGAAAATACTTCATCCGCAAGCAAAGTCTCAGTTTGATGCTGTAGCATACTTCTCTTTTGAAAAATAACCATCTATGGAGTTGTAGAAATACTTTTTATTCGCCCCAAAGGATTCCCATCACTGTTGTAAAATGTGGCACAAACCTTGGAAAGCCCATACAGTCAGTAACCTCCTGGTACAAGTTCCAGCTGCTCTACTCTCTGTCCAGGTCCTCCATGAAAGCACCTGCTGCGGCAGCAGAAGATGGCTCACGCGTTTGGGCCCCTGCACCCACATGGGAGAACCAGAAGAAGCTCTGGCTCCTGGCTTTCAGCTGGCCTAACCCCAGCTGCTGTAGAATTGTGGCAAGAAAACCAGCAAATGAAAGATGTCTGTTTTTCCCTGTCTGTTTGTAACCCTGCTTTTCAAACAAATAAATAAGTAAATCTTTACCAAAAAAAACCCAACAAGCCAAGTGAGCATGTTTCGACCATAAACAGTGTTTATTGAGAATAGATGAAAAGAAGGAAAGGAAGATACATTATATGCAGATTTCCATAAATTTATGAGCAACTAAACACTTTAACTTGTATGGTAGAAATACTGCCGATAAATGTCGATAAATGTAAAATTCCTGTAGACCAAAATGGCAATGTTTCTATTCTTTTTCTATATTCTTTCTTCACTATGCCTTCCTCTAGGAAACAATCATGAAGTTAGTGCATTTTTTATGCATAATCAATATTGACAGAGACTTCTTGGATGTTTCCTACATAAACCGATACTAAGCTTCAACGTGACATGAGTGATTGGTAATGTGAGACATTCCTCCAAAGTAGAAAAAGCCCAGCAAGAGGAAGAGATCCAGACATTTGTAATCTTTGTGTCTGCCACTCAGTTGAAACATGAAAACCATTTTGGATAAACTAGCCTTTGTATTTCCTGCATAAATCCCATCCATGTCTTTCTCACAAAGGATAACTACTAACCTGGTTTGGTGCGTAGGATCCTGCTGCTTTTTAAGATTTTTTTTTTTTTATTATTATTATTGGAAAGCCGGATATACAGAGAGGAGGAGAGACAGAGAGACAGAGAGGAAGATCTTCCATCCGATGATTCACTCCCCAAGTGAGCCTCAACGGGCCGGTACGCGCCGATCCGAAGCCGGGAACCAGGAACCTCCTCCGGGTCTCCCACGCGGGTGCAGTGTCCCAATGCATTGGGCCGTCCTCGACTGCTTTCCCAGGCCACAAGCAGGGAGCTGGATGGGAAGTGGAGCCGCCGGGATTAGAACTGGCGCCCATATGGGATCCCGGGGCCTTCAAGGCGAGGACTTTAGCCGCCAGGCCACGCCGCCGGGCCCCCTGCTGCTTTTTAAATATTCATGCTACATGCTAGCGTGCATCACCACGTCATACCATTAACTTTGCTTGCCTTTAAACCTTGTAGCAGGATCATTCTGTGCAGAAATGTGCTGTCTGTAGCCTATCAATAAAAAGTTTGACCACATTAAAATTAAAAACTGGGGCTGACACGGTGGTGCAGGGGTTTTAGCCTCTGTCTTCAGTGCCAGGACCCCATATGGGACCCAGTTCAAGCCTCAGCTGCTCTACTTCTGATGCAGCTCCCTGGTAATGGCCTGGGACAATAGCAGAGGATGGCCCAAGCGTTCAGGTCCCTGCGCTCATGTGGGGGCCCTGGAGGAAGCCGCTGGCTCCTGGCTTTGGCCTAGCTCAGTCATAGC
Organism: Ochotona princeps; assembly: GCF_030435755.1. Classification (NCBI taxonomy): domain Eukaryota; kingdom Metazoa; phylum Chordata; class Mammalia; order Lagomorpha; family Ochotonidae; genus Ochotona; species Ochotona princeps. The sequence goes on from NC_080840.1 coordinate 57,032,112, forward strand.
GACTCAGGAATTGAACTAGCAAATGAAAGATTCCCCGCCCCCCCGCCTACCTAGCCCTCCTTTTCAAATAAATCTTAAAAAAAAATTCTATTCATCCAGAGAAACCCCTCAGAAGAAAGCGAAGTACTAAGGGGGAAATGGAAAAATACCAGATGGGAGAACATTTTAGCAGAACTCACAATTAATAGAGGTTCATCATCCAGAAATGAAATGCATCATTTACACTGGGGTGAAACTTGAAGCTGTGGTATTAAATTCTTCAGCTCTGTTCCCATCATAATATCGTTAGCAGTCGATCTTTCAACACATTCACTGTCACACCCTAGCTGTTCAGTGACTGGCAGGGGTGGGTGGGGAATCCGAATTTAAGACTGAGGTTGGATAATATGTCTGTCCTATAAATGTATTGTCTGTGAGGCAGGGTGAAAAAATCGGAAGTGACGGATGGGGTTAAACAGCAAAACTAAGTAGCCAGCGGGAGCATCAGGGCCTTGTGGCCTGCGCTGGAAGGCTGAAGTGGACCCCCAAAACGTATGCTCACATCCTGCTTCCTGGTACTTGGCAGTACAACCTAATTAAACTTATGATAATAATCATTTGAAACTCTTTTAAAATATATATATGATTCGGTAAATTAGAGACAGTTGAAGATGTCATTTGTATTTTTGGAAGTGTCTTCTGAGACATGTAAAGATCTGCAAAGCCTGGCTCCCACGCATAGGAAGAAAAAGGAAATGTTTATTTGAGGACAAGGACATCACAGTTATTATGTAAAAAAAATTTTTTTTCCTGTTATAAACTACTAAGAAGAACAATGTCTGGTTTGTTTATGAATTTTGGAAACTTTAAAGCTCATGCGTGCATTTGTGTTCAGAGAGAACTAGAATTTTTTCGCATGTGCAGCTACACACGTCTGCATGATGTGACAGTGGGATCCAGAAAGAATTAAGTTCTGTCCCAGGGCAATCACAACCGTGTTACATGCAGCTTTCCAACAAACCTGCGTTTCTGGTGTACAAGCATTCCTGTGATAACACTGTCGACCAGCAGAGGGCAGTGTACTTACGGATTGCAAACACCTG